>NC_091741.1:43829408-44136908 GCF_043380555.1 Nothobranchius furzeri | reverse complement strand
CGGATGGTCTAATCGATGCTTGTGGTCTAAAACGTGTTATTGGCGGAGGGTTTTAGACAAATGCAAGAAAACCACTTTAATATTATTGTTTTTAATCTCCACAATATATTTATAGCTATGTTGGAATGTTGTAAAGAGACATGAAAAAAAGGCTAATTTGTCTTTCGAAATTTGCTGCAGCAGATTTAAATATAATTTAATCTTACAGACAATGACGAAAATACTTGTTTGTTATTTTTGGCTCAAATTCTCATCGTCCCTTGACTAAAAGTATAAAAGAAAATAAGAATGGTTGATGGAGAAAGATGACTTTTCTTGTTCACAAACTAACAGCAAACCCAACAAGATGGCTACAAAAGATTTCTAAAATCAGCAAGAGCACTGTCAGAATCTATGGTAACATTTAACATTCAAATGGTATGAACACAACATTCATTTTAGAAAACTGCAGTCCTTGTTTATTTAGTTAAAGTTGCTGTCCATTGCAGCCCTTTTTACAAGACGCACCATACCGGCTAATCGGCGTTAAATTACCGCAACGGTGTGTCTTATTAACGCGCCATGCCGGCATGGCGTTGCTCAAATTCAGTGGCATTTGTTCCACCTCGCTTGGTAGTTATATTGCGTAATGGTCTGTCTTGGCACAACAAAAGGAGGTGTCATGATGACTTGGGGAGTTAAGTAGAGCTGAGGAAAATAATCAAATAATCGATGCATCGGGATGCAGACATAAACGATTCTGCATCGTAGAAGAGTACGCCATAATCGATTATAGTGGAATGTAGTTTTGTTTTTTTAACGGCGGCACCAGCGCTGCATCCAAATCTGTCAGAGTGAGCGTCCTCCACATTTACCTCCGCCTAATGTGGTACTGCAGGGCTGAGCGCTAGAGTTGTCACCCGAGACCAAACCGGAACCGAATCAGCCCGACCGGTTCTGTTGGATTTGGACCAAGAATTATGTTAATTGAGCGGGTCCTCGTGCGGCGCGCTCCGCTCGCTCGATCAGCGACCGAGAGAGAGAGAGACACTGTCGGCTCACACAAGAGAGACGATCGGACGCTCCTCCAAACCGATGCTCCAAACACGCGTTATTATTTTCATCATTTAATTATTATTTCTCCTGGAAGAGCTCAGTCAGACCGAGTGTTGTAATGTAGGGAGATCCGGTCTTCGGGAGGGGGCGGGGTCAATGACGGCGGCTGCAGCGTGATCATCCGTCTCTTATTTAGGGACACGGAGAAGTTAAAAGGAGAGAGAAATAGAAGATAGAAGTTCTTGTTCCACTTTATTCTTTTGTGTCATGATGATAAACTGATGTTAAATTCAGCTTAAAGAGAAACTGGGAGGAAGCTTTGGTTCATTTTAGGTTACAGGAGACTTGTCTCCTATCTGCTCCTCCAGAGACAGCATGGACATGAGGGTCACATGGTGAGGGTCACACAGGACAGGTTAGTGGAAAGGTTTGTAGTTAGCTGGTTAGTGAAGGAGATCCATCAGCTGGGTAATTTAATCCTAATCCAGCCCACAGCCTTCTGCTGGTGTTATTATCAGAAAGAATAAAACACACATCTTAAATATTATTGGAAGTGTAGAATTTGTTTTATGTTTTATTATTTTCTGCATCAAACAGAACTTGATTCATTCTCCAACATTTCAGAAATGAACCGCTGGGTTCAAATAAAATAAACTAAGTCAAACATTTCATTTGGTGTTATTTCTGACACCCTTCAACTGTGGCATAAATATTTGACTCTAGAGCTGCTCAGAGACATTAAACACTCATATATGAACCCATTATTTATTTTATTATTATATTATGTGTCCTGTAGGTTTTCAGTACTTTTTTAGATTTTGTGAGTTTCTGCAAAGCGTGTTTTTCTCAGCCTGAGGCGTGGTGTTGAACGAGGAAACAGATGTTTTACTTTGTCAAATCTTCTTAAATGTTTAAAATGTTTTGTCCTAACCTGTTGTGAATGGAGAGCTTTTGAGGGATGGCAGGTTGTGTCATTTATGTTTTTGATAAAAAAATAAAAAGCAATTATCTGACATCTTCTATTTATCGATGAAAACAAATCAATATGAAATAATAGTGATGCATCGGGATATCGAATCGAATTGAATCGTTGACCCAATAATCGTAATCGAATCTGGAGACAAGTGAGGATTCACACCTCTAGCCGTAATTTTAGCTTTTTGAATAAAATCGGCTGAGACGGCAAACTGGAGCGCCGCGGGGCAACGTCCCTGCTAGAGCTGAAGCACAGATCACCAGACACCTTTATGAGAGGCTTGTTAAAATACCCAACGATCACAGCTTTGATCGCAAAAAAAAGCAAGTTATGTCCAAGATAAACAGAAGTCCGTGGCATCACATACCCCCCCCCCCCCCCCATACCCCTTTTATGGCGCCATCGCCTAATCTTTTGTTAAAAAGGACACGATTTGAAAAATGCTATGAAAGTGGGCGTTGCCAGGAGGCACAGAGTGGCATGGCCAAGTGTGGGGAATTTCCATCCTGGGAGGGAGGGGGAGTGGGAGGAGACTGTACCGATGATGTGAAATTGTACCAGCCCCAGTCAATCACAAGTTTAAAACGCAGTAGCTGCTGTTCTTCCACAAGGGGCAGCACTGAGATGTTTTAGACCTAGATTCTAGATTTAATCAAGTTTACACAAACATGTCAAAATATGCACAGAAACAGAAAGATTGCATTTTTAAAGACCTGATTATCTTGTTTATGAGCAAAAAATAGTTTTTTTGGGGGGTTAGTTACTCTTTAAGGCCGAAATAAACGACTCTTGTTCTTGAATGCTCTTCTCTAGCAGACAAAACAGAGCCAAAACACGTTGTTTTACAATGTTATGTTGTGTTTTACTTGTCCGTGAGAAAGTTTGCAACTCTGCATCAACGAGGTTCATCCTTAAACGCTCAAGCACGCTCTGTGATTGACGTTCGTACGTAAGCAGTAGTCTGGTGGTTAGTGCTGACCGGTGTTCAGTTCATCTTGCATTAAGCTCTATGGGACAGGGGACGGGCTTAGCACAAAATAAAACAAAACATTTAATTTCTTACATGATTTCATACTACATGATAAGACAATCACTTTTATGGATTTCTGAAACATCATACATAATGTCTGAAAGGGGAAAACTCTGGATAGCAGCTTTAAAGTAACCCATTTTAGAAAAAAGTCAAAGTATATTTTATAAGTAACAGTTTTACAGCAAGAATCCATTAAACTAAAAGCCAGATTTTCCTGTTTTTAAAATTATTATTATTATTTTTTTGTAGTATATGGAATGCGGTGAAAGAAAATGTCCAAAAGGCCTTCTGGGACACCCTGCAGGCTGAGCTGAACGACGACCCGCCTGAGTATAAACACGCCATTAAATTACTGGAGGAGATCAGAGAGGTCAGATCACAATGGGATGAATTTGTTGCTCTTTTGTACGATCTGTTTCACATTTCCGTACCTATTTACTTCTCCTTTTGTGATCACAGTAAAACCAAAAAGAACTCAATCAAAAATCACTAAACAAAGTAGTTTTTTCTTCTTTTTAATGAACAGATCCTGCTGTCATTCCTTAATCCGGGTGCCAATCGGATGCGAACCCAGATCATGGAGGTGCTGGACATGGACCTGATAAACCAGCAGGCTGACAACAATGCTGTAGACATCTGCGGACTTGCTTCGTACGTCGTTACCACCATGGGTAAGCTGTGTTCCCCGGAAAGGGATGGCGACATCAAGAAGCTCCAAGAACTAAACACAGAAAACATCGTGACTCTCTTCAGGTAACAAAACAAACTTTTGGTTTACGTATGTTCATGATTAAAAACAATCTGAGATTTAATTACCGTAATTTCTGGACTATAGAGCGCACCTCAATATAAGCCGCACCAGCAAAAAAAAAGGTTTTCTACACACACACATGCCGCACTCAAATGCAAGCTGCGGCGCAGCAGCCACATGCAGGTCTCCGGCGCACAGCGCATGTATGGCCATCAGGGTCCGAAATTAACACTCGCCACTCGCCAAATGCGAGTAAATTGCACCATTTGGCGAGTAAATTTTTGAGCTCTACCTGCCACCTGGCGAGTAAATGTTTGCACCAAATTAGTTATGTTTATTCATCCATCTTCCATGGATTTCTGATACTCCTCCCGCCTGCATGCAACGTACACAAATGTACGCGAAACGTGAGCGCTGCATCCAGCGTCATTTCCACCTATCCCATTCAATCAGTTTATCAAGTTAGCAGTTAGCTTCGTGTTAAAACTAGCGGTGAAATGTGGCGGTTTTTAACTGGAGTCAGCCAGCCTTCTAAAAGAAAACTTGTCGAACTGGAAGAAAAACCACCAGGACCAGTGGCAACCAGAAGATTTTGTGAAAAGTGGCGAACCGGAGATGGCGGAGTCGTGAGACAATTATGACGGCCACGTAGCGTTGCTGCCTTTCACAGACAACTGTCCCTCGGCATTCTTCAAATATCCAAAAAATGCCCATACTTCCGACTTAGTCTTCTTTGAGGGATAATAAATGTCCCGAGTGCTGCCGTCTCCTCCTGCCATTATTTCAGCTTTAGCTTAAAGAAAGTTTTGGTCGTAAACAACAAAGTGCGCATGTGCCGCCGGCAACTTCCAGCAGATGATACGGTGGCTGGTAAGGGTCACCGCGCCTACACCGCAGCCACGGTAATCCACCGAGATAATATATATATATATATATATATTTTTTTTTTTTAAAAACAAGACGGTTATTATTATTGTCAACTTTTTTTACCGGGGTTTACTGCTACACTGGTTACCGTGACAACCCTAGCTGACACACTTTCAGATATTCTCATGGTGCAGCTGTGTTCTCCAGAGATTAAGGACTTTGACCCAAATGAGACTGTAAGGCTTTGGCACAAAGACGGTGTCAGAAGCAGGAGGCCAGACTTCATGGACAGAGAAAACAAGGAGTCTGACTAGATTTCAATGAAAGAGTTCATAAAAACATCTCTAAAAATAAATAAATAAATAAATAGTAAAAATGACAAAAGAGTTGTTTTCCTTATTAATTGATGTTTTAATTATTTTGTCACTCTGTTTGGAATCAACATAATATAGAATAGCATGCTTTAGGTGGATCTAAATCATTTAGAATTTTGGCCGGTAAAAAATATGCTTGGCCGGTAGATTTTCATCATCTACCAGCCAACTTGGCCGGTGAGTAAAAAATTTAATTTCGGACCCTGATGGCCATAACATAAGATAATTATACAGAAAAATGCTACACAGAGGTTTTTCGTTGTTTTAATTCAACAAAACGAATTTTAAACACGGGTGAACGTGCCCGCAAGTTTAGAAAAGAAAACAGCACTGGTAGCATTCATATTTCTGGATGGTTATAAAATAAAAACAGAACGGACATGTTATTACCGGTAATTTGCATGTTTAGAAGAAAAGAACAGCGCTGACACAGCATTAATAAGCCCTGGATGATTAGAAAATAAAAACTGCACACAAAACATGCCTGTTTAGTAATGATCTGCACAGTGGAAACACCTCGGCCGTCTGCTCTTTGTGTGTTCACCCAGTCTTCAAGAATGTTTTCCAATTCCGGCCATCTGCTTTTATTTCCTCTTAAAGCTTTTGAAGAAGAAGAAGAAAGTATCATTTTTCTATAGCGCCTCTCAAGATAAAAATCACGAGGCGCTTCACAAAAGCAAAAAATGTAAAAATATAAAAAAGCATTTAGAAAATGTTTAAAAATATATTTAAAGTGAGCAAAAATAAGCAATTGTGATTTAAAAAAATGTTAAAAAGGAAAGAGTGAACAGGAAAGAGGGAAATCAGTGGATCTGAGGAAGGTGGAATAGGTGGGGAGAGCAGAATAAAGAGAGAGTGGTGAAGAAGGTCATACAAAAGCCAACTTGAACAAGTGAGTCTTCAGCTGCTTTTTAAAGGAGACCACTGAGTCCACTGATCTCAGGCTCAGGGGGAGAGAGTTCCAGAGTCTGGGGGCCACAGCAGCAAATGATCTGTCACCTTTGGTCTTTAGCCTGGTGCTGCACAACCAGTAGGCTTTGATCACTGGACCTCAGGGACCTGCTGGGGGTGTAGGGACTAAGAAGATCACCAATGTAAGATGGTGCTTGTCCATGTAAGGCCCTATAGACCAGAACCAGGATCTTGAAATGAACCCTGAAGTTGACTGGCAGCCAGTGAAGCTGGAGGAGAAGCGGGGTGATGTGGGTGTGTTTGGAGGACTTAGTCAGAAGCCGAGCACAGGCGTTCTGAACCACCTGTAGACGGTTCAGGGAGGTTCTGCTCAGACACGTGAAAAGAGAGTTACAGTAGTCTAAGTGTGAGGAGATGAAGGTGTGGAGAACTGTCTCAAGTTCAGAGCGGGACAGAATGGGACTCAGCTTAGCAATGTTCCTGAGATGGAAGAAGGAAGAACGAACAAGAGAACTGACATGAGAATCCAGGGTGAGAGCTGGGTCAAAGGTCACGCCAAGATTCCTGACAGAAGGTTTGGTGTGGGAAGCAAGATGACCAAGAGAGTCTCTGACTTTGGGAACCAGCTTGTCTGGGGCACAGATGAGGATCTCAGTCTTATCTTCATTCAGCTGAAGATTTTTTTACATTGATTTCTTCCCGCTGCCGCCTCCAACGTCGCACCATTGATTCATTTATGCCAAGCTCCCGTGCAGTGGCTCTGTTTCCGTGTTTGATGGCCAGATCGATCGCTTTTAACTTGAAAGCTGCAGCATATGCATTCCTCTGCGTGTTTTCCATGACGAGGGTGTGTCTGATGTGTAAACGTGCCGCTTTAAATCAAAGAGCGTCTTCTTCCGCGCATAACGTTTTGCCGTGCCTGTCTCACTTTACTGCTGGAGAGCGCCTCTAGTGGTTGTTGGCCAACAAAAATCTACATGAGCCGCACCATGATATTGGCCACAGGCTTCAAAGCACAGGGAAATAATGGCGGCTTGTAGGCCGGAAATTACGGTAGAGTTGGGGAAAAAAACAAAAACAGAATCTCTGCTCTTTTTTTTTTTTGATGCACAAGGGAGATACTACATGTTCTGGACTTGATGAGAGCAGACATGGTCAACTTTGCAATTCGAAGCATAAGACCTGTGCTGCAGGTGATTGGTGCTGAATACGAGAGGGAAAAGTTTCAAAATGTCCTGGACAAAACTCCCAGTGAGTAAACAAAACAAAAATTACACAGATCTAATCCGTCTGCTGCTTATAAGTCTGAGTCTGAAAATGGCTTTTTTTTTTAACTGAAAAACTGCTGTTTCATCAGATGCTTTAAACATCACCACCTCCTGGATCCAAGCAGCTATCGAAGAGCTTCTGTCGGTCAGAAAACCTGCTGAATTATCGAATAATCCGGAGAAAATATTGCAAGGCCTGCCTGGACCTTCTCAGATCTTCAATACGGCCTTCCTTCGTCTCCTCACGTGGGACTTCTCCAAGAGCTCCGTGCCTGAGGTAACGTGGTGCATTTGTAAATAAGAAAAGGTTCATAAAGATCCATTACTTTGTTCTTTTCTAACACAGCTCAATAAAAAACCAATTTTTTTTACCTGACATGTTTCGACTTAAGCCAGGCGTACACTGTGCGACTTTTTCACTCGTAGCACTCAGCTTCAGCTCAAACTGGACGACTTCCTCGCAGGGCAGATCTCACGAGTCATGCTCACATTTTACGTCTGGTACTAACACGTCCGACCTAAAACTATGCTAAAAATAGCAGTTTTTACTCAACACGTCAGACTTTTTTGTCTTGCCTGTTGTCCTTCGGGAGTGCTGCAGGAGGACACACAGGGATTTATGGGGGTTGGATGAGTAAAACGAAATAAAGAAAGTAAATCTGTGTTATGTGATCAGTTTAATTTGACATGAACACGACAAACACGCTTTCCTGACAATCTTTGTGAGTAAAAAAACGTGTAGAAATAAAATCGAACAACGTGAGTTATTAAGGAAATAGCGGGCGAGCGGTGTTGATGCAGGATTGCGCATGCGCCGTGAGCGGTTCTGATACTTTTTGGGTCGCAGCTGCTCGCAGCGCCGCTTCAACAGTGCGATACCCTCACGAGGGACGAGCAAAATATCAAACACGCCAGAAGTCCGTGCGAGCTCACGATTGCTGATCGGTAGCTGGTCACGTGGTGTTAATCGCCTCTCATAACCCCCTGTACACTACACGACGCTCGGCGCAAAACTCGCCTCGATCTTGTGGATTCTTGCACGAGTGGAAAATCGGCTCAAAAAAGTGAAAAAGTCGCACAGTGTACGCCCGGCTTAAAGCCTCTAGCCATCATCAGAGTCGCCGGTGTTGGTGGCTTCTCTTCAGTTCATCGTTGGGCAGCAGAGGACGGTGTCGCCCTCTACTCCGCGCGTCCTCCTCACTGATGGCACTGTCTCGTGCGTGATCCAGTGCGAATACTCCATGATGTCTGTTCATGGTTTTGTGTCCACGTCTCCTTATTTCTATCGCTTTGTGGCAGTTTGCCAGTTCAGGTAATTCTATTTCATTTTCTTATGTCATTTCCACTGTGGCGAGCACGTCTTTATAAAAGGGGGGCGTGACCCGATCAGGTGTGTCTGATTGCCCCGCTGACAGTGAGAGAGAGAGACACAGACCAGCGAAAAAAGGACGATTACTAGTAGAGTTGATATAATAACGAGAATATTTGTGAAAATAAAACCGATAAAACGGAGGAGAGACGAGACATTTCCACAGCGGAAATTAAGAGGACGAGATCGCAGTTTCGGTGTGACACGCAGCTGTTTCGCCCGGGTTACGATTCCGAGTTGGGCCTGTCCGACCCCGGTGCTTACGTTCTTCTGCCAGAACCACGAGACCCGTTGGGTTCCATGAGTAAGAACAATCTATTGAGTTTGACTGTGAGAGTGCCGCCGAGCTCAGAGCGGGTACATTGGTGGCTTCCCTGTCGCTGACACGAATGAATAGTCAGGAAGATCCATAAGCCGCTACGTTGTGTGTTGTTGGGTGTGTGATGTGTGTGTTGTGAGTTGATGGTGGGGTAATTTATGGTTTACGTTCTCCTTTGAAAAAGAAGGGTGTAGACTATTCTATTTTGCATCCTTTGTAGGGATTTTGTACATGGGGCGACGGTGGCACAGGAGATAAGTGCTCGCCCCGCAATCGGAAGGTTGCAGGTTCGAGCCCCGCTCAGTCTGTCGCTGTCGTTGTGTCCTTGGGCAAGACACTTAACCCACGTTGCCTGCTGGTGGTGGTCGGAGGGACCGGTGGCACCAGTGCTCGGCAGCCTCGCCTCTGTCAGTGCGCCCCAGGGCAGCTGTGGCTACATTGTAGCTCATCCCCACCAGTGTGTGAATGGGTGAATGACTGATTGTGTTGTAAAGCGCCTTGGGGGGTTCCAGGACTCTAGAAGGTGCTATATCAAATACAGGCCATTTACCATTTAACATCAAGGGTAACTAATCGCTGTAATTGATCTTGTATGTCAGGAGAGACCTGGCTGGCACCCCACTCCTTCATGTACAAATCTGTTACAGCTTCTTTTATCCATCTTTAGTATTTTTGTTGTTCGGTGTTTAGGATCCTTGTGTTGTCCCAATTCATTACACGATTGTCCCTTGTGCAGTGATCTGTTATGGCTGATTGCTTTATTGTACTTTCTGATTCTTGTTTTGCAGCTCTTGTGGGTCTTGGACTTGTGTCCCTCCCGCACTCTTTGTTGTTCTATTTTTGTGTGTTGAGTTGGTGTCTGGTTTCTCTTATGTATGTTTTATTGCAAAGTTTGCATGGTATTTTGTAGCTGACTCCACATTATACCACAGAGCAAATATAATAACTGCATGGTGGCGCAGTGGTTAGCACTGTTGCCTCGCAGCACGAGGGTTGCACGTTCGAAACTCGGCTGCGGTCTTTCTGCGTGGAGGTGCGTGTTCTCCCCATGCATGCGTGGGTTTCCTCCGTGTACGCCGGTTTCCACCGCAGATCGCAACATGCCCTATAGGTTATAAATTGTAAGTCGCTTTGGATAAAAGCGTCTGCCAAGTAAATAAACATAATAACAGAAAAACGAGATCGCAAACTAGAGGATCAACACATGCAAAGCGCATAAAATCCTTTGGATTCCCAACATGGGCAATAAACAAAGGAAAACTACAAACAATAGAAAAGAAAAACAAACCAGAAAGACGAGAGCCAAAACCAGCAATAACCCTTCTATATATCAACGGCATGACAGAAAAAAATAACATAATATCAACACACCAACAAAACCGTACATGACGGTCAGAAAAGAGTTTAGTACACCCAAAAAACAAGATCTCCGCTGATAAAAATGTGGAGTCGTATATGAAATACCATGCAAACTGTGCAATAAAACAAACATAGGGGAAAATGGACACACACATAAAACATCAGAGTGTGAGAGGGAAACAAGTGTAAGACACACAGGAGCTGTCCCATAATGGTCTGGGACGGAACACGGATCATACATACAGAACAACAAAATTACTAAAGATGGATCAAAGACGCCATAGAAATAAGGAGACGTGGATACAAAACCGTGAACGGAGACGATGGAGTATTCACTCTGGATCACGCATGGGACAGTGTCATCAGCGAGGAGGACGCGGGCAGTAGAGGGCGACACCGCCGTCTGCTAAATGGAAGTGACGCCCAGAGCTGCAGCCATCGAATATTTTTGTAATCGAGTACTCTATCGAATCTTTTATCGATTAATCGAGTACTCTAATAAATTACTCTTTTGCGTTTTTAAACCATTATATCAAATAGCATGTTATAAAATATGAAAGACCTCTTGAAATGAGCAATTGCCAGTTATTCTTCAAGTTTTATTCAAAATTAGTTTTCAAAACTTCAGCACTTCAACTTTACTTCACAGTAAACAAATGCGAGCGGCTGCGGCCCAAACAGCGCCAGAACCGCTCACGGCACATGCGCAAACTTGGCTCGCCAGCTGTTTCCCTATTAACACACATCCGTTTTAATTTCTACACTTTTTTTCTCACACTAACAAGGATTGTCTAAAGCATGTTTGCCGTGGTTTTGTCAAATTATACTGATCACACAACATTTATTTACTTTCTCTCGTTTTCCTCCGCCGCTCATAAATACCCGTGTCCTCCTGCAGCAATCCTGAGGGACAACAGGCATCAATAACAACAAAGTAAAAAGTCCGACGTGTTGAAAAACTGCTATTTTTAGCACATTTTAAGTCCGACGTGTTGCTACCAGACGTACGGTGTGAGCTGAAACTGAGTGCTACAAATGAAAAAGTCACACAGTGTCTGCAGAATATATAGAAATAGGCTAAAATGCATTATCTTGTAGAGGCTCCAAGTCCGCTTGCAAAAGAGACATTTACATGTGGATGTTTCCTGGTCAGAAGCTGCAGCATCGAGGATGTGATGTTGTGATAGGCCATTTTACAGTATTTACACTGGAGTACGTTTTCCACCTTACGACGTGAAAAATGGTCCCACACCTTAGACATTTTGTGTCTTTTTAGAACTCCACCGGGGTCCACGTTGTCCGCCATGCCATGGCGTAAGAGAAAGTTAAGTTACATTCGCTACTCGCGTGTGCATTCAGTGCAGTGTGTATGTGCGTCGCTTATTTCGGTCCGGGTGAAACATGACCCGGGCGAAGCCTCGAGGCAGAGAATTTGACTCGAGGATTTTTTGTACTCGAATTATTCGAGGTACTCGAGGAATCGTTTCAGCCCTAGTGACGCCACCAACACCGGCGAACTCTGATGATGGCTAGAGGCATTAGTCAAAACTTGTATAGTTAAAATTGATTTTTTTACTAAGCTGTGTTGTCGGGGACTTGCACAAACAGCCAGAGAAGCACTGCTGATGGTTCTGAAAACTCCGTTTTATTTTTGGAGAAGCTTAAAAAATAACATGAATTTGACCTAATAAATAAATCTGTGTAAACTCAGGATGTCTCCTGAGACGAGACTAGTCAGAATGACACCAGCACAAGTCCAACGTCATCAAGAAGGGCCTTTTAGGCACACCAGGTTCAACTTAAATAGTGGCTGATCAGAACAGAACACACGCACACACACACACACACACACACACACACACACACACACACACACACACACACACACACACACACACACACACACACACCAGTCTAATCAGTTCAGGTAACTCAAATAACTAAATCATAATTACAACCTCCAAATCAAATCAAATCGCTTTTATTGTCACGTCACATGTGCAGGTACACTGGTACAGTACATGCGAGTGAAATTCTTGTGTGCGAGCTTCACAGCAACAGTTGTGCAAAATACAATAACGTAAAAACAATCAAAGTATAAAAATGGCTAATCTTAGTAATAATATATATAGAATGTAAGGTATATACATTCCTAAATGTGTGTGCTAAGTATTTTATTTTTTATTTTTCTACGTGTGTGCATGTGAGTGTGTGTATAATGCGTATATACATATTTAACCAATGAATAAAGTAAACAATAAAACAAGAGATATAAAATATACAGAGGTTGGTATGTGCAAAACAGTGGCATTAATGTACAGTATGGAGTGTGTAATGTTGGAGTTTCAGTAGTGAGTGTGAGGTGTCTGCGAAGTGCAGATAACATAATCCATAACAGAAAATATCTACACTAATTAAAGCATGCACATGAATCTCCCCTCCCTTGGGAGTAGGTAGATCCCAGAAGTGCTGATTAGACTTCCTGAGGAGATGAGCTGCAGGTGTGTGAGACTCCACAAGCAACTCCAAGTCACTGGTAACTCAAATAAAACACAAAATCAACACATGCATTCATAAACATTAGAAGGCTGATTGTGTGCTTGTCATCCTAGACAGAACACAGAAAACAAATAAACATTACCAGAAGACCATAACCCTGCCGTCTAACCCATGTGTTAAAAAAGAACAAAGTAATGGATTACAAAGTGACACACAGAACCAACGTATGAAGATGTTTTTAAATGGCAGACTGAGCACACTGAGTCTTTGTTCTACTTTAGACTTGGGTGGTGGATGAGACCCAACTAGAGGAGATTCAGAGGCAGCTGAAGCAGGCTGTGGCTGTGAACACGGTGCTTCTCATTGTGTTCAGTACCATTGGTGATCGGATCCAGGGTCTCTCTGTCCTGTCTGACCGCTTGAAGAGGATGATCACTGTGCTGCTGAACGGGATGCACAAACCGTCAGTTTTCTTTCCTTTACTTTCATTTAAATTCAAAGCTGAGCAGAAAAATGTTTATTTTATTTTATTTTCCATTTTCAGGAACTTTAACTTAAAGGAAACACTAGAGGGCACCAGTGTACAGATTTGCTGCGAACTCAACAAGTCTCTGAGGGAGAGGGACTTCCCAGCGCTGACCCCAGAGCAGCAGGCCACACTGACGGGACAGATATGCAGCATCGGACAGAAGGACAACCCTGTTCGCACCCTTGTTGGTAAGAACCTGAACCTGAGAGTCTGAAGATCATCTTGAATAGGTATCAGGGGTGGTAAATGATCCAGAAATTTACCTGACTGAGAGTTTTCTCATGTCTCCCCCCCCCCCCGTAGAGGATCGTGTCCACCAGTACTTCATGGGGCTCCTCTCTGACCCCAGACCCGAGGTCAAACTTCAAGAGGCACCAGCGGGCTTGGCTGCCATCCAACCAGAACTAGGTGTGATTGGGAAAGCCTTCATCACTCTGGTCAACTACAACAGGGCTGTCTACGCACCTTTCTACATGGAAATCATGAAGAAGCTGCTATTCTTCAGTGATCCACCAGCAACAAGCCTTCCCCAGGAACCAGCTCAGGGATCCATTCCTCATGACTGACACAGAAGTTTCTCGTGGAGTTGAAGAATATTTCTTTGCTGTCATATGTGGCTGATTCTGATTTGATGTTGGTGTTGGGAGGGCTTGTCGAGAAAGGAAAATTCTAAAATGAGAGAAAGTTTATTAAATAAATGTATGAAGTCCTAAAAGTGTTTAAAGGAGAGGCATTCTGAGTTTGTTTATCACACTAAAGGCACATTTATGTGTTTAGCATCAGCTGTGTGACCTTTGTGTAAATGCTCTCTGACCAGCAAAAACAAGCTAGTGTTATATTCCGTTTGTAATTTCTACCAAAAGTCTTTATTGTTGGGGCAAAAAGTAGGAGGGTGAAAACTTTACAGTGTATGAGACCTACAGCCAGTTTTATGAAACAGTGCAGAAGATGTTTGTGTCAGATTTGAAGTTAGTAATAGAAAATCTGAAAGTTGTTAATATTTTTTTCATATTAATGAATATTATTTGCATGGTAGTTGCTTTAACCTAAAGCGACTTACAAATGTTACTAAGTTGTTAAATAGCCAAAGAGCTAAACTGTGCTTATGAATGATAAGGAATCTTAGTTCTGATTTGTCAGTAACATGATTGTGCTTGCCTGCATGAGTAGAAGTTGGAGTTTGTTCATTTTAGTTCCTATAAGAGTTGTTTGTTGGGAGTGGTTTTCTTTTACTATATTTGTTCTGGATTTTACTGCCAGTGCTTGTTCTAATGATTTTGTTCCGATGTATGTTGCAGTGCAAAGTACTGTAGTCTTTACAGTCTAGCTGTATAGATTAAGTAATGGTGCTGACATTTATATGTTTTTGTCCAAATTGACCTTTAAATGCACAAAGAAAATCAAGTAGAGTTTTACGAAAAGTTTACATGAAAATGTGGTCAATTGAGGGATTCTGTTAATATAACAAACTTGAAAATGAATCCATTTATCTTGTCATAAAATTATTAAACTACGAATAAGTTGTGGTAAACTTTAACACAATACACATTACTTAATCATGAGCATTTTGCCTGAAAATAAATCTTTTTTAAAACAAGAAGTTAAAAAAATGGCAAAAAGAAAGCTGTTCACTGTTTTTGTGCTTGTTTTATGTTTGGGTTCTATTTTCAGCGTGTCTATATTTAAAAAACCATCAGCACCTAGTTCTACTTTGCAAGTTTATGATGACCTACACCATCATTTTATCTTGGTAATGGATGCTGTAAACTGGTGCTGTTACCAGGCAATTGTGTTGCATTACAGGACAATCCGGAAATCAAATCTTTTTTTGTGAAAGTTGCAAATGTACGCTTTCTTATTATCACAAGTCACATAGTATACATATGAAAAAAGAATTGTTGAAAAGGGTAATTTTGTACAACCCAAAAATTTGCTAATGACAGTTTATTATCAAAGTAATTAAAAGCTGTATTTTTTTTTAATTATCTCAAAGTAGCGCAACGTTGCAAGTGCTTTTCAAATTACGAAACGTTTGCTGTTGAAGAACATGGAAATATTCCTGAAAATTAAATTTTATAGTGCATGTTACATTAAACTTGGTAGAAAAAAGTTAAAAAAAAATCATATACATACATTTTACGAGGTTTCAATAGTCCCTGAATGCAGCATTAGTTTGCCCGGCTACAGATTCGTCAAACTTGTGAGCGAATTCGTCACGTGACGTAAAAGTCACCACATGATTGGCTGGCTCTAACCGTAGCATTTGTTTTTTTTGTTCTGAACCAGGAAGCTCGTCTGACTAAATTGGGTGTGTAATTTCACGTCAACACAGAATTGAACCCTCTTTATCTTTCACCGGATTATTTCAGCGTGGTTACATTTAAGTGACGTACTATCAAACAAGCGGCCTTTTTGTTAAACAGCTAAATATACTCGTAAGTATTTGTTTTCTGTCACTTTCTTTGTTTAGTCTGAATGGTTGTAATTGTAACAGCTCAAAATTATCCAAATATACTTATTGGCACACATACGCGAAGTTAACTGTTGACGTGCGGTTAGTAAATGAATTATTTTCAAATAATGAAACGCTTCTCTAAACAAATTACCGAGTTCATACTAATTGTGAGGTAAAAGTTAAGTATTTCAACTTTTGCCCTTTCGAACAGCTGATAAGCTTTTGTAGTTTAGCTTTTGCTGTCTTCCGGTTTCTCTTCGTCTTGGTTTTATTTTCTTAAGGTAGCCTGTTTAAACTGTCTCCATATAATACAGAAAACTCTACAGCAGTTGTATGAAAAATGAGCTGTTTAGTTTTAAACAAAATGGTTAAATTAAATCCCCATTACACATTCATATTGCGCCATTTCCCATGAACCAGGCAGTCAAAACCCTACTCAAGCTGAGCATCATAGAGCAAGTAGATGATGTTTAGTGTGAATCACACTGTATAGAATCTGCAAAGATATACATGCCTGTGTTTATGTGCTGGAAATGACACACACACACACACACACACACACCACACACATGTTGACAGTTTTTTACTTAAACGTACCGTTTCTCAGCCCAAATTAGAGCAAATACAATAAAACCCTGACCAAATCTGTAATAGATCAGTGTTTAGAAAGTGGGACACTACTCAAACTCAGTTGGATTTAATAATCTACCTTATTCACAAATATTGTTTAGAGCATACAGGTGTGGTGGAAATTTTTATATCATACACGTGACTTGTGCTTATTGCAGCCTATTTCTCCACAGTACAGACAGAACTCCTTCACACTAGATTCTGTCTACACAACTGGCCAAAACATGCATCCTGCTTCTCCGATAGCCTTGATATGTCTGCCAGGTCCTGGGAAGGAGAGGAGCAAGGAGGTTATTGTCACACAATTCTCTTCATAAATTTTCAGGCCGTGCATGGTCGGTGGCCTCTGTAGAGATGGTGATGGAGGAGCAGGCCCGGAGCTGCCTGCTGCGCTTTCGCCACAAACTGGTGCAGGACATCAAGCCCACCTATCTCATGGACCACATGATCAGTGATGATGTGATCACTGTGGATGAGGAGGAGAGGGTCAGGACTCAGGTGAGCTAGAGCAAAAAGCCATTGGTTATTTCTAACCATAATGTTTAACACTGTTGTTCTCATAGTTTTTGTTATGTGCCGATCTTGAAGTTAGTTTGGGTGAGACATTTAGAGATTTGGCTCTGAATTCACACCTGAACAGATGGTAAATTATAAAAAAAAAAAGAGTCAACAGCTTTTATGAAATGTAAAAAACCACCCAGGAACCTGCATGTTTAAAGCACTGTTCACGTCTTTTCCTCTCCAGCCCACCAGGAAGGACCAGGCTGCAGCGCTCGTTGAGCTCCTACTGAGGAAAGACAATCGTTCCTACATTTCTTTCTACAACGCCCTGGTTAAAGAGGCATATGATGATTTGGCCAATCTACTGCATGCTGGTTTACCGCATGTCTCATCTGATGCACTTAAGGGCTTCTCTCCCGACAGTACACCCTATGGTGAGAATTTATGGGATGGGAGAGAAGATTTGCTAACTTTGGCTTTCACTGTGTAGGAGTGCTCAAGTGTACTTGCTGTTTTGGCAACAACCTGTAAACTTATTGATTTTTTTTAATTTAAATATTTTAGCAATAATACTCAATCTCATCCTTTTCTGGCGTATCCAACAGTCCAGATGGTCCTAAGTGAAGGTGGAGTCCCACAGAGACCTGTAGTGTTCGTCAGCAGACCTGAGCTGGTAAACCGGGTCCAGGAGAAACTCTATCAACTCCATAAGATCTCCGGATGGGTGACGATCTTTGGCATGGCTGGCTCAGGCAAATCTGTTCTTGCTTCTGAAGCTGTTAGACACCATGGGCTTATTGAAGGTAAATAACGTTTGACTAGTTCAACCGAAATGCTGCTTGATGGACACATTTTAATGCTTTTCAGAACGTTTCCACATTGCATTAGATGAGCTCCTCTTCTTCACTGCCTGCAGAGGTTTTTCCTGGAGGGATCCACTGGCTATCCATTGGTCAGCTGGATAAACCAGGCCTGCTGGTGAAGGTCCAGTCATTGTGTTTTCGTCTGGAGCAAAGCCTGGATGCACAGTCGCGCCACCGGCCCCCCAGCTCTCTGGATGAAGCCAAGGAATGTCTGCGCTTCCTCATGCTGCGCAAATATCCGAGGTTAACCCATTTTTGAAAACTTCTCATGTTTAAAATTCTCCTGTCTGTGCAGAAGCTAAAGCTCTTCACAGATACCATCGCTGCAGCAAAAATGCATCTGAATGGGGATTCATTATTTTATATTTCCAAAAGACCAAATTATCTTAGAGTCTGGGTGAATGGTTAAACTTTAATTAATGCACAACTTAATGGGCGAGGGCATTTTTCTTTATTGAAAGTTGCATTAATAATTTTTTCTATATTGGATCCAGATTCAAGTGTTTTTGATTTAATTAATCTAGGCTCATTTCCCATAATGCCTTTTGTGTTTGAAAATTCCTCCAAATCAAAAATGTCTACTTGGATGCCATTTGTTATTTTATTGATTATCATTATTGTGGTGCAGTTGGTAGTAGGGACACTCCAAACCGATCACGTGATCGGAAATCGGGCCAGGTGACGTGTTTTTGAAAGGATCGGAATCGGGAGAAGTAAATGGAATTTAACCTTTTAAAACAACAAACATGACTTTTTAAATTTATCCTAAGATAGAGATTATCAAATTGAACAATAATAGCTTAGTTTTATTTTCAAAAAGTCCCTCTACATCAATAATATTTGTTTCTTGTGCGAAAACAACATAGTAACATCACACAATTTATTGCAGGCAAGGACTCAAGACACCAAGCCAATTTATTATTTTCAATAATTCTGAACATTAAAGACACAAAGTATCTTAAAATTTCCACTCAATTCTTCTAAATAGGTAAAATATTTGCGTTGTTTTTGTAATAAAATATTATAAAATAGTAAAAATGAATAAATAAATTAATGATTATTTGTGTTATTTCTTTTTTTAAGAGTTTATTTTGCACAGGTTTGTCACATTTGGAGCAGAAATTTGTTCATAAAAAAACAAAAAATTACAACATTTTCTATAATTAGTCCCTTTTGAAGCAAACATTCTGCTGTGGTTTTGTTTTTGTGTGTTTTTCATTATTTTTCATTCCTAATTTGCTCCTGTGATGTTGATCTTTTGGTAGATCTCTACTGATTCTAGATGACATCTGGGACAGCACCGTGCTGAAGGTGTTCGATGTCCACTGTCGAGTTCTTCTGACTTCCAGAAACAAAAGCATTGCTGATTCCGTCAGTGGTAAGTGAGCTGTTGTGACTTCATGCAGAGATTTTCTTTGATGCCAAACTAAACCACTACTCTGCTGTTTTTATGTTTTAGGCTCCAAACACGAGGTGGAAGTGGAAAGTGGGCTGGACGACAAAAAGGCTTTAGAGATTCTGGCTCTCTACACAAAAACGGAGTTAAAGAAACTTCCTACAGAGGCTCATAGCATCGTCAGGGAGTGTAAAGGTCTGTCAACTGATTTGTAATTCATGCACTGAGTCGATTGAGGTCGGTGCCGTTTTTTGCTCTTGTGCTTGTTAAACGCTGTATTTGGTGAGCGATCTACACGCTTTCTGATTTGTTTTTGTGCTTCTCATCAGGCTCTCCTCTGGTGTTGTCGCTGATCGGCGCTCTGCTCAAAGAGAAACCAAACCGCTGGCCTTACTACCTCCGCCAGCTGCAGCAGAAGCAGTTTAAGCGCATTAGGAAGTCTTCTTCTTATGACTACGATGCTTTAGATCAGGCCATGGCTGCAAGCATTGAGGTTCTTCCTGAGGAGCACCAAGAGCTCTACAAGGACTTGACTGTGCTGGAGAAAGACGTGAAGATCCCCGCTAAGGTTTAACATCACAAGATGCTTTCAAATGTTTTAGATTTTTCGGGAAATTACTTCAGGATTTATTTGATGCTTTTATGCGCAATTTAACAAATTTAGTTATTTGAAAAACGTAAAAACTCAACCTAAGTACTCTGCACCTATTTTTCGTCAACTAAAGTCACCCGTTCATGAGTTAACGCTCTAGAAAACGGTCCAGTGCTCAGACACACGACAGAACTCTGGAATGTCCTTTTCCCCAGGTTCTGTCTGTTCTGTGGGATCTGGAGCTGGAGGAAGTGGAGGACATTCTCCACGAGTTTGTCAACAAGTCTCTGCTTTTTGTGGACAGTCACAATAAGCCCCATCTGTACTACCTTCATGACCTGCAGCTGGACTTCCTGTTGGAGCAGAACCGAGATCAGATTGGGGTGAGTTTATGTTAAAAAAAAAAGGACTGACCCACCATAAGCCTTTGTCGGCTGTGCTGAAGAGAAAGGTACAGAACCAAATTATTTAATTAATTAGCTGCGAGTTCTCCTGCCCTCTGTCCTCCTGGCCACACACACACACACACACACACACACACACACACACACACACACACACACACACACACACACACACACACACACACACACACACACACACACACACACACACACACACACACACAAGGGACTGTCAGCTCTCAGAGCTCTGTGAAGCTGACGGGGGTCAGCTTCACAGAGCTTGCTCTCGTCTCAGCTGTTATTTTCGTTAAGGAGTGTGCACGTGCAGCATGCGCGCCTTGTGCACGAGCCTCCTATTGAAGCTGCCTTTACGCTTTTGGCCAGAGGGGGCAATCTCGAGCATAAAAATTCAAAACTCCGTAAAGTCCCTTTAAGAAGCTGTACCACCTCGAGTCGTATAAAAATGTGACTGAACGTGATACATGTGACAGCCCCATCTAATGGACAACCTTTGTTTCTGCGCATACCTGTAGTTATCGTTCTTTTATCCTTATCAAGGTGAAATCCTCAATATATCTTGATATTGATTTTAGGCCATATCGCCCAGCCCTACTGTCACTTCAAGAGTCTGGAACAGTGAGAAAAAAAAAACATTTTTTAATTATTTCTGATTATAATCAGTCACTCTGAGATTTTCATGCAGGCTGAACATGAAAATAGTCTCCTACACCTATCTCCTGCATTAGCTTCTGATAGAAAATAGACAGTGAAACTCTAGGATTAGAAAAGCGTGATGGTTCTACGTCACATTGTCATTTAACTGTCATTGACTCACCATCACCCATCTTGACTAGCGATGGGGGAAGGCTGTTGTTGGTTTAGCGTCCCCGAAACGACAGAAAACGTCTCCGCTAGTAGAAGCTAACCATTAGCATTAGCAACTCCACCACACGGCACACGCTCCTCCAGGCTTGTGTTATTTGTGAAGATGAAACATCAATGTTGCAGAGCAAACAGTCAGTGGTAGAATCATGTTATCCAATCTGAGGAGAGATGCCCACATATCAGGAAATAAGAGTCCAAACTCACCTGTTCAGGCTGGATTTGGCGTGACCTTCCTCACTACCCTGTCCTTATTCAGCTGTTTCTTTTGCCTTTCATTTTCTCTTTCCCTGTCATCACATTTTTTAATCACATTTTTTTTATTTTTCAAATTGTTATGATTTTTTTAAAATAATTTTTAATCTTATTTATTTTTTAAATGTTTGCTCTTGTGAAGTGCCTCGTGATTTTTATCCCGAGAGGCTTTAACGATTAAATTTGCATATTATTTAATGAACCATAAAATGTGAGATTCCATAGGAAATATGGGTACTTTTAACAGAAGATTGGAAATTTTTATTGCAGGGATTATGTAACCACTTCGTATTAACTCGGAGACAAAAGAAAGGGAGTCAAGTTTAAAAGTTTAAAGACGTGTTGGGGTTATTAGGAGCGAACAATTCGTAAGCTTTAACTTACTTTTGGATTCTTCAATAAATTCTGTAGATATGTAAATATTTACTGATTTATTTATTAATTAAGATATTCTTAGATATACGGGGCACCATTCCCCTTTAACCGGGGAAAAACTGAATCCAAAACTCTTATCAGTCTTTCTTGAAGTTCGTAGAATCCTTGGAGCAGAGACTTCTCTTCGACACAACAAAGCTACTGGAGACGAAAATCTGAATTTTATAACGTTTAATTAACAATTTGTCAAATGAATAAACAGTGGCATAAATGACTAATAACCATGTGATATGATAAAAGGATGTATATTCAAAATAATGTTCAAGGTGTTTTGTGTGTATGTATGTGTGTGTGTGTTTCTAAAATGGAGTCTGTATGCAAGATGGCTGACCCCTTTGTCTGGCTAAAGTGTGAGTGGCAACTTGCACTTTAACTTCCAAGGCACTTAGAATCATCAGTAACTTAACCTTAAATTCACTCAAAACATTTCAAAGGATCATGAAACAACACAAAGGATTAATCACGAATAATATCTTTTAGTTTAACCACGTGGCCAAGCAGAAAACATTTAAAGATGCCAAACAATGATCAATAAGCAGTTTATTTATTCAAAATGACCCGAAGGACGAATTGGGAGCGAAAGAGGAAAACACGAAGCTACTTTTTAAGCAATAGCACGGTTTTATTGCTTATTCTGGACTATAGAGGAAACGGGAGGAGAAAAGGAGAGAGAAGAATGAGTTTTCTGATCACCAGAAGAGCGAGGCGTCCCCCGCTGTTACGATTTGACGGTTCTCCGTTTTTCTCCGCAGTTTTCAGCGTCATCCGTCGGTTTGATGCTTTCTCCGTTGTTTGGCTCCACGAGTGTTTCTCCACGGGCTGGACACAAAGAGAACGAAGTTTCTTTTGTGCTGAGTTTGACAACTTACAGCGTCTCTGAGAGCTGGATGGAGCTCCGCTCGTTCCCAGTCAGGTCCTGATGGAGTTCGAGTGGCTTTGTAGCGGTTTCGTGGCTCAACTTGGGCACTTAGAGCTTCCGCGTGCTCAAGTTGTCGGAGCGTTCGACAAGCGTGTCCTTACCGCCAGGTATCCTGGGCAAACGAACGAGGTTTCTTTGTCTCTGCTGAAGATTTATGGTCTTAGTTCGCGGGAAAAGCTCCACGGCTTCCCGCACTTGCGCAGAACGTCTTTCTGGTACTAGGCGGTGACATCACCCAATGCTTCCGTGTGCAAAGCATCATGGGAAATGAAGTTTCTTGGCGCTGATGTGATTATTTGCTTTCCAGAGCAATTTAAGCACAGTCATTTTGGAGAAAATCACTGCATAGTAATTTCCTCATGAGGTCAGACCCTCAACATTCCCCCTTTTGGTTTCGGGGATCGCGCCCAAAGCTCGATCGTCGGAAGCACAGATGGGTTTGTTCCTCATGAACGTAGGTCGACTTGATTGTCGGAAGCACAGGTGGGTTTGTCCCTTAGGACGTTGGTCTCCTTGGACGCCTTTGTCTTTGGTCTTTGTCTTGGATCCTGGCGCCTTTGGTCTTTGTCTTTGTCTTGGATCCTGGTCAGGCACAAAACAAAAGAGGATAGGAAACGGGATAGTCCCCAACGCGCATAACGAGAAGAAGCCACTCACGCAGGTGGTACGCAATGATGATGTCGTCCATGCGAGAGGTAGTAGTGTAGAAGGAGGAAGGTCGGTGGGCGGTTAACTCCACGAGGGGACACAAAGGCATCTCACTGCCGGCCATACAGTTCAGTTTATGGAGCACGCGGTGATGTACGAGGTCCATAGTTCGCAAACGCGCATTGACCTATGTGGTCCCAAGATTCCCCCCTTTTTGGTCCAAAGGGCGGATCAGGACAGTCTTTGGGCTAAAACAAGGACCATAAAACTAAGAGGTACTACAATGTGCTGGTGCGTCAGACAGAGTCATTGACAGACTGAGCTGGGCCGGCACATAACCACTAGTTAATATGTGACCAAGTAAGAAACAAAAATACAGAAAACCCAAAAAAAAACATGTAACATATAACATCCAAGAAAATTCATAGCAACCTTGAGGTCTCATAAAATACATTCTTAGGTCATACATTCAGTGTGTAGCTTATAAAGAATGTGACATAATGCAACACTCAGATAAAAATGTGAGGTAGACTAAAGTGAGAACTACTCTTAGGGTTACAAAATAAGAAAGAAAATGTTGCTCACCCCCTTTAGACAGGTGTGGTACATTCACGCTTGGAGTCTCCCCGAACGCGGTCACGAGGCACACCGTAGGTGAGCAAGTGCATCTTATCTTGGAGTTTCTTAACACGCCTGTAGGCGGAATAAGCAATCACGGCCGTGATGAGCCATCCCATCCCCAGGGCGACCAATGTGCAGATTAACGTCGTATAATCTGTGTCAATGTAGCGTCTTGGGCGTCAAAGTAAGTTCACGCGGGGTTTGTGTGAACTTAACAAATTTGGTTCCTTCAATCAGTAATTGTTGGTCAATTTCTAAATCGAAGGCAAAGTTATAACCCTGGAAAGCGTCCATGATCTCAATCTCCGAATCATGCTGTTCGAGGTTGAGGTGATGGAGTGCCAGGTTTCTAGTTCAAAGTGGAAATGCCTACCGTCCTTTCAAATACCAATGTTAAGCATCGACTTAAACCTATAGATGTGAGGTGTCACAATTATGGGAACATGTAACAGGAAACCGAGTTCTAATTTTTCTGCATCAACGTGAATGGGAATTGCACTACCTAGGCTGTACGCTAGGTGGATTTGTGAAAGGTGCACAGTAGAGGGGTAGCAGCTGTCAAGCTAACTTTGAGCAGGTCCAGTGGTACCAAGTACGGGGAAATACGACTTTCAACCAAGCTGTCCAGCGTGGAACTTACTTCCCTGAGCAGGTCCTGCATCAAATCTCTCACCACTCGTGTGTACACAATATCCTGAGGTATGGTTTCAGACAAAGTCTTGATTGCACGTAGAGATTCATTAATCAGAGCCTAGTGTAGGTACCAGAGTACCCTGTAAGGTTTTAGTAAGTACTTCCTGTTAGCGTTCTAGGAGGAGTTTCTCTTGGTTAGTGAAAGCGACGGCGGGGGGGGGGGGGGGGGGGGGGGGGGGGGGGGGCTGGTTCTTTGTCGGTTAGTACATGTTAATGGGTTAAACGTGCACTTTCCCCCCCTTTCCATTTCCATGCATAGAACTATGTAGAGAATACGTCTACCTCCTGCGGGGAGTCTGGTCTCTGTACCCGCGGGGATGGTTTGACGTAGGGTTTGATTTGGTTTGCATGCACCCATTTGTAGACTGGCTCCTGTCTCGCTTTGGTGATGCGTAACCTGTATGCAACTGGAGAGAGTTTTGCCACGATCTCAAATGGTCCTGACCAGCAGGGCAGGAACTTCTTAGGTTTGAGTGCCGGTTGGGCGAACCGAAAGTAGAATACTTTGTCACCCACCTCGTATTCGCGGCTGGTTGTCTTTTGGTCATAGTAGGCTTTAGCGCCTTCTACGTTGGTCTCCAGTTTCTTCTGAGCGTGCGTGAACGTAGCTCTGAGGTGTGTTTTCAAGTCTGCCACATACTGATGAGCGGTATAGGCAGTGGCAACACTGACATCCTCTGGGTGATACAGGAGGTGCAGTGGTAGAGTCATCAGTCTGCCGGTCATCATCTCAAAGGGCGTAACCCCCGTGGATCGCTGTGGAGTGGACCGTATGGCCATCAAGACCAGAGGGAGCTTGACGTCCCAGTCCTTCCCAGTGGAGCAGATGTACTTTTTGAGCATGGAGACGACCGTGCGGTTCATCCGTTCGACCTGTCCGGATGACTGTGGGTGATAGGGGAGGTGGAATCTCACTTCCACTCCCAGAAGTTCAAACAGGGACGTCATTACACTGGATGTGAAATGAGTTCCTCGGTCAGAGTCAATGCAGAGTGGAAGTCCCCATCGACTGAAAACGTGGTTAATCAGCAGTACAGCGGTTGTGACGGCTGTATCGTTTGGCGCTGGAAGGCACTCCACCCACTTCGTAAAACTGCAAGTTACAGTTAGCATATATTTGTTTCCTCTTGCCGATTTGGGAACCGGTCCAACCCAGTCGATCTGCAGGTGGGACCAAGGGAAGGTTATTCCCCTGCATTGCAGTGGTGCTCTAGCAAGCGGCTGGGAGGGTTGAAACTGGGCACAGATGAGGCAGCCTTGGACATAGCTGTGTACGTCCTTGGACATCGATGGCCAATATGCTACTTCTGTCAGTGACGCGAGGGTAGCTTTTGCTCCGCGGTGACCTCCAACCGGAGTGTCGTGGGCGTAGGCAAGCATCACTCCTCTGTGGTCGAGTGGAACAACCCAGCGCGGCGGGCTGTGATCGTCACGCATGTAAACTAACAAATCGTTTTGTAGTATCAGGTGCGCGAGTTGACGATGCAGGTTTACCAAATCTCGGCTTGCGCCAGTAGGTGGTGATGGTTGTTTAGACATCGGGCCCTTTTGGAGAAGCTCGCGGATGAGCTTCAGGTCAGGATCTTGTTCCTGCATGGTGACTAGGTCCGCGTCCTGTGGTTGTCTGCCTAGAAACACGGGTACCCCAACGGTCCGAGGTTCGTCTGCCTGTTTAGCATGTCGACGAGTAATCGCGCAGACCTCGTGAATGGCCTTGGGTGGAAGCCACTCGTCTTTGAATTCCCAGCAGGTTCCCTGGTCAGCACCGAGCTTAGCAAGGCGGTCAGCTTCGTCATTACCATCTTTCTCTGGACCTAGGGTCCTGGAGTGACCTTTGACCTTTTTCCAGTAGACCATTATGCCTTTCTCGGTGGTGAGCAGATCACACGCTAGGAATAACTCCGAGTGTTTCACATCTCTGTTCCTGGCGTTTTTCATGTGGTTCTCCTTCCACATGGGGAAGTGAGAAATGAAGCTGTGTCTAGCGTAGTTTGAATCTGAGCAAAGGACGATTTGAGTGATGTCCAAGGCTGCCGCCTGCTGGAGGGTTATCAACACTGCAGCAATTTCGGCGTACTGACTAGACTTTTGGCCCAACCGGTAGTGGTTTGGTTGCTTGGTGTCACAGTCCACCCAAACGACTCCAACCCCAGCACGGAGCTGGCCTTCGTGAAGGTAGGCGCATCCGTCAGTGTAAACTTTCGGAAGCCCTTGGCAAACATTCTCATCAAAGTAGCGATGATTGGATGCGGTTGGGTAGACTGCGGCAGGTGTGTCCAGGGGGCCCCTGACGGAGTCAGAGTCACAGTACTGGCAGCCTGCTAGCCCTTGTCCTAGCGCTAGCTTGGTGTTCTGACCATACTTGACCTCAATGTTGTATCCTTGGAGCACCATCATCCACGTCGCAATGCGGCTGTTTGACACTCTTCCTTCGTGCAGACGCTGGCTGTTTAGGAAGGTGACAGGCTGATGACACGTTTCAATGATCACTTTCTGTCCACCGATGTAACTACGAAAGTGTTCGACGGCCCAGACTGTAGAGAGGAGAGCTCTCTCGCAGTCTGAGAACTGGAGTTCCACCTTGCTCAGAGGCTTGCTGGCGTATGCCACAACTCTCGTGTCCTGGTCGTGTTTCTGCTTCAAAGCAGCGCTCAGGCAGTGAGAGGAGAAAGTAGCCTCTATGTAGAACTCTTTATCCTTGTCTGGGTAAGCCAGACAGGGTGCGGACGCCAACTTCTGTTTTAGGAACTGAAAGGAGAGTTCTTGGGGTCTGTCCCACACGAAAGGTGTGTCGTTCCGAAGCAGCTCATTGAGGGGCCTCGCTGTTTCAGCGTACTCCTCAATGAACTGCCTGGAGTAGTTGCAGACTCCGAGGAAGCTCCTGAGTTCAGTCAGATTAGCTGGGGCTTTGATGTCCTGAATGGCTCTAATGCGTCCCGCTTGGGGCTCGACTCCATTAGGGCCAACCAGCAGTCCAACATACTCCACTTTGGTTCGACACCACTGTCCCTTGAGAATCGCCAATTTAGCTCCGGCGTCAGCGAGCTGTTGCAGCACGTCACGGAGTTCGGCCAGGTGCTCCTCGAAGGTTCGACTCCTCATCAAGATGTCATCGACATATATGAGGTTCCCTCTAGAAGCAGCATCTGACATGGCTTTGTGGAGGAAGATGTTGAACTCTGCAGGTGAGTTAGAGTAGCCAAAGGGGCAGCGGTTCCAAGTATATTGGCGATTTCCAAAGGAGAAAGCCAGTTTATACTGGTCCGCCGGCTCAACCTTCATGGTCCAGAAGCCGTTGGCTACGTCAACCGTAGAGAAGAAACGAGCATCTCTGACTCTGGCTAGCTCCTGATCTAAATGGATCATAGGGCACCTGGAGAGAGGTACTTGTTTGTTCAGTGCACGATAGTTTATGGTGAGACGCCATTTCCCAGTCGGTTTCAGAACCGGCCAGATGGGAGAGTTGTAAGTGGAGTTACACTCTCTGATGATGTTTTTCTCCTTCAGCTGATCGAGGATCTCCTGGATCGACTCATAAGCAGCGAGGGGAATCTTGTACTGACGTACAAAAGTAGGAGGGGCATTCGGGTTCGTCGGAATGCGAACCGTGTGCAGGTTTGTGAGTCCACAGTCCAGGGAGTCCCTGGATAAGATGGACTGAAACTCATAGAACAGGCTTCTAAGCGCTGCTCTCTGCTCCTCTGACTCCAGCGCATCCGCTTTGTCAAGCTGCTGGCTGACTTCGGCCTCGAAGCCGTCATAAGGTTCAGAGGAGGAGGGTCTCTGGTGTTCCGGGCTTTCAACCGGTGACTCAGAGGGTTGAGTATTTATTGCAAAAACCGTTAGATACTGACCGCCGTCAGTATCTAAGGTTGCACTGCAAATGGGTTCCTCAGGAAGGGCTTCATGCCGCTTGATGGTAATCATTTGTGAGGGGAAAGTACTGAATGTGTCTACACCAACCTGTCTGTCGTTCAAGAACAACGGAAGTTGTCCGATCACGGGGACTGAAAGTTCGAAGTCATGGAATGAGCTATCTATCAGCATGCCCAAGGGCTTTCCTGCCGGCATGTGGATAGGACTCCGGGTCGGATTTTCGACCAACAAGTAGGCAGAACGATTGTTCAGCTCCAAGAGTGGCGTGCCACAGACGGCTAAGTTGAGCTCCAAGAAGTGTGGTGATGGCTGGAAGAAGGCCTGTGTGCCTGGCAGCTTCTGATGCTTCATCAGAGTCAGAGGAACAGGCACTCCTTTGACCAGTGGGGGCAGAACCGTGCTGGCCTCAACCACTGCACGGCAGGCCTGTGGAATGGTCTGTCCGGACAGCAAGTGTTCACGGCCTTCTGAGCGAGGCTCAGAGGAAGGTGTGGCCCGGGCCCAAAGGACTTGATTGCAAGTGTCCAGCTGGGCACCTAGTCGAACCAGCAGATCTGCTCCAATGAGTGCAGGTGGATCAAGCTGTGGTATGATGCTGAATGTATGTGTGAGCTGTCTTGCTCCAAGCTGGATAGTCAGGGAGCAGACCTCTGGCGCTTTCAGGAGCCTCTGCGGCCAAGTAGGTGACAAGAGCCGATGGCTACGTGTCACACTGACCAAAAGGGGGTCCTTCTGACGCAGGTGTTCAAACGTCTGCTGGCTGATGGCTGACTTTTCTGACCAAAGAGCAAGGCGAGCATCTGAGATGTGGGTGCAGTTGATGGTGAGACCACCAACTATGTGTGGTGCATATGGCTGTAGGCTGACATTCTTCAGCGAGCAGAGAAAAGATGAATGTGTGCGGAGAGGAGTTCCAGGAGCGGTTTCGTGCCTTTGCAGGCGGACATCGTCTGTGGGAGCCGTAGGAAGGGGCTTGACCTTGGAACAAGGGTTTTGCGGCTCACTTATGCTGACTTCAAGAATGGAGGATGGTCGGCTGCTATCTGGGTTCCAGGGCTTAGGTGTGTCCACCTGGGCCCACAGTTGACCCTTCTGGCAGTCGATGAGGGGAGCTAGACGTTCAAGCAGGTCCTGACCAACGAGAAGTGGTTCAGTGTCTAGCTGGCAGACATAAAACGGGTGAACCAGAGTCATGTCTTGGAAGGTGATGTCCAGCCACGCCCGGTGAGTGATACACTCCCGGGTCTGGGTGTAGCTGGTGATTTTCAGGTCACAGGGTTCTACCTGGACTGGTTTCCCGAACGACTGCATGGTGTCAGACACGCGACGGAACAGTGTGGAGCACATCAGGGTGATTTCTGAGCCGGTATCCAGCAGAGCATCAACCTGTATGCATCCACCTATGTTGGTGTTACAGTACAAACGGCGAGCATGATCATGGTTTGTTAAGTCACCAAGGAACTTCAGAAATTTAGTATCAGGTTTCTCTGGGGGGTAGATTTCAGGAGACTCCTGTGATCTACCAGTAGTGTTCCCCCAGCTGATCAGGTAGGTCCTGGCTACGCTGGGGGGTTGAGCCACGCCTAGTCATGCGGACGTTGGCTCCAGGTCTGGCTTCTTAGAAGAAGACTTTGGTGCAGGGGTCTCATCTGCGGATCTCAGCTGTTCCTTCTGTTTAGCTAGGAACTGCTGAAACATCTCCTGGAGGTCGGCTTTGGTCAAGTACTCACCTGCGGACTTGCGTTCAGGACCTACCTGTAGGCGGCGCTCCTTAAACCTTCCACTGTTCCGACCTGCTTGCCGTTGGTTTTGGTTGGGCCACTTCCTGTCTGATTGTCCAGACCTAGGCGGCCAATCAGCACCCCCCTTCCCCTGTTGAGGAGATTGGGACTGCTCTCGCGGTTTAGCAGGTCTAGGTTTAGCAGATTTTGGCTTAGTGGGTGGAGCTTCTGTGCCTTCGAGCTCCAAACGCGGCTCGGCGTCGGGAGCTAGGTGCATGACGCGGTGATGTGCGTCAGCCTTTTGGGGCTTTCCGCCGGCTTCCCAAGCCTGTTGAGCGTATCTCCTAATCTCCTGAGTTGTCAGTTTCTTCATCCGACAATACATTGAGACTTCGGAGCGAACACACTCGTGCAGGTTGTGAATGAACAGGGATCTGAAGGCAGGGTCTTCCTCGAGCCCAGGGCCGTTTCGACCTTGGAAGTAAGCACTTTTGAGTCTGCGATAATACTCTCTGGGGGGTTCGTTCCTCCCGTGTTTGATGGAGAAGGCCCCCATTGTAGCTGACGCAGAGTCTGCATACGTGGCGTATTCATCTCTCAACGCTCGGCAGAGCGAGGAGTACCGATCACGAATGTCAGGTGGTAGAGTTTCCATGAAACCGTGCACCGTTCTAGATGTGGTTTTCCAAATTAGCTTGAGCTTTTCCCTTGAAGAGGGTGCTGGAAGATCAAGCAGACAACGTTCTATCTCCCTGAGATAATCGTCAACATTGGATTCATTGGTGTTAGGATCAAAGCGTTCTATGTCTTTAGCGATTCAATTTGACGTACACGGAGCCCTGACTCGCGGTACGGTACGTCATCCTCTGACTCTGACCCACGGTCTGTCTCAGAGGACGCTGGATATCGCTGGTGTGCTCTGGGCTCCCAATGTTGACTCCTGGGGCCCAAATCGGGGTCCGGCATGTTGTGGCGGGCTGCTGGCACGTCACGTGGGTGTCCAGGGAGGTCCTCCTCCCGGGGCGCGTCTGCGTAGTGCAGCCTGCGTCTTTCAACTGGGGCTTCTGCGTAATACGCTTTGTCCGGGTACGGACTGGCGTATGATGCTTTGTCCTGCAGCTGGTTATTGGCATGCCGAATACCGGAGTAGCTAGGATGGGTGGATGGTGGAGGTGCAGGTTGGGCTTGTGCATAACCCCAGCCGGCACCTTGCACCCTTCGTGGACTGGGGGAGCGGTCTAAATAGAGGTGCCGCTCAGCTGGTCGACTTCTCACTGATTGAGAAGGCCGTGAAGATGAGGGTGGTGGTCCAACCTGGGGTTCGAGGGCGAACTGCCCTCGGCCCCTAAGTGGTCCTGAATGCCCTAGAGTGTGTGTAGGGAACGGGGCCGAAGGTTGGGACAGATAAGCTTCATCTCTCCCCTGCGGCGTGCGTCCGTCCAGAGAGTCATGGTGTTTCCCCCCTTCCCACTGTCTGTTGTCATCAGCAGAAGGGGGCGGGGTCTTCTCCCCATCTTCCCCAGAATCGGTGCTGGTGTTGTCTTCCTCGATCAGCCTTCCATTTCGCTGTTTTTCAGCTAGCATACTCTGGAGGTTCATGATCTTCTGACCACGTTGGAGTCCTCTCTGATAGAGGATCAAGGCTAACTTAGCTAAGTGAACCTGGATTGGTTTTGTACCATCCGGGTTTTCTATTTGATCAATTACAGCGTCAAGCTGTTCTTCAGTGAAATCCCTAGAAGGGTAGTCGGGTTCTCGAGCAACCGCGACCAGTTTGGACAATATTTGTCCAGAAAGTAGGCCAGGTTCATAGTCGTGGGCCGCAGCGCCACCTGGTTGCTGGGAGTTGGTCAGTTCACTACTCTGTCCCTCCATTTTAACAACCGAACCAAAATAGCCTAGTAGAGCTTCTGCAGATAGCTCAAACTGCACCTTTTGGGCAGCAACTGCTAGCTTTGTAGCAGAAAAACACTAAATTAACCTTTGTGCGCACAGGTTTTAGCGTTTTAAATTGCACGGAATGCCGTGACTGACGCTTAAAATACTATTCCTTTCAGTATTTTAGCAAAAGCTGGTGCGTTGCCGTAGAAACGTCTTACAACACTTGCAGTGTTAAATATGCTAGTTATTCCTTCAGAATATTAGCAAACAGGGTGTTATCAGTCTTTGAGTGAAGGTTTCAGTTAGTTACAATAGCCACTGTGAGTTAAAGTCGCTAAAATAGCAGTTAATTGTAGCCTAAAAAGGTTAGTCAGAATTACTTACACGCTGCACCTTTAATGAGTAACTGAATTTTAACCTAAAAGGTTAGCCAGAATTAATTACACGTTGCACCTTTAAGGAAAAACTGAATTTTTACCTAAAAGGTTAGCCAGAATTAATTACACGTTGCACCTTTAAGGAAAAGCTGAATTTTAACCTAAAAGGTTAGCCAGAATTAATTACACGTTGCACCTTTAAGGAAAAACTGAATTTTTAACCCAAAAGGTCAACCAGAATTAGTTTACACGTTGCACCTTTAAAGAAGCACTGAGTTACTGGTGAGAGTTCGATGCAGCTCCCTGCTCAGCGAAATCAGCACCACTCTGTTGCTGGTTCAAGGCTGAACAACTGAATATTTTTAATTCAAGCTCTTTGGATTTATTTGTTTGTTTGTGCCGGATAGAAATCTCTGTGTATCCAAGCCTCACACGGGGCACCAATTAATGTTGGGGTTATTAGGAGCGAACAATTCGTAAGCTTTAACTTACTTTTGGATTCTTCAATAAATTCTGTAGATATGTAAATATTTACTGATTTATTAATTAATTAAGATATTCTTAGATATACGGGGCACCATTCCCCTTTAACCGGGGAAAAACTGAATCCAAAACTCTTATCAGTCTTTCTTGAAGTTCGTAGAATCCTTGGAGCAGAGACTTCTCTTCGACACAACAAAGCTACTGGAGACGAAAATCTGAATTTTATATCGTTTAATTAACAATTTGTCAAATGAATAAACAGTGGCATAAATGACTAATAACCATGTGATATGATAAAAGGATGTATATTCAAAATAATGTTCAAGGTGTTTTGTGTGTATGTATGTGTGTGTGTGTTTCTAAAATGGAGTCTGTATGCAAGATGGCTGACCCCTTTGTCTGGCTAAAGTGTGAGTGGCAACTTGCACTTTAACTTCCAAGGCACTTAGAATTATCAGTAACTTAACCTTAAATTCACTCAAAACATTTCAAAGGATCATGAAACAACACAAAGGATTAATCACGAATAATATCTTTTAGTTTAACCACGTGGCCAAGCAGAAAACATTTAAAGATACCAAACAATGATCAATAAGCAGTTTATTTATTCAAAATGACCCGAAGGACGAATTGGGAGCGAAAGAGGAAAACACGAAGCTACTTTTTAAGCAATAGCGCGGTTTTATTGCTTATTCTGGACTATAGAGGAAACGGGAGGAGAAAAGGAGAGAGAAGAATGAGTTTTCTGATCACCAGAAGAGCGAGGCGTCCCCCGCTGTTACGATTTGACGGTTCTCCGTTTTTCTCCGCAGTTTTCAGCGTCATCCGTCGGTTTGATGCTTTCTCCGTTGTTTGGCTCCACGAGTGTTTCTCCACGGGCTGGACACAAAGAGAACGAAGTTTCTTTTGTGCTGAGTTTAACAACTTACAGCGTCTCTGAGAGCTGGATGGAGCTCCGCTCGTTCCCAGTCAGGTCCTGATGGAGTTCGAGTGGCTTTGTAGCGGTTTCGTGGCTCAACTTGGGCACTTAGAGCTTCCGCGTGCTCAAGTTGTCGGAGCGTTCGACAAGCGTGTCCTTACCGCCAGGTATCCTGGGCAAACGAACAAGGTTTCTTTGTCTCTGCTGAAGATTTATGGTCTTAGTTCGCGGGAAAAGCTCCACGGCTTCCCGCACATGCGCAGAACGTGTTTCTGGTACTAGGCGGTGACATCACCCAATGCTTCCGTGTGCAAAGCATCATGGGAAATGAAGTTTCTTGGCGCTGATGTGATTATTTGCTTTCCAGAGCAATTTAAGCACAGTCATTTTGGAGAAAATCACTGCATAGTAATTTCCTCATGAGGTCAGACCCTCAACAGACGTATTACTAAACAAATTAAACAAGACTATCTTTAAACACTAGGTGTATGGTGTAACTAAGGTGAAGTAAGATGGAGGATGGTGTAGTGTGGAATGTTGTTCAGAACCAGCAAATCTGGAGAAACGATTAGTTCTGATGGGAGTGAAGATGATGTTTCGCTCTAAGCTTTGGTTTGGAGATTTATAACACACATTGAGACGCCATTCTGCCAGCCTATGTACCCTTTGCGGAAGTCCCCGTTAGATCAGGAATGTCGAGGTCCAGCTTGACCTCCTCTGGAACCGAAGCCGGTAGAAAAGCAGCGGTTGCCGACCAGACCAGTCTTCAGATACTTCCGGGTCATGATAGTTTTATTGGCATCTAGCAAGACCCAAAAAGGGGTCGTGATGGTTCAGCTTTTATTTTGAAAGGAACCGTTGCAGCAGGTGGAAAAGCAACAGATTTCATCCCGCTTGTCGTCAGGTTCTTTCGGCTTTAAGAGGAAAGTTACGGATTGGCCACTCCGATAACTTCTCTAGAGCGCTTGGAACTGAAGTTAAAATGGCGTGGGCATAGTTTTATAATGTGGATGTTTTGATTTACGGTTGAATCAAAAAAAGGACAACAAGAAAAGATTTACCAAAAACCAACAAAACCACGCCTCGCATCAGATCTGGAAGGTTCTGATTGGATCGGAAAAGGGCAATGTGTCATGCGACTTTAAGCATTACGTGGATGAGAATGTCTAGTGTCTAGTTTAAAGTCATATTACTTATTAAAGAACTACTGATCATAAACATTGTCATTTCACAGATTGGTTCACATTTTATTATTGGACTAACACTTTGTTGATTAGCTTATTAAAAATAGAGTTTTTCTGATTTATTAAAAATAGTGTTCGTCTTGTTCTTCTCTTGAGCTGGAAAATAAGAAACAGTTTAGAAGCAGAGCACGAGACCTTGAGCAATATCCCATGCAGATTAGTTGTTGCTGAGGAGGGGGGGGGGGGGTTGGAGAAATGACTTTTAGGTGGAAAACAGTCATTTCATTCTGTTTCAAGGCGCTATGTTAACGATAATTTCTTCTTCTTTGTTTATGTTCTGCCGCTCTGCTGCAGCCCCCCCATGGTTTGCAAGGCATTTATTCCTACTGCAAATGTAATGATTAAACACCTTTAAAACATGTGTTTTTGCTTTTCAGAGCCTTCACACTAAGGTGGTGCGACAGTACCAGCAGCACTACAGAGACATTCCTCCCACCTCAGGAGATGAGGAATGTCTCTATTGGATCAGATTTCTGACCTACCACATGGCCAAAGCCAACCTCTCTCAGGTAAACAAATGTTTGTGTTTTTATTAAGAAAGAAACATGTGTTTTAACTTCTACACTATTTTCAAAGTAATTTGGTTGGTGCATGAGTGTAAATCTGCGGAGCTGCTGGTGCATCCGTCTGTTTCTCTCTTTAGGAGCTCTACTCGCTCATGTTCTCCCTGGACTGGGTCAGCATCAAGGCCAGAATAATGGGCCCAGCACCTCTCATCAATGACTATGTGGAGCATGGATCCATTCTTGATAAAGAGGTTAGTTGATGAAATGAAGCACCCTCAGCTGCTGTGCGCCTGGTAACTATGTTTTCCCACAACAATGCATAAAAAGGGAAGGCTTTGATGACTGCTCATGAAAAGTGACCTTTACACGTTATTGCGGGGCTGGAGGAGGGGCAGGTTTACAAGTTAGTTTTTCTTTCCTGTACAGTGAAGCTGTGCAAAACTTTGCTCTTTTTCCGCAGGAATTTCTGATTAGTTGTTGTGACACGTTCCCTGCAGTAAACAAGTGTTTTCATGTACGCTCCGTCCTCAGAACAGTGACGTTCGCTGCCAGTTCCAGGAGTTTCTGTCTCAGAGTGCTCATCACCTGGAGCAGCGTCCGTTCCCCGATGTGGTTCAGCTCGCTCTGTCTCAGCCTCACACCTCAGAGGTCTACAGGCAGGCCCGGCAGCAGGCGCTGAACCGGGCTAAAGGCGGGAAACTCTACTTTGATTTGATGTAGGAAAACAAGAACTTGACTCAAGATTTTGTGCATTTTTACTGTCTGAACTAGCATTTAAACCCTTGAAAGGTAATTATTACCAGGGCCAGTCTAACATTTTGTATCTCATTATTAATTTTTATTACAGAAATAAGAGGAGTGTAGAGAGTCTGTCTTATCTGGTGATCCATCCTCATCAGGGCTTCATCTACTCTGCCTGTTTCTCCCATGATGGAACAAAAGTCGCCTCTTGTGGAGCTAGCAAAACATTAAAGGTAATCATTGAGAGAGTCTATGCTTTAGGGTCCTAAAATACACTTTTAATAAAGCTTAAATTAGAAATATTTTGAAAAATACCTAAAATTGACATCTAAGATGGGTCCCAGCAGAACATTATTGTTAAATGTACAAAAAAATAAAAGCTTTTTTTAGACTCCTCTTCTTTTATGAAAACGGAGTTTTCAGCTAAAACAATGTTATTCAGTTAATTTCTGCCTTTTTCCATAACTGCTGCCACACCTTTGCGCTCAGGTGTTTAAAAGTACCTCAGGTGAGAAACTCGCAGAGATCCAGGCTCATGAGGAGGAAGTGCTCTGCTGTGCCTTTACCTATGACGACCGTCTCATAGCAACCTGCTCCAGCGACCGGAAAGTCAAGGTGAGCTCAGCAGACAAACAAAAACACATCAAATTCAATGTTTTTCCTATTTTTTTACTGTTTAAATTGTTTTGTATGTTTTAGGTGTGGAACGCAGAACAAGGCAAGCTGCTGAGAGCTTTTGCGGAGGAGCATGAGGAGCAGGTCAACCACTGTGAGTTTACCAACACAGCACGGCGCCTCCTTTTGGCCACCTGCTCTAATGACAGTTGCATGAATGTCAAGGTATGTTTACTGTACACAGGATTTTTTAAAATTACTATTATTTTTACTCTTTCTGGCATTAATTCATGTTTCCCATATTTCATTACCTTTTGTTTTGTAGCTTTGGAATCTAAACAAGCCTTCCTCCCAGAACACCATGTTTGGTCATTTTGAGCCAGTGAACCACTGCTGTTTCTCCCCCGATGATAGTTATTTGTCTACTTCCTGTAATGACGGTACTGTTAAGGTAAGCGCCGTTTGACTCGGCACTTTAGTTTAATACAAAAGATGCCAGGAGACGTTTAGGACGAGCTCTTCGAACGTTTCTGTGCATCCCTGCACGCATGCAGTTGTTTCAGGTCTCGTCTGCCAACGAGTGGAAGACAATCGACGTGAGGAGCATGTTTGCTGACGGCGAAGAGGTGATTGTCAAGTGCAGCACCTGGAGCCCTGACAGCAAACGTGTCATTTGTGCTGCCAGAAATGCAGTTTTGGTGAGAAACAGAAAATCTTGAACATAAAAGACTTGTTTTGATGTACTTTTGTTGTTACAGATTGAACTTTTGAACACTTCGTTTTTTTATTTTATTAAAGAAAGCAGGAAGGAGCTTAAACATTAGTCGTCTGTGTTTTGGTTATAAATGCGCTACATCTCCCAAATCAGAGTTTCTCTCCTTGTCCTGTAATCTGTCTTGTCTGTGTCCTCTATGTCTTCATTGTTTCTTTAGCTGTCAGGTTTATTGCTGTATAATGGTCTAAATGACATGTTATTTAATAAGCCATGAGGCGTGGGATTCCATAGGAAATATGAAATCCACCTTATGGATCTGTGAGTTATTTAAACCAGAAGATTGGAACTTTTAATGCAGGGATTAGATAACAGCTTCGCATTCACTCAGAGACAACAGAAGAGAGAGAGTCGAGTTTATAAGTTAAGAATTTTATTACTAACAAATGAAACTAGACTGACTTTAAACACTAAATGTATGGTGTAACTAATGTGGACGAGACGGTGAATGGATGACGTGTGATGTTGATCAGAACCAGCAAATCCGAAGAAGCGATTAGTTCAAATGGGAACTGAAGGTGTTGTCTTCACGTTAAGCTTTGGTTAGGAGATTCATAAACACATTCGACGCCATTTGCCGGTCTACCTACCCTTCAGGAAGTCCCCTTTAGATCAGGAATGTCGAGGTCCAGCTTGACCTTCTCTGGAACTGAGTCAGTAGGAAAAGCAGCGGTTGCCGACCAGACCAGTCTGTGAGATACTTCTGGGTCACGACAATTTGTTGGAGTCTGGTGAGACCCGAGCCTGGGTCTTGATGGTTCAGCTTTTATTCTGAAAGGAACTGTTGCAGCAGTTTGAACAGCAACAAATTTTCCAGAGTTACGGATGGCCACTCCGACACTTTCTCTGGAACGCTTTGAACTGGCGTTAGAGATAACGTGGGCATAGTTTTATACTTCGGATATTATGGTTTATGGTCAAAGTCATAGTACCTTTATATTCTGTAGGATTATAATAAAGTAATTAATATTTTGATTTCACTAATCGGTCACATGTTATTTATTGACTAACACTTGGTTGGATTATCTTTATTAAAATAAGAGTTCTTTGATTAATTAAAAGAAAAGAGTTCATTCTTCTGTTGAGCTTAAAATAAGCAGGTTAGAAGGAATGCATGATACCTTGAGAACGTATCTCATGCAGACTAGTCCTGTGCAGAGGAGGGGAAAAAACAGTCATTTCATTCTGTTACAGCTGAAACCAAACTCTTCTGTGTTTCCTGTGTGCTGCTGTTTCTTAGGTGTTTGATGTGGAGTCATCAGACATGCTGTTGGAGATTAGAACCAACCGTCTGAGCATGGTGCAGTACTGCCACGCCTGTCCTACCAGTAACCTGCTGGCCATCGCCTTCTCAAACTACGCCCTAGAGGTGAAACTCAAACTCAGACATGCATCTATAACCTTTTATTTAGAGTGATTCAAAGCAGAGGATAGACATGCAATCTAGGTCATGCCACATAAGATGTAATTGAGGTAATGCTTTAGTTTATAATAAACACCATCTGTGTCTTTAAGCTTTGGGATCTTGAGAACAGCAAGAAGAAAGCTGACTGCAGCGGCCACCTGAGTTGGGTTCAGCGCGTGCAGTTTTCTAACGACGGCTCGAAGCTGCTGTCCTGCTCAGACGACCAGACTGTCAGGGTATGAGGAAGTGTGCGTGTGCGCTCGTGCATGTGTGCATGCTCATATTGTAGCGGCTGGCAGAGATCCTGCCATTAAAGATCTTATTACATGCTCCTAAAATAGGATCAAACTTGTCTTATTATTCGCTAGCACGAGCTAACTAATTAGACTTTATTTCCCAGCTGTTTCATCTCAGTACCTCATTAGAAATACTGACGGGGGGTAAAAAAGAAACATCTGAATTGTATTTTTTGCTAATGAAAGCAAAATGTCTTAACTGTTTCTAGTTTTTGTTTGAAGTTATTATTGATAAAATAGCTCAAACTATATTTTTGAAATGCCTCTACTTAACTCATTCACTGCCAATGATGACTAAAGTCGTCATTTGCATTTTTTTACTGTGAGCATCGGAACGAGCCCCTGCGCTGAGAGAACAAACATCTCAGCCCTGAAGCCGATCTTCATCCGCATACGTCACAGTTCACATGATCAGGAAGCAACACATCCATGTGTTAGATCGTTTTGGGCTGTTCCTGTAAAAAAAGTGAGGCGCGAACCGGAAAAGCGTCTGCCGATCACAATTCGACAACAGATTATGAAAGAACAGATAACGCTCGAAACACGCGGCTTCTTCCTGATGTAAGAGGTGAGTCTCCTCTTTGTTTTGGTTGTTTTGGCGTCGACATCATCCTAGCGCGTAACGTTCTGTCACTCTTAAAAAAACAGTAAAACGGTGAGAAACGCTGGCAGCGAAGGCCGTTAGTGATCAGGAAACGGCTGGCAGTGAATGAGTTAAAGGTGTTGAACACTCATTTAATCACTACATTTGCAGTGGTCTCTAGTAGAAATTAATGCCTTGTAAGTCGCTCTCATGGGTGGGGGAAAACACACTGGTGCACCAATTCCAGGAACATGCAGTTACCCACATCACAGCTGGGCTTTAGAGGACAGGTTTTAGAGTCTTACTTCCTGATATTTGGACATCTCAGATTGGATAACAGCAATGCAACTCTACCACTGACTTGCAATATTGATGTTTTATCTCCACAAATAACACAAACCTGGAGGAGTTCTGCTGTGTGGTGGGGTTGCTAATGCTAACAGTTAGCTTCTTCTAGCTGAGACTGTCTCTGAGTGTTAAACGAGCCTGATAGTGGCTCTCTGTGAACATGATCAGAACCTTCTCTTATGTGAAAACTGACGACTTCAAAGCTGCACATTGTGAAGAAGACCATGTTCAATTACGCAGAAGTACCGGGATCTGCTTATGTTGGATGTTTACAAGGAACACACTGGTTCTGGTTAGACACAGTCCCTACTGGTACCTTTTTATGGACGCACTGTTGTTTTGACACATTGAGATACCGATTAAAACAGAAAAGGAAGTTCTGTTCAAACTTCTAAACACATACAGCTCCGATGAGCTGCCACAATCTGCAGGATCAAATCAAATAAATTATTTTTTCGTAGCCAAATTGTTGCACGTAGAATAAAACACAAAAACATTTCAAAGTGTGGATAATTGAAAAACCACTTTTAAAATCCTATTTCTGATTATATTCTGTCACAGTCGTACATGCATGCTGAACATGACACCTGTCTCCTGCATTAGCTTCTGATTTAAAAGTCTGATGGATCTATGTCACTCTGTCACCAAACGTTCATGGACTCACCCACCTAGACTCACAACGGGGAAGGTTGTTGTTGGTTTAGCGTCCAGGAAACTGTAGAGTTTAAATCAGAAATACAACTCAAGAAATATAAAGTTGTCTGTTATTGTAAATAATTGTATGTAACCTGTAAAATGAGCTAATTTTGTATTTGCTGGATTTCAGTACGCAAGAGATGCCATTAATCTAGTTTATACTAAAGACTGCAAATGTGTAGAAAAAAAAAGATTGAATTTGGTCTTTAAATAAGATATGGACCACTGAATCCCATGAAGATGATTTAGATCAGGGGTGTCAAACTCAAACTCACACGGGGCCGAAATGAAAATCAGGGACGAAGTCGAGGGCCAAACTTAATATTTTTTTGAAAAAGTGACGGCGAATTTGCACATTTTCTTTATCAACATATATCCAATTTTGAACCTTTAAATTTGGAAACAAACTTATTTTTGCATTAACACTGAATGTGGAATAACCAAATTACACACGAGCAAGCAGAGGTGGAAAGTAATTAATTACATTTACTCACGTTACTGTAATTGAGTAGCTTTTTTGTATATTTGTACTTTTTAAGTCGTTTTTAAAATCTGTACTTTTACTTTTACTTGAGTACATTCTTTAAAAAGAATTGTAATTCGCTACATTTTAAATCATACCGTTACTGAGTAAAAATAAATTGTAGGCTTAGTAAATTAAAAATATTACGTGTAGCAGCATCGGAACAGAAAGAGACACCTGCATGAGCACCGCGTCTAAACCGTGCGGAGGGTACACTTGATGATGAGGACAAACAGCCATTTTTACTGCAGTTTTGCTCAAAAACATCAGTTCAGTCCCTGTGATCTACTCGCTGTTTACCTCCTCTCTCCCTCCTCTCCTGTGGGTTGGAACTCGCACCTTCGCGCACCGGTGTGACGTCATCAGAATTCTGCTCGGTTCGGTAGCCGGACTCGGCTCCGTGCTTGAAATGTGTTTCGCTACCGCTCTGCGCTGAAGCGGCAAAATAACGTTTAGCGCTTATAACAAGCGGATTATCAGCGCTTTGCTCATAAAACAGAAGACCTGCAGGCCTCTGTGAGTTAAACCATCCTGATACTGTTCAGGTGTAAACATTGTGCTCCATCCCTGTGTTTGAACTCAGAAGATGCTCCTTGATGCCACAGATATGTGATGATTTAGCTTGTTTCTTTATTTTACTCCAGAATAAGAGATTCAATTATTACACAAGCAGTTCAGTGTAGTTAAATTAGTCATGATGTGTGTGTGTGTGTGTGTGTGTGTGTGTGTGTGTGTGTGTGTGTGTGTGTGTGTGTGTGTGTGTGTGTGTGTGTGTGTGTGTGTGTGTGTGTGTGTGTGTGTGTGTGTGTGTGTGTGTGTGTGTGTGTGTGTGTGTGTGTGTGTGTGTGTGTGTGTGTGTGTGTGTGTGTGTGTGTGTGTGTGTGTGTGTGTGTGTGTGTGTGTGTGTGTGTGTGCGCGTGCGCGCGCCAGACTTTCATTTAGGTTGTTATGTGACAGGTTAGAGCTCAGTCTCATGTTAGAGTTTTGTCATGAAAACATTGAGATACCTCACAGGCTGATGGCATCTAAAAATTAACTTTTTTTTCAAAATAAAGAATAATTTTAATCACAATTGAAACGTACAATCCTAGAAAAACCTCGTCCAATCAATGTGCACGTCCTGTTCTCACTGACTGGATAGAAATCCTTCCATCAAACTGTGTATGTGTCCGTGTGTGTGCGTGCACACACGAGCGTGTTGTGAACTGGTGTTGTGGTTTAGCACTGATGTGACCATTTTTACGCTGACAAAAATGTAACTGAGTAACTTTTACTTTGAGTACATTTTATTTACAGTACTTTTTACTTTTACTTGAGTAAAAATTTAGGCAAGTACTTTTACTTGTACTTGAGTAAAAAATTATCAAAGTACTGGTACTTAAGTAGGAAATTTTAGTACTCTTTCCACCTCTGCGAGCAAGTCATTTTTAAATAAAACACATCAGTGGTATTCATTACTTGTGGTATATTCAGCATTTTTTAAATCTATTCAGGATTTATGTTTTCTTGTTGTTTATTCATTTTTCTTATTTTTTTATTCTCCTTTTTTTCTCCTGTAATAAGTGTCATCGCAGCTGTGACATCTAGCTTTCCCCACTGAGGAACAATAAAGGGATTTTCTATTCTATTCATCTATCTGCAGCCTTTCCACTTCCTTTTTTATTGTAGGTTAAATCTTTTCTCACGGGCCAACAACAAAATAAAAATATAATTTAATCTTAAATGAAAATGCAACATCTCACCTGTTAACTTTCATGTTTTGGAGCAGAAAAAGAGAAACCAACATATTTAAAGCTCAGTTTGCTCCACTGGTTTACTGTGATGCTCACCTGTTCCAGCCAGATACCTGCATCGTGGGGTTGATCTGCGCTGAGGAGGACACTCCTGTTGTTTTGTTCATCTTCATCATAATAATGACATTAGATGACAACAGGTGCTCACATAGGTTTATGCTGATGAACATGTCTGAGCAGCTTGACCACGTTGTTGTGTGTCGGGGAGGAAAAATAAAAACGACAGCAGCCACAGAGTCATGCTTATTTTAGCGTGTCGCTGCTCGCTGGAGTTATATCAGCTGTCTGGAAGTTAGCTGGAAAACGTTCTGTTTCAGTTGTGAACACATTACTGAGCGGTTAAAATCTCCGTTTCTGAGCTTCAACGTCAGAAAATAGCTGAGTAAACTCGGAGCTGAGTGAGAGGAGTGTTTAGTTTGTCCGAGACAACGGAGCTGCAGACACCGGCAGCAGACGCTGGAAAAAACACAAAGGAGGGGGCGCTTCGGCTCCGCGCTAATGCCGCAAAGCATCATGGTAGTTGTAGTCTTTGTAGTTAAATCAGCCAGCGGGTCTGTTTAAACATATTTTTGATATTTATCTCACGGGCCACATAAAAATGCTCCGCTAGCGTTGAGTCTGACATGTGATTTAGAGGAGCACAGATCGATGGGAGAGCTCAGGTCCAAACTGCAGATCCAGCCTTGCTGAAAGACAGATGTTGGTTATTTTAACGAGTGAATTCTTTGCAAAAATGAGTTCTGCAGTCTGACTGGTACTTTTCTATAATGTTGATGATGTTTAAATCAATTTCTGACAACCAAGAGGTAACATGCTTTCATATTATTTTCTAGTCAAGCTTTGCTTTACTTGTTTTGTAGTTGTGGGAGACCCAGAAGGTCCACACATCTTCAGCCATTGGCTTGAAGAGAGATTCAGACGTTCTCTTCAATAATGAAGAAATCATTGTGTCGGCTGCAGACAACTGCAACAGACTGCAGGTGAGCAGCAGAGAAGGTTCCTTGTGTTAGTCTGGAGGACACTGGACTGTTTCCCGTTGAAGTGTCTAATAAGTTTATATAAGTTACAACATCATGAGTGTGTGTTGGTGTCAGGTGCGTGATGGGAGAACATCATCGGTGCTGTTCCAGTCAGAGGAGATGTTGTCCAGAATCAGGTGTACCTGCTTGTCCAGGCATCCCTCTGCTGTGGCGCTGGGCCAAGAGAGCGGTAGTGTGCAGGTAAGATTACACACACGCGCTCAGCTGCACCTTCACATCTCCAGTAAACATTTTTATGGTCCTAGTCGATCTCGCACCGAAAAATGCCACAGTTGCTCTCAACGGACTTACAGTAGATTTGACGCAGATAACCAAACTCTCGTTTACCTGTAGCAGGTCAAACACGGGTCTTTAAAGGTTGAATATGGAACACGAACACCAGAGTGACATCTAGTGTGTGGAGGTTGTAGTTGCAACAATAGAACACGGTTTCCAGCCATCGGGATACCAGGTATGCTGCCGATATGTGAATTGACCAGCCATCACCATGTCCATTTATGAATCATACTGGGTAAGGACTCATTTCTACTAAAACGTTTATTTTAGAACAATATTTAAAGTGGGAACATCGTCTGGGCTCAGAAGCAGCTGCTTGTCTTGCCAAGTCCGCCATTTTATGTTTATGTATTTAGCAGACGCTTTTGTCCAAAGCGACTTACAAGTGATAATCGGCATGTTGCCCTTGAGGCTAACAACAACAATAACAACAACAACTTGACATCAATCATGGAGAGGAGGGAACAAAGGAGTGGACAGTAGAGGGGGGGACGGGTGCAGGGAGGATGCTAGTTTAGAAGATGCTCTCTGAAAAGAGCAGGGTCTTCAGGAGTTTCTTGAAAATTGAAAAGGAAGCTCCTGTTCTGGTAGAGCTTGGAAGGTCATTCCACATTTGTGGAACGATGCATGAGAAGAGTCTGGATTGTCCTGAGCGTGGTGTAGGCACTGGTAGTGCCAGCCCCGCTGTGCTGAGCAGACTGGTTAACTAGTATTCAGCAACCTGCAATGGTGCCCTCTACTGGCTGGTGGATGTAAACATACACCCAGTGTAATCAAAATTAATATTAGATCATTTTTTTAATTAAGATATAGCCTTTAAAGGAAAAACTGTCCCCTCAACTAAGCGCCCCATGGAGTTTTTTTTAAATGGCTTTTTATTCAATAGTTCCATATTCAACCTTTAAGAACAAAAACTGTTCTGAGAAGAAAAAGGTAAAACATACTTTACTGTGAATGTGTGTGTGTGTACATGGGTGAATGACTGTGTTGTAAAGCACTTTGTGGGGGTTGTTGAACCCTAGAAGGCGCTATATAAATACAGGCCATTTTATTTATTCTTTCTTTAACAGCTGAATCTCAGGTTATTTTCCAAATTTATCCTTTCTCCATGTTTCCCTCTTGATGTTTCCTGATACTCCCAGTTTTCTTCATTCCTGCTCTTATTTGACATTCCTTACACCCTTCTCTCTTATTGTGTTTTCTTTCTTCCTTTGTTCTCTTTTTGCTGTTAATTTCTGAGATTCAGTCATGCTTTACTGCAGGTAATGTGTGACTGCAGATGCCCCAGTGTGTTGTATGTTAGGCCGTCTCAGTATTTTACAGTCCTATTATCAGCCACAGTCCCCTGAGACGGCAGCGCTGCGGCCAGGCCAGCATCCTGCAGCAGAAAGCAACTAATTAATTAAAAGATCCTGCAGCCCTAATGAATACAGGAGTTAATGCTTTTAATTACAGCTCTTCTCTCAATCCTGACCACAGAAATAAGGGATGCAAGGATTAATGGAACAGGAGCAAAGGTCATTTGATCTAGTGAACTCAAATGTCAAGAATTAGAGTGCAAAATAAAGAGGGAGAGTTTTTAACAAGTGCTCTTTTATTTTTTACCAGATTATCTAGATGCTTAAAGGTTTTGGTTCACTTATAAATTGTGTAACACCTGTTATTTTTGACACACGATCGGTCACTCTGAGTTGCGTATTCGTGCTGAACGTGAAAATGTCTTCAACCCCCATCGGGCAAACATTGAGCATTGTGTTATCTGTGGAGAAAACGCATCAGCGTTGCATTATTTTTAGCCGAGAACACAATCAAGGCAGCGGGAGAGTTGCATTGCTGTTAGCCATTAGGGGTCGAGATGTTTGCATGTCATGAATATTGATGAGTTAACTAACATGTACACACAGTACAAGTTGCTATGATATGTGACTGGACAATGGCCATTTTGGGGGCGAGGCTGGCGAAAGGTCAGTTATGGTGCGTTCACATCTGGGCCAGCACGGACCGGACTGGGTAGCTTTTAAAGTGTTCATATCTAGGTATCCTTGTATTTTTCCACGCTCAACTAGTCTGTTATTTGGCCCACATCCCAAGGAGGTCAGCTTCAGGCTGAACAGGTCCAACACACCCATTACCAACTGATTGGCCGGCTCAAATACACTCCTGCCGTTAGAGGGAGTCTCCGATTGGCGGAGAGAATCAAGCAGCGGGAGCTTCCCGCATGCACGATTCATTATCATTCTGGATACTGAGAAGTCAGCGTTGCCTCAGACTGAAGCTGCATCTCTCCTCATTGCAGGGAGGAGCGTACACACACACACACACACACACGCACACGCACACGCACACGCACACACACACACACACACACACACACACACACACACACACACACACACACACACACACACACACACACACACACACAGTGTGCTTGGTGATCTTCTCGTTCCTGGAAGTGTGTGTGTGAACAAAACCTACCGGTGCGGGACCCGGACCGATGCCACCCAGTCTGGTCCATGCTGGCCCAGATGTGAAAGCGCCAATAGTTCCTGAGCGCGGCCACTGCTGCAGCTCAATCTCTCCCCCTGAGCCTGAGATCAGTGGACTCAGTGGTCTCCTTTAGAAAACAGCTGAAACCTCACCTGTTCAAGCTGGCTTTGGTGTGACCTTCATCACCCTCGCCTTGTTCTGCTCTCCCTACCTATTCCACCTTCCTCAGGATCCACTGATTTCCCTCTTTCCTATTCACTCTCTCTCTTTCTTAATATTTTTTATCACAATTGTCTACTTTTGCTCATTTAAAATATATTTATAATCATTTTCTAAATTATTTTTTATATTTTACGTTTTTTGGTTTTGTGAAGCGCCTCGTGGTTTTTATCTTGAGAGGCGCTATAGAAAAGATCTTTTCTTCTTCTTCTTCACGGGTATGGGTCGGATTTGGAGAGGTAATTTCACCCTTGTGTGATGATGACTAATGGTACTTCAACTTTAAAATGTCCACGTCGCAAGTCAGTGCAAGAGTTGTGTTGCTGTTTTCCAGTCAGAGACGAGATATCCAAATATCATTACTCCATAAGTCATAAGACTCCAAATCCTGCCGTCCGAAGCTCAGCTGTGATTAGGGTCACTACTAGTTCCTGGAAATGGAACACCAGTATCGAATTTCAAGGCATTCATTCCTACTAGAGACCACTGCAAATGTGTTGATTAAATGAGTGAACCACACCTTTAAAGATAAACAGTTTTTAAAACATAAAGTTAAGATATCCTAGAATAGTTTCTGATTTGAGTCAGAATTTAGGACTAATTTAGTAAAAGTTCTTGCATCACTAAACAGGAACTCCGTTACATCACTTTGTGAACAAATCCGCCAAAAAAAATTAAACCTCAAATTCATATATTGGAGACAACAATGCAAAATACAAAAACAAAAACTGTACATAATATTTTAATTATTGTCTTTTCAGTAATGTCTTTTTCAGACTATCAGTGGTTTTTGTAGATGATTCATTTACAAAAAAAATTGGGGAAATGTCTGTTTTAGTTTACTTGTGAGGCACATAGTTCTGATTCTGGTTTAGATTATTATAACTGACCCCAGCCGTCTTTTTAACGTTTGTATTTGGCTTTAGGCTTGGATATGCTGTCCTCCCTGGTGCTGACATCAGGTGGCGTCATCTAACACTGTCTTAGCTCAGAGCTGCAGATTACTGCATTGCATCCATATTTGTTCCCCCTCACTTTGGCTTATTTATAATCAACATGCTAAGAGAAAATGAACAGTAATCTTGTGAAGGTTCTTTTTTGCTGCGGTCAAACTGGAGAGAAATTAACAGCCGAGAACAGAAAGTCACTCCCATGTTTCTGATAAATAAAAAGTGTGCCAGGTGCCAGGCACGACGGCTAGGCAGGTGCTGAGGACTGTTGGCTGCAGGATCCGTCGACTGCTGACCTCCTGCTGGGGGTCGGTGGTGGCGGTCGCTCAGAGCTCAGGCAGAGTGTGGGTATTGTATGCTAGAGATGACGCGGCGTTTGCATCTCAGAGCTTTCAAAATGTTTTAATTTAGGCTGTGGTTGAACCACCTAAAAAACTTTGCTGTGTGCTGAAGATATCTCATCATGCCTCTTTAGCAGCCATCAGCCCCTCTATTTATTAATTTATGTATTTTCCTTTTTGTTTCCTTGACTTTAAGGTAATTCAGTCATTGTGGTTTTGGCTTGTTTTCTGTTTTTACCTTCTTCATTAACCTGAAGTGTAAAACACACTGAGATGTTCCCACACAGCGTTTAAAACTTGTGTTCCAGCATGTGAAGCTTGACAAACATGGCTGCCTCGCCTTAAGGCTTCTTATGCTTTAACCGTTCAACCTCTCCGCCTCTTAGACTCTCACACTCACGCGTACCATGCTAAACGTTAGTTTGTCCCCCTTGATTTTCTTGAAATAATCTAACTAATCTTTTAATAATTTTTTACTTAATGTTATTATATTTAAGGATTTTTTAACTGCATGGTGAGAGGGCATCCAGCAGCGGTCTAGCCAGGAACATAGCTATCAATCCACCCTAAAATGTAACCTCCTTCGCATTAAATGTTTTTTTAACAACTCATTGGTGTTTTTTGTTCTAATGGTCATTAACCCTGCATGGTAAAATGCATTGTTGAATCATGACCTCTGACCTTAACCAAGCGAGGCCTGCAGAGCTTTAGACGTTGCTCTGTGTACTTTATTTCTTTAGAATGAGTCATTATGTGTTGCTTTTTGATATCTTTTCAATCAAAGATACTTTATTAATCCCAGAGGGAAATTAGAGTCTATTACAGTCTATGAAATTTACTGCTGAACTGAAACATTTTCTCTGGAGAGAGAAAAAGCAAAAACTTAATAAATCTGTAGTGGATGAAAGACTTTTAACTGCACTTCAAGTGTTTTTCCCTCACAGGAAAAGAACCTTCAACCCTCTCCAGATTTCTTTTCTAGTGGTTATTGTCCATAACTGTTCAAATATAACTATGTGCTACTGCTGCTTAGATTTTAATGTCATCCATATCTTAATAATCACATCCTACAAGGACCAGATGATGCCATCCACTTATTTGTTGGATGAATTTTCATCTTTCTTTGTTTTCATGATTTCACCGCGTTGCTGACTAACATGCTCGGACAACATGCATTAAACACATCTCACCTTTGAGGCTTTACTAGCAGTGATGATGTAATAAATGTGACTGTATTTGAAGAAATCCAACAGGACCAAGAAACCAGCCATGCTACCAGTGTGTCCTTGTTTAACCGGAGTTCATTTACAGCCTGCAGATGTCTCCAGGCCATAATGTTGCATGCAGCTGATTTAGTCAACATTTAATGTTTATAAACTTCCCTCTCAGGAAGTTGTTACTAAAAAAAGTCTCACCCAGAACGTCGTTCTCCTGCATTCATGTCTGTCATTTCTTGGCCAGACAGAACTATAATTACACTCAAAACTCTCTTTTCTTTTTTTCTATAAATGCCCAACTTCATCATCATCATTGTCATCGTCATGCTTATCCGAGTTGGCTCCAGCATGTCGGCCTTGAAGGCTAAAGATTTCAAACCTCTGTAGAATGGATACAGATGGATGCTCTGCCCCTCTCTCCCGTTCCTCACATGGACCTATGAACAATCCGCCCGGAGCTCGTACCATTACATCCAAGATGAGAGAAAGCTCACTTATTACTGACGCCACATGTTAATGCAAACACACATTTCACAGACACACACACACCTTCCCATGGTTTCAACGTGTCCCCCCTCCCTGATTCTTCTACCTTGGCAGAACCTTATGGACGTGCCGTGAAGTGGCTGCGTGTCCGTAATATTGATCCTGTTTACGTGTTTTTATTTGCTGTACATCTGCTCTTTAACGGGCTGTGCTGAAACGAGATTTTGTTCATTCAGATCATCATTATCACTATTGGTCCCCCCACCTTTACTTCATCTCAAATGTGTAGCGTATTCTACATTCTAGAATCAACACTGTTTGCTATCAATTGTTAGATTCTGAGAATGATCAAGCACATTAGCATATGAGCCTATATCATGTATAAATATCCAGGATACTTATATAATCGATAGAAGTTCATACACCGACCTGCTTGGTCTATATTTAATCCAAAGATTAATGTTTAATTTAAGATAATTAAATTTAATAGCAAAAGTTTATTTTTGAATTTGAAGTTAGGAATCTTTGCTTTTTCAATAACCAGAAATATTTATACCTTTCTGTGTTTCATTTCAAAGATGAGGCAGAGTTTAAAAATGAAGAATTTATTACTAACAATTTTAAACTTGACAATTTGAAATGACAATTTAAAGGACAATTAAAAATGACAATTCTTGGTTGACAATTTACCAGCTTTGATATTAAAACTTGGTATCAAAAGCTTTACCTGTGTCTGGATGGAAAGCTAAAATGAAATGAGCTTGTATGCATGAATGGATTCTCAGAAGGTTTCTGTCAGAGAGAGGAACTCAACCTGGGTGAAATTCTGGTTTTGCAGCTAACTCGGTTGTTAATTATAGAAACAGCATCAAACACAATCTGTGTGCTACCTCACCCAGCAAGAAGACCCTCTGTGTGGATCCGGAGGTCAAGGAGGATGTTGTCAGCCTCAGGGTACTCGGTCCGGTAGAGAAGACGCGAGAAGAACCGATCCTCTGGTCCAGAGATGTCGCAGGGTACACAGTGTCGAGCGTTTGGCTTAACTCCGAAGGAGTTTTGCGTCTTACTTAAAAATCAATAACTCTGAAGGAGTTTTGCGTCAGCTGGTTATCGTGCGTTTATTCAAAGCTATTCTATCTGCGTGACAGAACAGCAGGTGGAGGTTCAGGGCGGCCGTTCCCTTATCCTCAGGATGGTGGTTGGTTCACGAACTGAACTTTTGCTGCTGGAAATTTAGTTTTAACAAACCCCTCAGAACACGCCCACTCAGAGCAAGAAAGCTTTGGTCATTAGTCAAAGACATGTGATGGCAGTTTACTTTTACCCTGGATACCCTCTGTGTTGGATGGATAAAGTGGAAGATGACTTTCTGGTTATTATACCCAAAGCATAATAAGTCATTTCAGTAATTAAAATACATTTATAGTGAACCAAGAGATTATTTATGATGATTATAATAAACAGTACTAAAGTCAGAGTTTATTAAAATTATTATTGAAATTATTATTGTGATCTTGAAGTGTTCTTCAATCTGGGACGGAACAGCAGCAGATAAGATGATTTTCAGCAGACATCATGGCTCCTCGCTTGTTTAATCTGTGGGGCAAAGTTACAGTCGACCCAGCTGGGAAAATGTGACCTTTGTCACAAATTAGAGGACCTTCGTGACGCTACAAATGTTTTATTAAACTTATCTCCGCGAGCTTTACAAACACGTCCACCTCGTTTTGCTTCTTGTTTACTTGAGTCTCGCTGATCTTTTTTCTTTTGTTTTGTCCTTCCAGGTGCTGGACGTACCTTCTGGGAAGCATTTGGCCACTCTGCAGGGCCACACCAAGACTGTGCTCCATTGTCGTTTCAGCCTGAACGGCCAAACGCTCATCACATCCTCCGAGGACACCACCATTAGGGTAGACTTCTCCTTTCTCCTTATAACTCGTGCTTGTTTCTGCTTGGTTGTTCCCTTTCCTTCTCATTCATCACTCTGCCCCTCATCCATCTTTCACCTTCCTTTCCTCCCCATTTAATGGCATTTTTATTCAACTCCTCCCCTGCCTGGCTTCACATTTTTCTTCCTCTGGTATTGATTAATCTTCTTCCTCCAATCCGATCCCTCACCTTGAATAAAAATCCCAGCTGTGGGGAACCACTCATCCTCAGTGTTTTGGGTCTCCAGTGCCTTCACCTTCCCCTACCTGTTGAACTCACCCTAATTCCCTGTCGGCTTCTTCACCTCTCCATCCTTCATCCCTTTCTTCTGTCTACTCTTTTTTTTCTCCTTGCTCCACCTCTAGCTTCTCTACTCTCAGTAGCTCTTCATCTGCCTCCTGCTCCCGTGTTGACCACATGCAACTGTTTGTGTTAGAATTTGTGTGTGTGCGTGCATAGGGCCGTTACGCTCCGTCAACATTCAGCGTTCATGCTCTGCTGCTCATTTTCCTTCTCCTCTGCTCCCCTTCTCGTCTCTTTCTTCTCCTTCTTCTTCATCTCTTCTTTTGCCCACAGACCTGTCCACTGCAGCACTTCCTTCGCTCCCCGACAGCAAAAGCACCTCATTCTGTATTCATGCTGCTGCTGCTGCCTGCAGCATCACTCCTAGAGCATCCTTCTCATTTAGAAAATACTCATGCTGCCTGACATGTGCTTGCTAGGAAATGGAAATGTTAATTCAAACACAGAGGGAACGTTTGTTGGTGAAAAGGTTTAACCTTCAGACACGAGGCTGGAGAAAAACGACAACACGGTGCATAAGTCCACGATTGATGGATGATTTGGGCATTTATCTATGTAACGTACCAAAAGGGTCAATTTTCACCTACATAGTGGCCACTTTCTATTTGGCCTTCCAAACCCAGAAGGTTCTGCAGTGCTTGTTTACATACCATGAAGACAAAACATTCAAACATTCTCACCCAAGGTTCTTGCACTCACTATGTGAATGCCAGACGTCAACATTCTTCACTCTGAATAAGGGAAGACTCCATGATTTTACAACTCATGAGCTCACAATATTCATGTGTGATGAATGAACAAGATGTTTACATGAAATGTTTGAATAATCTGTGCTTAAATCAATGAATTTAAAATGAATATTGTTCTTACAATGATCCATTTATATCACAAATCAGTATGTGTTTGATTTAACAAGTTAATCATTGTTTACACTCCTACACCTCACATAAGGTTAAAGATTCTTGTTCAGTGTTAAGAATCTTGTATCTGAACGAGGTCGTGGCTTTCTGAGGGATGTTGGTAAATACTCAGAAATGTGTCAAATTCTGATTGGCCAAACTTGGCCAGAAATCATAACTAAGTAGTTTAATAAAACAAGACTTACTTCCTGATTAATTCGGTTTCTCGCTGACCCTCGAACCAGCCAATTCGGGAAAGAAGCCTTTTTGAAACCATCTTCTCCTTTGACCTCCTGTCAAAGCCTCTCTGCAACGCTGCGGCTGATACCAGACAACCGGCTCTCTAAGAGCCAAGCAAACATCAACCTTAGACGCAAATAAGCATTCCAGCTTTCGGCCTTCACCATGAGGGATCTCAGACTGGACATGTCCTATCGGAACTGTCTACGGGTTCCTGATATCAGAGGTTCACTCCACTGGCAGTAACCATCGACCCCCGGATTGAACGAGAACCTCCGCACCAAGGGTGCGTAGACTTGGCACGGCAGATTGCGTCTGATGCTGTTTTTAATAAACAACTCCCTAGTTTAAAACAAACAACAAATTCTTTTACCCCCAGATTTCACATTTTCTCTCAGATACAAAGAACAGTTGCTACAACATCTAGCTTCCATCACAACACCTCACATCTGCCACATCACATCTTGTCATATATCATTAGTTTAGGAAAAAGAATTAAATTCATTTTATATACTACATGCTGACTCTGTCTGAATTAATACGGTGTGTGTTTATTGTCCCTAAAGAAGTAAAGAACCCTATAATCTTCTGATTAATTCAAAGATCAATCAGATTGATATTTCATATTTATATGGAAAATCACATCTTATCGGTCATAATTAATATGTAATAATTGCTACATCTACCTCATCTGGATTAACCCTTTATGCTCCCAGCCTGTGTTCTGAACATCCAAAATACTTAAGAAACAAAAATTCTAAAACATTATTTATTTATTTGTTTGTTTGTTTATTTATAAAAAAATAAAATGTAAGAACATATATGACTCAAACACAGGTTACTTGCTTGTGTATACACACGAGTTCTTAGAATTACTTATTATGAACAAAGTACAAAAAACACACAAAAGTTGCATTATAGTTACCTTAAATTAAAACAAAAGCCAAACTACACCAAAAACACATTTACAGAGTTAAAGATGGACAATAATGAAGAAAAACATAAAGTCCTGAGAATCTAATCCTGACAAAGCTGCATTTCAGCTCTCAGATGAGTAATTATTACTGTTGATGCAGGCGAATTTGCACTATTTAATGTTTTAGACAGTTACTTGTTCAAACATTAAGTTTGTTGTGAAAAGGGTCAACATGCGAGAACACACAGTCAAAAAATCAGATATTTTCGTCATCACTCTTGCTCCGATACTCAGTCTTTTAAGGTGATTTGGTAGACTTTAAAAAATAATGACCAAAAGGCTAAATAGGTTATTTTAAATTTTGCACATAAACATCAATTTGTAGTCTAAGAATTAGGTCCAGGCGTTCTCAGCAGTTGGTTCTGACGTGTCCTCGTGACTGAAAATGATCTGTGGTGGCTATGAGTGTGGGTCCACAGGAGGCAGAAAGCTCTGCAGAACTGTTACAGAAATGCCCACGACAGATTTACAACATGCTGAGAATTCCAGAAGCGTCCCACTTTCAATCTTACCTCTTTTATGTTAATATTGATGTAATAAAACTCTTTTGACCTCATCAGATTATATATTAAAAAAAAGGTCTTAACCTGGATTTAAAAATTAAGTTATATGAAACTGGGTCACACAGCAGAACAATAATCCTAAACTCAGCAGCAAATCTGCAGCAGAACGGCTGAGAAAGCGTATATTAAAGCTGCTGCAGCACCAATGTCAGATCTTAACCTGATGGAAGCAGGTTAGTAGGACCTTCTGAGAGCTGTTCACAAACGATAATCCAAATCCAGCCAAATGAGAGGCTGACAAGTTCACAAATAAACATAGGATTTACCTCGGAACATATTCTATCCTGTCTTGTTGCTCATCAGAGGAACTTTTTTAATCAATATGTATCTTGAGTTTAAAGGAATTTGAAACAGGACTTAAAAACATTTTAACATTTTAAATAACATTATAATTAAATAATAAATAATAATGGGCTGCCACCTTACCGTGGTGGAGGGGTTTGAGTGTCCCAATGATCCTAGGAGCCAAGTTGCCTGAGGCTTTATGCCTCTGGTAGGGTCACCCATGACAAACAGGTCCTAGGTGAGGATCAGACAAAGAGCAGCCCGAAGACCTCTTATGATGAATTATATAAATGGAAACCGTGTTCCCTCACCTGGACGTGGGTCACTGTGGCCCCCCTCTGGAGCCAGGCCTGGAGGTGGGGCTCGTTGGCGAGCACCTGGTGGCCGGGCTTTCGTCCATGGAGCCCGGCCGGGCACACCCCGAAGAGGAAACGTGGGTCCCCCTTCCCATGGGCTCACCACTTGTGGGAGGGGCCAAAGGGGTCGGGTGCAGTGTGTGACGGGTGGTAGTCGAGGGCAGGGACCTTGACGGTCTGATCCTTGGCTACGGAAGCTGGCTCTTGGCACATGGAATGTCACCTCTCTAGTGGGGAAGGAGAATGAGTTGGTGTATGAGGTTGAGAGTTTCCGACTAGATATACACATTGCTCTGGCTCCGGAACCAGTTTCCTTGAGAGGGGTTGGACTTTCTACCCCTCTGGAGTTGCTCCCACTGAGAGGCACCGAGCAGGGGTGGGCATACTAGTTGCCCCCCATTTTGGTGCCTGTATGTTGGGGTTTACCCTGGTAAATGAAAGGGTAACCATCCTACGCCTACGTGTGGGGAGACAAGCTCTGACTGTGGGTTGTGCTTATGCACCAAACTACAGTTCAGACTACCCAACCGTTTTTGAGAACTTGGAGGGGGTGCTGGAGAGCACTCCTTCCAGTGACTCCCTCGTTCTGCTGGGGGACTTTAACGCTCACATGGGCAGCGACAGTGAGACTTGGAGAGGTGTGGTTGGGAGGAACGCCCCCCCGATCTGAATTCGAGTGGTGGTTTGTTATTGGACTTCCATGCTAGTCATGGATTGTCCATAATGAAGCCCATGTTCAGACATAAAGGTGTCCATATGTGCTCTTGGCACCAGGATACCTTAGACCACAGCTCGATGATGGACTTTGATGTTGTTTCATCCGGCCTGCAGCCGCATGTCTTGGACACTCGGGTGAAGAGAGGGGCGGAGCTGTCAACTGACCACTACCTGGTGGTGAGTTGGCTCAGATGGTGGGGGAGGATGCCGGTCAGACCAGGTAGGCCGAAACGTATTGCGAGGGTCTGCTGGGAACATCTGGCAGAGTCTCCTGTCAGAAGGAGCTTCAATTCCAACCTCCGACAGAACTTCCAAAATGTTCTGTGGGAGGCAGGTGACATTGTGTCTGAATGGACCCTGTTCCGTGCCTCCATTGTTGAGGCGGCCGACCGGAGCTGTGGTCGCAGGATCGTTGGTTTCTGTCGTGGTGGCAACCCCTGAACTCGCTGGTGGACACAGGCAGTTAGGGATGCTGTCAAGCTGAAGAAAGAGTCCTTTCAGAACTTTTTGGCCTGTGGGACTCCAGAGGCAGCTGATGGGTACCGACAGTCCAAGTGGAATGTGGCTCGGGTGGTCGCCGAGGCAAAAACCCAGGCTTGGGAGGAGTTCGGTGAGACCATGGAGCAAGACTTCCGTACGGCTTCAAGGAGATTCTGGTCCACCATCCGGCGCTTCAGGTGGGAAAGCGGTGCGCTACCAACACTATTTATAGTGGGGATGGTGTGCTGCTGACCTCTACTCAGGATGTTGTGGATCGGTGGGCAGAATACTTCAAAGACCTCCTCAGTCCCACCGACATGACTTCCAGTGAGGAAGCAGAGTCTGCGGACTTTGAGTTGGGCTCTCAAATCTCTGGTGCTGAGGTCACTGAGGTGGTTAAAAAGCTCCTCTATGGCAAGGCTCCAGGGGTGGATGAGATCCGCCCGGAGTTCCTTAAGGCTCTGGATATTGTGGGGCTGTGTTGGCTGACGCAGCTCTGCAAATCACGTGGACATCGGGGGCAGTCCCACTGGACTGGTAGACCGGGGTGGTTGTTCCCTTATTTAAAAAGGGGTGCTTAGGGTGTGTTCCAACTACAGGGGATCACACTCCTGACTGAGCCTTCCTGGTAAGGTCTATTCAGGGGTTCTGGAGAGGAGGGTCCATCGGATTGTTGAACCTCAGATTCAGGAGGAGCAATGTGATTTTCGTCCTGGCCGTGGAACACTGGACCAGCTCTATACCCTTAGGGGGGGTCCTGGAGGGTGCGTAGGAATTTGCCCAACCAGTCTACATCTGTTTTGTGGATTTGGAGAAGGCGTTTGACCGCGTCCCTTGGAGGGCCCTTTGGGGGGTACTCCGGGAGTATGGGGTACCAGGCCCTCTGATACGGGCTGTTGGGTCCCTGTATGACCGGTGTCAGAGCTTGGTCTGCATTGCCGGCAGTAAGTCGGGCTCATTCCCAGTGAGAGTCGGACTCCGCCAAGGCTGCCCTTTGTCACCGATTCTGTTCATAACCTTTATGGACAGGATTTCTAGGCGCAGTCAAGGTGTGGAGGGCATCTGTTTTGGTGGCCTGAGGATCAGGTCTCTGCTTTTTGCAGATGATGTGGTCCTGTTGGCTTCATCAGAACGTGATCTTCAGCTTTCACTGGAGCAGTTTGCAGCCGAGTGTGAATTAGCTGGGATGAGAATCAGCTCCTCCAAATCTGAGACCATGGTCTTGATTCGGTAAAGGGTAGAATGCCTTCTCTGGGTCTCTCGACTTAGGCTACTGCCACCGCGACCCGACTCCGAGTAAGCGGATGAAAATGGATGGATGGAATAAATAATATTAATAATTCAATCATTCGCACGGAAAAACATCAGAATCTTCAAGGACTAACCTCATGTATGTAACTATTGGCTTTTTGCATAAGAAAGCCTTTGTATTTAGTTTATTTGAAGCATTTTGCTGCTATTCAGGCAAATTTGATTTCTCTTTGTAATTATTCTAAGAGGATGGTTTTAATACTAGACTTTTTGACCTTTTGATTTTTAATGAGGTCCTTATCCTAAATAGCTAGATGAAATTAAATTTAAAATGAAAGTAACAATGCACACCAAACTTTTTCCTAACAGATTTGGGTCCAAATCAAACACACCAGAGTCAACATTAAATCAAAACACATTTTTTATTAAATTAACAAAGCACCGATTTTAATGGGTTTCCAACACATTTTGATGATGCTGTTGTTGACTGGTCTGTCTGTGGCTCCCTACAGGTGTGGAAGTGGCAGTCAGGTGAGTGTACAGTCCTTCAGGGACATAAGGAACAAGTCAGATGCTTCTCTTTACTCTCTGACTCGATGAATGACTCCAGCTTGCTGTCGTGGTCCTTCGATGGAACCGTGAAGGTGAGATCTGCACACACTCGCCACATTAAACAGCATCCTAAAAGCAAACCGTAAATAATCTGTGTGTCCCTTACTCACTGACAGGTGTGGGACATTGAGAGGGGAGAGAGATTGCAGGACATCCAGGCTCATCAGGGAGCCATTCTGTCCTGTCATGTCTCACCAGACAGATGTCTCTTTGCAACCACCTCTGCTGACAAGACGGCTAAGGTTCAACAATGACACACACACACACACACACACACACACACACACACACACACACACACACACACACACACACACACACACACACACACACACACACACACACACACACACACACACACACACACGAGATGAGATATGTCTATTAGTGTAGCCAGTGAGAGGACAACCTATCTCACACACACCAGCATCTTTTATCAAGCCTCCGTCCTAACTGTCCACTTGGGGCAGATAACCATGGTGGCACTGCTGTGTGTGAAAGAGGTGAAGAACCTTAGAGATGAGCAGATGGGTGCAGGAATGGTGAGTTAGCTGCAGGTCAGTGTGTCCTACGTACATGTCCAGTCTGAATGCAGCTCACGGTTCTGCAGGCCAGCCGGCCCAGCAGGTTGGCGGCCCACTACTAACCCACCTCCCCCTCTGACTGTAGATTCTGCCAGTTTACCGTCATCGCTGCGTCCGACTTTGGCCTGACTTTGAGATGCAGTTTTTCTGTAAATTCAGAGAAGAGAGCTCCATCTCATACAGAACTGTTGTGCGACCGCTTGCTCGCTCCATGTCTCCTGTCCAACGGTTATGTAATTGTTGGGGACAAGTCTTCTTCCAACTTATAAACAATTGAGAGCCAATCTATCTGGCATTTGTTAAACCACTTGATCAGAAGCCACCAAGTTTCACAGGAATTTGGGTTTGGTTGCCCGCCATCCCAGTGACTGTGTGTTATGAATTTGGCAAAGATCATAAATTGAGGAACGTTTGTTAGCAGCCAGTCACAGACTGACTTGGGGGGGGGCTTTGCTAGTCTAAAAAAGATACAAAACCCCAAAGTCCCTGATTTCCATCCATCTAGAGTTCAAACCACAGCCCCTTAGCAATGAGTGTCTTTGAGTGGCACTCTAATAAAGGAGAATGCTCCTTCCCTCTTTCTTCTCATCTTTTCTCCTGACCTTCAGAAAAGTAAAGATTTGCCTGCAGATATGGTTTGTCGGACAAACGAAGTGTTTAATTAAAAGTCGTGATATTTCTGTGCAGCACGGGGTGCAAACAGCATAGTAAATGAACTGGAGGGAAGAAAAAAATCGAGTTTAAAGAGGACAATGGATTAAAAACAGACGGGGGCAAAGTGAGAATGAGAAAGTCAGAGCTGGGAGAGCGTGTGAGACATCACCCATTAATAGAGATGCTGTGGGGACACGGGGGTGCATTGGGCACTACCGTCTAGACGCATTCGATTTATCAAAAGTGACTACTGTCATTGTGTCAGTAGAAGGAGCTGTGTTGATTTATTTAACACCAAAATCAGCATTTTATCTTCTATAGTGGTAAGAAAATAAAACTTTGGTTTGAAAAGTGGTTCTTCATGAATATGTAACGTTTGGTCCCTCATTTCATCAATTCCTGCAGGTTTGAAGGGATAACTCTCCTGCATAAATGAATATTTCTTTAGTTTTACTTTCTGTTTTTAGTTGTGGAGTATTCCGTCCTGGCAGTGTACACACACACTGAGGGGTCACCAGGAGTGCGTCAGAAGCTGCAGGTTCTCCTGGGACAGCCGACGCCTTGCAACAGGAGATGACAACGGAGAGATCCGGGTGCGTATTCAGAAAATCCAGCTTTCTCTTAGTCTTAAATTGAAGTGAATACAGAGTTAAATACTTCCGGTGAAGAGCTGAGAGAAGGTTGCAGAATGAGAGTGGTGATTGTCACATGTCAACACGTTAAATGACTTCACATTAAAATCCCCATCAGTACCTAAAACCGTCTAATTTCTTGCTCAAAACACAAAAAGCAATTAAAGCAGTCAACATTTCTTTCCAGACATCACCCTCTAATTACATGTCATCCCTCATTTAGATAAAGTGCTTACTCGTGATTACCGCAGCGCACACGAGGGGTTGAGATGAAAGGGAGAAGGCAGGGCTCCTTCTCGCGAGGAGGTGTAGTGTAAGAAGTTGGGGAGCGAGCGGCAAAGGGAGTCACACAGTAGGAGGAGGAGAGGAATCACGCTGCCAGGTTTGATCTCAAAGGTCCTGCAGTCTGAACTGTTTGTGCAAAAACACCCAAAATAAAGAGTGTGAGAGGTGAAGCCTGTAGCCTGCATCAGTCTAACTGGAAACATTATTCAGAAACGACTGAATCCATAAGGTTCAGTTACATAACAGATCTTTAAATCTCTCCGTTTCTATGGAAACAAACTTGAAAGAGTAAATAAATAGAGCTGTATTGTGTGACATTGCCAAGTAAGCATGGTAGTTGTATAACATCTGCTAACTGATGTTAAGAGCTGAGAGATAGTAAGAGTCATTTTGTTGATATTTGTAGTTATGCATTTTCAGTATTGTGCAAAATTCTTGAACCGTCTTTTTGGTTTATTTCCAAGGAGCCAAGCATCCTTTTAATCCTTTAAAGGGTTTTCCAGGATTTCCAGATGTATTTCAGATTCCATGCAGCTATATGCTAAACATTTAGCCAAAATGTGGTATGCTGCTAATAAAGGGCCAAAAAAGTTCATAAAAAAAACAACTTCAAGTTATTCTCTATAGCTCTAAATGTTGCTACAGTTGTGTATATTTTAGTATTTACGTAAGTTAGGATGATGAAGAGATGGCATCCTGATTAAGTAGGTCAAATTCAACAACACATTTCCTTCATGTTTAAAAACTCCAAAGAGAATAAAGACATCGGATGCCTTGTTACATCGAGCAATGGTCAGTTTTAGGTACTGTTTGACCATCCAACATCTGGTCAAAGAGGCGACAGGAGACTGCATGTGTCCCCTCTAAATCAGCCTGCCTCCATCACTCCAGCTGGAGCTCAGAGCCTGCAGCTCTGACACAGATAATGAAATGTCAACAACAACATTCTCTCCTCAAGGTCCCTAACAGAGCACCCTTTTATCTAGGACTCCTTGCTTCACAGAAGAAAAAAGATTTAAAATTAAATATGAACTTCTAAAACTTATAAACTAGAAAATCATTAAATAAACGTTTGTTTATTGCTACTTATGATAATTAATATAATGAAATGCTTTCATTGATCTGTGCTCAATGATTGAAGGTTGAAATGAATGTTATGTTACGATTACAGTGATTGAAATACGTTTCAGCATGTTTACGTGACAAGGTCATCACCATTTGCACTCACACAAGGACAAAGTAAGGTAAAGTTAAACCCATGACACATAAATAGCCCTTTACCCAGATCAGAGCATCCGGTATCAAAGAAGGCTGTGCTTCTGAGATTCTTGGTAATATTCCTCAAACTTGCCAACCTCTGGTTGGCTACACAATCATAACATGAGAACATTAAAACTAGATTACTCTGGTGATTCCTCAGTTCTAAAGAAAGCTTCAGACCGGCCACCTGAAGCAAAATCCTCTTTAACCATCAAAGCTTTTGACACGTCGTCAAAACCTTTTTGCACCTGCGAATCTGATACCGCAAACAGTTCCTGCAGAATGATATTGTTTAGACTCCTTCAGAGTCCCAGACGTGCGGTTCCATCCATCTGTCATGACCCGAGACATCTCTGGACTGAAGAGTCAGTGCCACGGTATTCTACAGCCCTTCGGTGCCAGAGGTCATCCGACCGATCTGACCTTCAGATCCACCAAGAGGGTCTCCGAAAACGGGTGAAGTAGACATGACAGATTACGTCTGATGTGCTTTTGATAATAATCAACTTCGTAGCTTAACGCTGTCGTGTGCCCGTCCCATTTACCGGTTCCTTTAAAACCCAGTTCCGTTAGAACTTATGAGACGGTGCATCCATCAGGGTTCGGGGGTGTATCGACGAGTATAATCGTACTAGATCCGGGTTTGGACTACCTAATTAGAATCTTGTCTTTTATTTTAAAGGTGAAATGACTTGCACGAATAGCCAGCCCCAGAGTACTACACTTCTTTTAAACTCGTTACCTTTTGGTTAAGATACTAGAGAGAAGTCTGGAGGCAAGCCAAGCCTCTCAGCAATTGTTTGGGCTACCCGGAATTAATTGCGCCTCTAACAGCTTATGTGGGAGGTTGGTAACTATAAAATGATTTATGCTAGTTGATCAGGCTATCATAAGTTTATCAATTTATTTATTAATCCAACCTTCCAGCTAATTAGAGACTTTTTCAACCTGCAATCAGAGCCAAAATAACCTCGAATATTCTGCTTTTATCGCCCTTAAGACAACTCGTTACTCGCAAGGAGGGGAAAGTTAAAACTTCCCTTATCTTAAGGTTTCTTTATATTATTCTGTTACAAACTGTAAAGTAAGTCCTGATAATTCAGAGACCGATCTTCGACATGCTTACCTCTGTGCTATTATGGCCAGGGCTCCAAACGTGAAGCTTTAGAGAAAACCTGAAAGAATCAGGATTATGTTTCTTTTTCAAAAAAGGTTTATTACAAAATCAAAATACAAAAAATGGGTAAAGTGAAAAACAACTGCTATCCCCCACGGAGGAATTAGTTCAAAATGATTAAATAAGAGTTAGTTTACACCAGCTCTTGTCTTCTCAGAATCTCCCCAAGAACGAACTCCGAACTCGAAGTCCCTCGATCTGAGCTGCATCCTTTTATATCATTTCTGAGACTGCTCTAAACAATGTAAGAGTCACAAGTCATTCTCTCCTGACAGTTTAGGTCAAGGGGTCATTTACCAGATACACTTTTTTTAGCTCTACATAAGACATTTGGTATCATTTTCACTACATGCAGTATTCACATGAGGGCACAAAAGTTACATGCTGCACTCCTGGAATGAGAGCACAGGTCATAAATCTTCATGTTGGTAGCAAATTGTAGATCTTCTTTCAGCATTCCTGAGAGCTCCTGGGTCCAGTTGGACTTTCCTCACTCCATGCCAGTCCTTCTTTTCCCGCCAGAGGTGGAGTTAGGGGCGGGCCCAGGGGTGTGTCCATGGGTGGATCCAGAGAAGACAGCCTGTCTTATGACCCTTTGCCTAGTTCTGTCCTCACCAGCAAGTCCTGAACCATTGTCCTCTTGACCCTTGTATGACCCTTGTCTCTGACCACTGTTTCTAAGCCTTGACCGGCTGCTCGGACTTGCAACAACGCAAACCAAATTCTTTTACATCCAGAACTCAGCTCTCCTAGATATGGAAGTTCTGACTAACATCGCATTCACACCTAGGTTTCATACATCACATTTAGTTCCATCCATCACAGTAAAAGCTTAGTTAACTTGTCATGTTTTAATTGTTGGTAAAATAAATTCTTACTTTTATAAACCTGACTGTTTTCTGAATCAAAACGAAGTGTGTACAATCCCTTAATAAATAAAGAATTCTATAATCTTCTGATTAAAGCACAATAAAGACCAGGCAGGGTGATGTTCTATATTTAGATAGAGTATCACAGCTTACTGGTCATAAGTAGAGGAAGTATCTATTGAGCTCTTAAAGCACTCAATTTACCAAACCCTACAGCCTGAACACACGTGCTGTGGGCTAAGTGAGCCATTATCTAGAGAGGACACAACACAAGACCACTTCTTAGGCTTGAGACTGATGACCCATTTAAATTCAGTCTAAACTTTATTGAAAAACAGAATAGAAGCAAATCTCTGTAGTCTAGAGGAGGAGAAAAAGACCAGAATTAACAGCCTGAGTATCACCACTTGTGTAAGCATGGACAAAACAATACAATATATCAGCAAGAGAAAAGTGCCATGAGTAGCTTAAAGGAAACATTTTCATTTGGTGCATTCATGCTCTTTGTGCACATATACTGTCTGGATGCACAAATTATTCTCCAGTAGCTAATTCCTTCTTCACTCACCTGTCTGCTTATTCATGAAAATATTTTGCTCATCTGAAAGTTGCCAAATAAGGAACCAGCAGCCTTTTTCGACCTCAACCCATTAGACCAATACTTTTCATGAGATGGGAAATGATTGCTTTATATTAATGAATGGTTTGCCTGGATCTAGGACAATGGATCTGGAGGAGATGGGGAGAAAAATGGAGTCATGAAAAGTGCACAAAGCATTCAAAAGTTTTGATAACAATAATTTTTGCATGCATATATGCAACATATTAGCATTGCTACACGGTTATCATTGTTGTACTGCTCCAACGTTAAAATGTGAAGCTTCTTGTCCACCACAGCTCTGGAGTGTCGAGGACGGCTCTTTGCTGAAGATTTGCTCCAGAGACGGTAAGGGTGGCATGGATTCGCTCCATGGAGGCTGGGTGAGCGACCTGCACTTCTCCCCCGACGACTCGCTTCTCGTCTCGGCTGGAGGCTACATCAAGGTATGCTAACGCGCCTAAATTCTGGTGGCCAAAATTCTGAGTTTCACTTTGCTCCATCTCTGGATTATTCCTGTATTTATAATCTTCATGTTTACTCAGATCATGAGTGAATCTATGTTTTTGTTGGACTGTAGCAGCTGTTTTTGTCCAAAGTAAAATGGAACCATCGTCACTTATGTTTGCTCTTTTATTAGAAAGCTAATTTGCAAGATGACGGAAAATTACAGGGCGAGAGACAAATTAGAAAAGATAAGCAGCATAAAAACAATGTTTCCTGCTGGATGTGAGCCAGAAACGGTTTATGGTTGACGCTTTTTATGGAAATTAGCTTGGGAGAAAATTGGCCCGTGTTTTATTGGCTGAATAAAATCCATTAAACACAAGGATGGCATGAAATATCTACAGTTTAATATAAAGAAGGCAGCTGAGATATTTCATTAAATTTCAAAACCGCTTCACAAAGAATAAACGCAGAACTTTTAAAGAATCATTTAAACAAAAGAACTGTGTAAACTGTCACAACAAGACTGAGTCTAAGCACTCAATATATAAAAAATGTTTGCTTTACTGGACATAAATATTATTTTATAAAACATCTTGTTTGTTTTAGCCCAAACAAATTAAGTAAATTCGTATGATTGATTTCTGATTTTGTAATAAATGTCATAAACATGCCAACGGGATGGTTAATGAACTAAAGAATAGACCATTATCATTTAGTGCACAAACATGGAAGTTAATGTTACTAAACTGTAGGTTATGGACTAACACATGCAGTCATTAAAGCATCAAACTGGTCATATTATCAATAGAAGTTTTATTATTTGATGAAAATAAACATTTACTGTGACATTAGATTGTAAGACTTGACGATGGATAAAGATTAGCACACTTTAGTACACTAAATTTCTTTTAGTGTTCCACACAGTTAACAAATAAAATAACTTGGAAGTGTTTGGGGTATCTTTGAAGTTAAACATTATTACACTCCATTATCACTACCATAGTAATAGTATGAGTATTTTATATTTCTACAAATGTATGTGATTTTACCACTTGCATTGCCTCAAACGAATACAGAATGCAAAATTATAAAAATGTTTATTGCTTTTTTTTATTGGTTTAAAAAATTCTAACTGGCCGGTCAAATTGGTTAACATTCAGTTACACGATAGAAAAATAATATAAATATTGATTAAATGTAGTTCCATTGTTTAGAAACAATATGTGCAGTAATACTGTGTTTAGCTTAGTTGTGAGAATTGTTTTAAAATCGGATCTACAGACTGGAGGCAGCACAACTTGTTTCTGCAGCCGGCGGGTTATTTTCAGCGGTGCAGAGCTCCATAAGCCTCAGCAGCAGTGCAGCGATAAGCCAACCTTTATTGCTAAAGGAGGCGGAGGAATAACTAAACATCTGATGGTCTGAGCAGTGCTGAGAATAGGAGTGTGGAATGAGAGAGGAATGTGATAACAACCGATCTAGCTGGTCTTAATTTAACACTTTAGGAAACAATAAGTGAGCAAAGGACAAAAATTAGATTCCTTCTGATAACCTCTTCCTCCTCTTTACAAATGAACCAGTCTGTAGTAATTCCTCTTTTGTTGTATAACTTCTAACTTCTGAACATTTTATGCAGCTGAATAATTTTTCTGCCTTTTCTTTAAGTTGTGAGACGGGTTGATTTACACCATGTGCTGCTTTTAAAGACGTAGGACTGAGTGATGTTTGTTATTGTAAAAGCAGGAAAATTACGCCTTCATTCATCTTCTGTTGTTGCAGAGCCACAGGAAATGCTCATTAGCTTAGAGGGAGATGTCAATGCCGCCTTGTACGTGACTGGAATAGTGTGCCCCTCTTTGTTATTGCCTTTAGATTTACAGCAGGTGAGGTCACTGGGCGGTCACTCTCTGCTAGGCTCTGATTGGCTATTTGTCGAGCAATGATGTAATTCTCCTGGGAGAGCAGTCCTGATCGATGAGGCTGCATATATCTCAGATTACTCCTGATACTCTGTGTGGGGTGTTGTGTTCACAGATGTGTTCAGCACACTTTTGTTGATTGTTGCGTGTGTGGGTCGATGGAGATGTTGACGGCAGCGGATGCTGCTGTTGAGGCTTTTTATAGATGGATGGCCAATGGAATCATAACATCTGCAGCAGATTGCTGTTGAAAACTCATAAGGCTTGAAAGTAAGTCTGAACAAAACAACCTGGGACCGTCTTCTTTTGCTCGATCATACTTTGTTAGGTTTTTGTTACTGAGAGAATCTGCCGGTCTTGTCAGATGAAAGAATTCAAGCTGAAAACCCTGATGCACAGTGCATCTTTCTATATTTCATCTGTTTAATTTAAAGCCACACAATGTTATTTTTATATATTTTTAAATCAGTATGTGCCTAAATGACCCTCTAGAGAATTATTGAAATGTCACTCAGACCTTGCAACTTCAGAGTGGCAGCCACTCCCCGTTGAACTAAGTGTTACGACCTGGGTTGGTGTTTAACACACAATGTCCACTGACCATACTAATGCGGTGTTTCCCTTACATAGGCATAGCCTTGGCGGCCCGCCACAGCTGAAATCCCACCGCCATGCCTACAATATCCCAAGTTTTATTGATTTTCTATTTATTTATTTATTGAGCTGTTTCCTGAAGAAGCAGCGGGAACTACTTTGTTATTGCTTGTGATCACAGCCGGCAGGCAGCAAGGAGGAGGAGGAGGCAGGGCAGGGTGGTTAAAGCTAGGGATGAGCGTACGGATAAAGCATTTTTGACGAATATGAGCATGAAACGAGTGTAAAACTCGTAAATATCTGTAATTGTGCTGAAGGAAAATCCTCATTGGGTAACTGACTGTCTTCACACTCTGTGATTGGCCAGTCACATAGAGCGCCCGCCCCTCCCTACACACAAAACTCTGCAGCCGGGAGCTCAGTCCGCTCCTGGTCCGCTCGGCCCAGGCATCCATGTGCACACACAGACACACACACAAAGTAACTTATCTCTCTGTGCTTGCTTCACTGTTGCCCATGTTTCTTCAGTACTCCCTATGTTTTCTTCAGCTCGCCTCTTTTTCAGTTCAATATTTAAAGTTACTTTTTTCTTAACGTACGTGGTGCATTTGACAAGACAGAGCTGAAAACGGCTCGTGCTGCGTCGGTCACTGCCTCCGCTCCGGTCAGGTTTTTTTTTTTAATTATTTTAACTCTCTCTCTCTCTCTCTCTCTCTCTCTCCCTCTCTGTCTCTCTCTCACACACACCTTAATCAACATTGTTTTGTTTAACTGTGTGTGGGGAAAAATGCCAACAACATTAGGAAAAAATCTGTTTAATCAAATTAAAATAAAATAAAAAGTTGTGTCTGGTTTCTCGTATTTCATATTTCCTAGTTCCTACTGCATGAGTTCAGATGCATTAATTCATTAAATATTAATGTTTTGATTTTAGTGGAAAAACTTGTTCTGTAATACTTCCTTTATTATTGTGATCAAAAATATTTAATCTCAATTCTGAGGCTGCTCTGTAAATAGTTTTCAAATAAACAATAGTTTATAAATAAACAACTTCTGATCGATCCATATAAATTTCAGATTTTAAAATAATGTATTGATGTAAACCACACCCACTTATTTCCAAATAATAAATAAGAGGTGCATTCATCTGTGTATCTCCTTTGATCTGCATTAGTGATATTTTCAGCACCAGAACAATGAAGCAAAGAAACAGATTCCTGAGTTTGTTAGTAATTTTATTTATCAGGTGCATCTGACCTGTTCTATTTTTCTCTGAAATGAGATCAAATCAGTGCTTCTATGGGTTGTCTCTTCTGCACTAGAAAAATGTACTTTATTATAATGTTCATTGTAATGCATCTTGATGTTCTTCACAAATAAATTAAATCAAAGATATTGGTCAATAATGCCAAATATGTAAATTTGTGTTTCAGTCATTTTTATACTAGCTTAAAAATACTTCATTAAGTCTACTAAGCAGGGGTGTAGAACGTGTTTAATAGGGCCAGCCCAGCAATGATCTTGGACCAAAATAAAGGGGGCAGAAAGCCAAATAAAGAGGGGCAAAAGGAGATGTTTTTCCAAACGCCAAGAAAAATTAAATGCCCCCCCCCCCTGCAAAGTGGGTCACTACAGTTTAAAACAGAAATTATTCTTGTGCAAATACCAGTGTATTCACCTTTAATACTAGTTATTAAAATACAGCAGTTGCTGGATTGGTGCAGTTCAAAGTGGAGTGCATCAAATAAAACAATATTAACATAAAGGTGAGACATGTCTTAATTTCAATCCCACCCCCCCACCCCAACCACCACCACCACAGCTGGAAAAATTCCTAGGGGAAACACTGCTTATGCCTGTTTTAAAATCTACAACCATTAAAAACAGCCTGACTAAAACCACTTCAAACCTTTAAAACACTGGTGGTGCCAACAAGAGGCCATGGCACGGAACCGGTAAATCAGCCTCAGTCTCAGTCCTTTTCCAGTATGCAGCTCCTCTCTTTTATACTGCACTGAGGCTGATTGAGTCCACGTGTGGAAGCAAAAGGGAGGAGGAGGGGAGGTCTTTCATGATTGCTGAGCCTTTGTGGAGGTAGGAGATGGCAGCAATTTATGTCCTGAGCTCTCACCCCCAGGTCAAAAAGGCACCAGCCGTAACACTAAGTAAAGTGGAGCTGACATGGCAGCTCTGCAGGCTGCTTCCAGGACGTTTCCTGCATGTTTTAGATCATGAACACAGCTTATTTGTATGATTTAGTGATGAACTGCTCCTGTAGAAACTAATGAAGGCTGAGGAGGCATTTCAGGAGTTAAAGACAAATGCATAGTGCGGAGATAAGTTTCACTTTTGGTTTTACTAACAGGCGTGAGCGGGTGCCAAGAGCAAGCCAAAACTGCATAACATCCCATAAAAATCAGACCTGTAAACAAGAGGTCATGTTTTTCTTTTCAGATTCCGATGCCGATACGTAGCTGTCATGGTCATCCAAAGGCCGACATGTGCCGCCGATATCTTGTTGTTTTCCACCTTATTTGCATGCTAAAATGTCCCTGATAACATCAGTTGATGCCCAAAAATCCTGAAGCTGAATCAGTTTTTTTTAAAGGGGGCAATATCATGGAAAATACACTTTTTGGAGCTTTTTATCAGGGGATATTATTTCCTTATGAAAAATACCCCCAAACCCGTTTTGACTGCATTAATGCATTTTCCAGTCTCAGCTGCTAATTTAAAGTTTTAATTTGAAAATTTTGAAATGCATCGATTGAAACTACTTGCATCATCAGGCATTTCTCCTCTCCCTGAAGCTAATCTCTAATCTAAAACCTTCGTCCCCTGGAAGTAGGTCACTAACGCCCACTTTCTCCCAGTTGCTGCCAAAGAGCGGCCACAAGACTGTGGTTTGTTTTTGGAGTTCATGAGCTGAGGACATACCCTGACCCCTAGCTGTAGGCTGTATATATAAACTGTATCAGTATTGCAAAATTTCCAAGAAGTTGCAGACATAATCTGCACGCCAAAAATATTAATCTGACAGTCAGATCCACTAAAGTTTGATAAATATCCACACCCAACACACAGTGTTCAACATTCACTAAATGTATTTTTAATATAATGTTAATATTATATTATCAAATTATAAATCAACAAATGATTGATTTATAATTTCATTTCATGAAATGTACAATCCTTGACCAATATCAATCAATCAATCAATCAATCAATTTTATTTGTAGAGCACCTTCCGCAACGTTATCAGAAGCACAAGGTGCTGAACAGCATCATCATAAAAACATTCCCAGTACCTGGGCATAAAAGCAAGATAAAACATAAAATCATAAAATAACAAGCAAGCAATATTACAAATACAGAGAGATAACGGAATGAGACTAATCAATTAAAAACAAATGGTGGACAAAATAAGATCAAGCATCCTGATCAAAAAGAAGAAAAAAACCATAATGTCAGGGCAATTCAATGAACCCTAGCGCTGAGAAGCAATCAAATAAAAATGAGTCTTTAGACGAGACTTAAAGACTTGAAGGGATGGCGCCTGCCTAATGCTCAATGGCAATTCATTCCACAGAGTTGGAGCCAAAACAGAAAATGCACGATAACCCCTCGATCGATATTTCGACCGGGGGACCACCAGGCGTCCCGGCTCGGCTGAGCGAAGAGACCGAGATGGAGCATACTTGTGCAAAAGTGCAGTAATTTAAGAGGGGGCACTGCCCTGGAGGGCCTTATAAACAAGAGTTAAGATCTTAAATTTAGCTCGATATTGCACCGGGAGTCAGTACAGACTATCCAGCACTGGATTAATGCGATCTCGACATCTAGTACCGGTCAGGAGCCTAGCCACTGAGTTCTGTACAAATTGGAGCCGTGCAACCGTGCACTGGGCCAGACCGGCATACAGAGCGTTACAGTAGTCCAGACGGGACAGGACGAAAGCATGCAACACAGACTCCAGATGAGCTCTGGACAGCAGAGGCCTGATCCTGGATAGTCGTTTCAGATAAAAAAAAAAAGACATCACCACTGTATTTACGTGAGTGTCAAGATTAAGTGAGGAGTCAATTTTTATCCCCAAATTACTGACTATTTTCTTTTCATAGGGGGTCAATGGGCCAAGGTCATTATCAGCACCTGAACCAATATGGAGCCCACATTGCACTCTTGTCAAGGTGACACATTTGTTCGTGAATATTCACGTTTGTTGACTTGATGGCTCAGCGTGTGGATGTGAGCTGAGGTGATGGATTATTCTGCCGATTAAGAGGACTTCCTGTCTGTCAGCATAATTTCCATGACAGAGTATGGTCCTCTTATGACAGATAATAAGGCCCAGTGACCAATAGTGCATAAAAATAATCTTCACTGTCTATGGGCTGCATGGTGGCGTAGTTGTTGGCACTGTTGCCTCGCAGCAAGAAGGTTGCAGGTTCTCCACATGCATGCGTGGGTTTCCTCCAGGTACTCCGGTTTTCCCCTAGAGATCACAACATGCCCTACAAGTTAAAAATTGTATGTCGCTTTGGATAAAAAGCGTCTGCCAAATAAATAAACATAAACATTTTAGTTTAATGATTTTTGTCAGCGTGTTGTTAAGCCTGTCACTTTTAAAGTCAACAAATGTCTTCAGTTTTTAATACATTTGTAAGATATTTGCTTCTCCGGTGGCCAAACATGAGGACGTAATGATTGTTCACCAAATGAAAAAGATTGAAGGATGATTGGTTTTTACTGTTGTAATTATTTCTCTGGTCGTAGAGAAAATGTTTGGCAGCTGTCTGAAGGTCCATGTGTGGGTATTTGGGTTGTATTTTTTCTCAGCTGGTGTAAAGAAGAGACTTTCATTATGGAGGATCAAAGGGATTGAGTATGGTGTGCAGTTGGATGATAGATGTAGACTCGTAGATATTGAAGTTTGGCCAGAATGGCAGAAAAGCTCTAAATTAAAGCTCGGCTGAAAGAAATCACCAGTATAGAGAGCTTGGTTTAAAAAACTGGAAATTAATATTTAGAATACTTTAAAAAATATAAACATTAAGCATGAAAAGGAAATGCTTTTATATTGTTTAGCATTTTAAAAACATTTGAAAGAGAAAATTCAAATCACATTTCCACATTTTTGACCAAAGGAGTTATTCTTCATTAGAGAAGACAATGATTCAGATTTGTTCTGCCTCGTTATGCCACCAGCTCTCCAGAGATGACAAATGTTTCATACCAAATGCATGCAGCACCATTTAATAGTGAAAGACCATTTGTAACAGCAGGAATTTACACTCAAACAGGCAGTGATTGCTTCTAAAGCCTGATTAATACTGGTCTGTCAGCTCACACATTGAGACATTTTCCCTTCAGACTTCTCCATTGCCTGGGGAGCATTGCAGACACCAACTTCATATACGTAGATGCCCTGTGGACTGGAGCTGCCCATTGGAACTGCCATAGTGGCCAGCAGCCATCTTGGATGGGTCTCTATTCGGCCCCAGTGCATTTATTTCTACTGAGGAAGGTGCTTACCCTTCTAAAAAACACATTTTACTAAACTTTTTTTACAAAATCAGACACATGGTATGACATGATAATAAATATGTAAATATAGTTAAACAAAGTAAATCAAAATAAATTAAAATATAAAATTCTAAAATAAATAAACCGCTAGAAAAGTCAATAGTAATCCAACAAGATCTGTTTTCTATAATGCGCCGCTTGTTGCAACTGTAGACTGCACAGAAAATGGGCATAGTTGCTCAACCTGCATTGACTTCAGTTAGGTTTGGAGAGTGAGGAATCCATCCAATGTGGTTGTTACACTCTCCAGCACCCAATGGGGCGTCTACTTATTCATGCCTATGGCTGCAAAGCAATTCCCCGCCAGAACAATATTGGGAGTAGCACTTTCCTGCAGTCACGTCTCCATTTCTCGATGGTGTATTTACCATTGTGTTTATGTACTTCGTAGTCTTTTTAACATGGACAAATTTGTCCCACATTTTTCCTCCACCTCTTCATGCAGCTATCACCTCTCAACTCACGTTTCTCGTAATTTGCCTCAAAAAATAAAATATTTGCCGCATTCTTCTTCAGTCACAGGTGTATAAACGTGTGTATTGTTGGAATATTTCCGAGAGACATTCTTCAATCTGCTCTGTGTCTGCCACTAAGTGAAGCATCTTTGGCATTTATTTTATATTTTGGAGGGGGGGGGGCAATGGCGGTGCTGTTGACAAATTTGAAGGAAGCAGCGTCCTGAAAAATCACAGGCTTGCAGTCTCTTTTTGATGGATAATAAAATTTGGGCATGTCTCTATCGCCAATGTTTTAATATCATATTGTAACACTTGCTTGCATTATTTTATTCTATAATTAAATTATCTATATAAATAACAATAAATCAACACTCTGAAAGGCTGCTATAGAGCCCTTGTGTCGACACATAAGGTCGTTGCGTGTGCTTCAAACAAACCTAATACCTCATTCAAATTTTGATGAGAAGAATTAGACTTTTCTATTCAGGGTTTCATTCCAGCTGTAGAGCTTCACTCTTATATTGTGGTGCAGTTTGAGTTGGCCTTTTCATGTCTCCTCATTCTAGTTGTGGCACAAACTCAGCATGACTCCAGTGTGTTCATGTGGGGGGTTGTGTGTATAAAGTAAAATTCCTTCAGACCTAACTTTGATCAACAATTTTTTTTAAAGATTTTATATAAATAGAGACTTCTGTAGAAAATCTTTAGAAAAAAATCTGAAAATAAAAGCTGTGGCAAATGAATTGTTACATGACCAGATTCATTCTGTGATGATGCAAATGTAATACTTGATGTGATTCTTTGCTTGATAACCGTTTCACTGATCCTAATCTAGATTAGTCACATTTCACGTCATTTAGTTGAAATTCAAACTACACACCAACCTTTGGCGCCGTGTTGGTGTTCATGGAGCAGAGGTGCTGGTAGTATCCAGACAAAGCACCAGACTGTGTGTCTTATCAGATTCAGAGGAGAGTTTTCAGCTATCAGATCATGTCTGATCACAGCGCTGAGCTCTGAAGCCGTCCTCGATGCAGCTTGGCGTGTTGCTGTTGCTGCTGAGCAGAATGATGTAGTTATAGATCTGATAAGAGCCAGAGAAGTGACAGCAGGTGATGGCTCTCTCTCTCTCTGACGATGGGCTGATATGATGGAACACGAGGCCCTGCACAGTTCTTGGTATTTCTGTGTTTTTGTTTAGATTTTGGCTTCCTGTGTTTCTGATCTTGTTTTTAACTCCGCTGTCAGTGCTCCTGCCTTAATCGTCCCTGAAGCAGCTTCTTTTATTCATCTTCTTCTTCTCGCTGTGTGTTTTATGACTCCCTTCCTGTCTGTGTGGTTGGTTGGATTGTGTTAGTTTAATTAAAAGCAGCGGGCTGTTGTGTGGGGGTACATGCTCGTCTAATTCCCTGTTGTGAGAAGGTACCAGTGTGGAGTGTTTAATTAAACGCTTCCTGTGCACTTTTATCGGCAGACTTGCTCTTCTATAACAAGAAATATACAAGATTGGATACGTCGTAAAAGTCACCTACCTGGAAGTAGGCGGGCGTGCATGCGTGCGTGCCTGTGTGTGTGCGTGCATCAAGTTGTGCATGATGAAGTCATGTAATATGCATATAATTTCTCTCTCGCTCTCTTTCTCATTCGTTCTCTCTCCTCAACAAATGACAATGCGGCCCTCCGTAGTGTTGTCCAAGAGGCAGGCAGCAGGTGTGAAAAGGCTCATCGAGCCCGCAGGAACACACACTCGCCCAGAAGCCCAAAATAATTCACACCATCATCGTTCAAACAGAACTCTGAAGTGTCTCTCCGTAAACACTGACAGAGTTTAGCAACAGATTTTCTCTTCAGAATAGTCGGCTACATTTGTTTCATCTAGATCAGCCAGCTCGCCCGCATTAATCAAGCCATTTAATATTTAAAATGTTCAGAAGTTTATTGCCATTAAATTACCATAAATTACACACTGGAATTTGTTGCAAACCAGTGGGAAATAAGAAATTCAACACACATGTAAATATGATGATTTCATCTAACTGCAGTGCTGATCATTGCTTTGTAACAAAGAGTACGCTGTTTGATTAGAGGTAAAGGAGTAGACTGCCTAGCCAAAAAAAAGTCACCACCTGGATTTAACTAAGCAAATGGGTACGAGCCTCCCATTGGATTATTACTGCTTGGGCGATTATCTTTCACCTGGCAGCAAGTTATTTAACCCCAAAATCTGGTGGTCGAGGAAAAAATGTTGGTTTTTGAACATCTTTTTTACATTTGTTTTGTGGAATCCTTCCATTGTTTTAATTCTTTACTAAACACAGCGTTGTAGAAGATTTGTTTTTACCTTTTTTACTGACAAGGTTTGACTAACGCTGTAGCCTTCCTCGGAGCACCATAAATGGAGAAGGAAGTAACACCACCAATACCGGCAGTGCTCAGAGGAAGGCTACAGTGTTAGCCAAAACTTGTCATTAAAAAAGGTAAAGTGACTTACGTAAGTTAAATAATCCAACAAAGACATAGCCAACACCCACTGCTAACTAAACAAATTATAAACCGACACTCGTGTAACTGAAGGTACATTACCAAATTAGCATGGAACTCATAGGACTAGCTTTAGCATTAGCAATTAACGGCAGTCATTTAAACACAATTAAACATGCTAACAAATAACAAATGCAACTGACGGACTACCAAACATGAAAACAAACTAGTGAACATAAATATAACATAAATATTCGCCTTTACTTTGATATCCGTCACGCACAACGTATACAACGTTAAAGCGGAATTATGTCCGTCGTGAATTAAAGGCACGGTCTGGAAGCACGGAACAGACATTAATTCCGCCCAGTGGAATATTAGCTCCGCTTCCGTCTTTCGGACAGGGCCAGACCGGCCGTCTTTTGGTGAGTGTGATCAAGAACAGTGGCCATGCTTGCGACCCTCTAAACAACCTCACCATGCATTTTGCACAATCTGCAATTATGATGTGGACATAAGCCACCAGGGAGCTGCATGTAATTAGTAAAATTGCCCTGGTGATGTGTGTATTTGTGCTTTAAGCCAATTTAATGACATTCTTGAGAACAGAAACGCCTATTGCAATTTACAAAATAAATAGTTACCATAAAATACGTATAAATGTTTTTTTTATTATTTTATTAAAACACATTTTCAGTGTTTTCACCTTTTTTTGTTAAATACATAACTGCATGTGTTCATTCATAGTTTTGATGCCTTCAGTGAGAATCTGCCAATGGTCATGAAATTAAAGAAAACACATTGAATGTGACAGGTGTCAAAACTTTTGGCCTGTACTGTGTGTGTGTACACACACAATTTTCCGTCCAGTGAATGGGGAGATTACAGCGTGAAAAGCAATGGAGTTGCAAAAGTCGGTGAACGTCACAGCGAATGTGTGTCGTAATCAAAGTTAAAGGTGATCCAACAAAATATTAGTGTGTGACCTTTTTTTTGGTGGTGAATTTTTTGGGGGGGAGCTGGGTGGTGTGTTTAAAATATATTTAATTTTTTCAATAAGTTGTACTCAGTAGTGACATTTTCCTAAAAAGGGATGAAAAGCCATCCCATCACTTTAGTGCTATGGTTGAAAGTGGTGATTCAGATTTAATCTGCAGGAACTCCTGATATTTTCAGCTCTGCTGCTGTTGGAAGACTCCTTCCTTGATCAAATATTAGTTATTTTCTTCTATAATAATGCTGGGTTTTAAATTTCTAATAATTTGATGACCTTAGATATAATGTATTATTTTTTCATTTTATTGAGAATACTATATAAACTGTATCAAAATAAATTATCTCCTGTATTTGAGGCATTTTTCATTTATACTTCTGTTTATGTAAAATAATATTTTGATATAAAAAATGCAGGTAACATCTTTTTTTAAGATTCAGAGTATTTTTTTAATCAACTCACAAATACAGTACAGGCCTCAGCCCTCAGCATTTTATATTTATAATGTATCGGAGTACATTGGTTTGGTTAGCCTGACTATTTTAGAGTAACAGTTCATTAAATGTGTTCACTAACATCAGGTTTGTCCTATCGTCCAAGTTTTATAAGGATCAACAAATAACTTTCTATTACAACGTGGCTTCAAACATTCAGAACAGAGCGCTAAACCTTGGTTTGTATTTCTTACTCTTTTATACCATCATGCTACAGTTTTCTGTAGAAAAGAATATGTGAACTTTTTCTGAAGTAGAACATTTATTTTTGACAATCGGGGATTTTTATGCAATTTTGCAGCCACTTACACACCCACAGCAAAAACAAACTCCCAAACAGTGTGTGTGTGTGTGTGTGTGTGTGTGTGTGTGTGTGTGTGTGTGTGTGTGTGTGTGTGTGTGTGTGTGTGTGTGTGTGTGTGTGTGTGTGTGGACACATGGGAGTGTTTAGGTTTGCTGTTTCCTTTCTGCCATCATTGTTGACAGACATCAGCTTTGAGATGAAAGAGGAGAAACACAATTTCACCTTTTCTCAGCTTCATATTCTCTCCTCTTTCATTCTATAGTTTTCTGTCTGGAGTTCCCAGAAGACTCGTTCTTCCTGTGTTTTCCTCCAAAGTTATCACTGTTTCACACCTTTAGTCCATGTTTCTTTCCTCTCAGTTTTGCACTTTGGTGACCTTTATGTTTGCTTCCTATGCTGTCAGGTTTTCCCCCACAACATTGCATTAATGTTCTATTTTTGCAGTTTTTGCATTGGGCTAGATTAATTTTGTATATCAGGTCTGAGATTGTTTTCATGCATCAATTTCAAGTTTGTTCTGCTTGCAGCCATCGTTACAGTAGGTGCTTCTCTAGAAAGACTAAAAGCAACCTGGGGTAGAGGAGACATGAAACGATGGTGTGAAGGTTGCTTCGACCTTCCCTTTAGAGACAGCTGATAGATGGAGAACCTGTCAGATGTAAGGAAATGGCACATATACTATATATATATATATATATATATATATATATATATATATATACACACACAACACAGTTCAGAATAAATGCAATAACCTTTCTTAGGAATAAATGATGTATTGAGCAGTCGAGATCCTAACAGGATTAAATCGACTGAATCATGAATATTTTTCTCAGCAAAGAAAGTCTCAATCTTTTTTTTAAGGTATGGGAAACTCGTTTAATGAATACATTTGCAGTGGTCTCCAGCCAGCACATATAGGTGGGCCCCAAATGGAACCTACAGGGGCAAGCCGTATGGGTCCTACCAGGGTTTGCCCGCAGTTTCCACGGTGGCCCCACAGGGGTTTGCCCACAAACATTCTAAACCCTCTGAAAACCCAGGTAGGACCCATTAAAATCGATTTGGGCCAAGATCTCTCTGGGCAAACCCTTGTGGGGCCACCATGGAAACTGCGGAGAAGCCCTGGTGGGACCCATACAGCTTGCCCATATAGGGTCCATGTGGGGCTAATGTGTACTGGATGGTAGGAATGAATGCCTTGCAAGTCTTACTCAGGGCTAAAAAAACCCCACAAGTGCTTGGATCAGCACGGATAAGTGTGCTGCAGCAGAGAGTGGCACAACACGGCAGGTTTTGGAGTCTTATTTCCTGATATTTGGACATCTTGCCTTTGATTGGATAACAGCAACACAACTCTACACAGACTGTTTGCTCTGCAACGTTGATGTTTTATCTCCACAAAAAACACAAGCCTGGAGGAGTTTTTCTGTGTGGTGATGTTGCTAATGCTAACAATTAGCTTCTACTAATCGAAACGTAGTCTGCTGTTTCCTGCACGCTAAACCAACAACAGCCTTCCCCGTTGTGAGTCAAGATGGGTGAGTCCATGATTTTTAATTGACAGTGTGACGTAGAACCACCACGCTTTTCTAATCCTAGAGTTTCACCGTCGATTTTCTATCTGAAGCTAAAGCAGGAGATAGGTGTAGGAGACTATTTTCATTATTTCATTATACTGGGAAAAACTGGTAAAAAGACCTAAAAAAGATACATGTTTATTTAATTTTGTAATATATTATTGAGCTAAATATATTTACAGCAAACAAGAAAAAAACAACTTTCATTTTAAACCCAATAAATCAATTTTTTTTTTAGTTACCCAACTTAAGTTGAAGCAGTTAAAAAATGTATTCTTTTATTTTATGTCACCTCTGCAGCAGTTTAATAGACCAAAACAAGATCTATAAAAAGCATTATTACTAGTTTTAATTTAAGAACTTAGACTAATTATCTTTTAATTATTAATCTCTGCAAATTAAATTATTGCCACTGTTTTCTTTGTAGCTGCATTTCCTCACTAAGAACTCTTACATTCTGGGGCTTAGTCAATAATCTATAAATGCAGTGGAGCAAAGCTTCATTTAAAGCAGCCGAAGAGTCTTATCACTTGTCCTGCTTTCTTTTTGTGCTAATCTTGGAAGACTTTTTGCAACAACAATGACTCAGTTTCTTCTTGAGGGTCATTTCATCCCAGTGGGTCCTTTGAGTCTTGTAGAAAGCTGTCCCTGATATTAAAGCTACTGTGAATTAGTTCCACCAGATGCTTTTCAGACAAGTACTTCCTCTTTCAGCAAGCATCCATAAATGGATGTGACAGAATTAGACGACTGTTGTTTTCTGACAGGAGAGGTATGTAAATAGGCCGGTGTTCTAACAGGCCGTCATGTTGGTTCGGGCAGCATCAGAGTTTTGATTTCAGCTCTTCTCTTTTTTTCATGCTGTTCCAGATATGAACATCCTGCTGTGCAGCTCCAGTGTAGAAGCAGACCTGCCTCTAAAAATACCTTCACACACTCAGGAACTCCAAACCAGTCCCATCTGTCTTTTTAGGATTTCAACATCTTTACTTTCCTTAACAGGAGTTTAAATAAGTTCATATTTTTTAATGAAGACTCTATTCGTTAGGATTTTCGCTGCATATCTTGACTCATTTGCTTCTGCTTCAGAGGTGGCAGAAGAGAAGAAGTTTGGCGAGTTGTGCTCGGAGTAAAAATGGCCCGGATTCTCTTGTTGTCAGGCTTGGGGAATAAACACAAGCTGGTGAAATATTTATCTGGCAGTTGTTTCTCCCACATTGCTCATTAAGCCGGGGTTAATTGTCTTTCTGACTGGATAGAACGGGGTCTCCCTGATTCCCAGATCAAATGTGAATAGTGATGTTGTATATTTTCTTTCATTACCATACTTTATAGGTTTATATTTACTCCTCTCTCTCTCTTTGTGAACTGGTGAAGAAAAGAAATGTTTGCCTACACATGGATCTATTTTGTATGTACTTCCAGATCTTTGATGGGCTTCTGGTGTGAGCCCATGTGAAGGTGAATGAAGTCTGATTTATTATGAGTGAGATGTGCAGAAGATTGACTCAGCATTAATATTTCAGTAGATGAAACCCTGCATGAATAATTCAGTCTGAGTCACACTTTGGCCCTCTTGAAGTAGTCTTGACCTGGTCGCAAATACCACTCACCTGCTGAGTCCTTCACTTGTTCCTGATGAAATGGAGGTGGTTTTTTACAAAATCACCCGAGTTCTACTCCAGCAGGCAGCCCCTCTTACACCTATCATGCTTTCCTCCATGGGGGTCCTTTATGATTTTCTTTATAACATTTACATCTTAGAAGTTCAATGAGCTCCCTCCGGACTTGGTTGTGCAATTATTTCAGCTAGAGGAAGATAAATTACCTTCCTCAACCATTATAAAGCCACAGCACAACACAGTTATACAAGAGATACAGCCTTTCCCTCTGGCAATCGGAATAATCACTTATTTCGCCTTCAGCGTTAGATGTTGAAGACCTATTGCACCGTTTCTGGTGCTCCTCTGATGTTAGTTGGAATAAATATTGTTATTCACTCTGACACCTTAACTGTTTGATATTCAACCTTTGCCATAGAGGTTGGAAACGTGGATTTAGAACCATGTTACCAAAACATATAAGGAAAATGTTTCTTTTGAGTTTCAGAAAGTTAGATTTAAAGAGCTTATCAGCTCTAATCACTGGAATCAATGCTTTACATTAAGGTATTAGTGAATCAGATATCTTTAGAAACACTATTGTTGTGAATTCACATTAATTCATCTCTTAAGTTGTCTACCAAATAATTAAAAGTTATATATATATATATATATATATATATATATATATATATATATATATATATATATATATATATATATATATATATATATATATATATATATATATATGTATATATGTATATATATGTATATATATATGTATATATGTATATATATGTATATATATGTATATGTATATATATATATATGTATATATGTATATATATGTATATATATGTATATGTATATATATATATATATGTATATATATATATATATGTATATATATATATAAACTTCTCTTCTCTCTTTAGCAGCAAGCATTTTAGTGTTGTGAAAGGTCTCGTTGACTGAGAAGCCGTGTAATACTAGCCTGGCATATGTGAATAAGTAGTCTGGCCACTAACCATAGATTGAGCTCAGTCGTGGGTCAGAATCTACGGTTGTCTTTCAAACTGTCTCTGCTATTGGACAGCAAACATGGTAAATGGTAAATGACCTGTATTTGATATAGCGCCTTCTAGAGTCCTGGAACGCCCCAAGGCGCATTACAACCAAGCCCCCACAATGCGGCTTTAAAATTGAAGCCAACCCGGAAGTAAGAAAAATTGCATTTCCACCCTCATCCACTGGGGGCTGTTGTCAGAAGCGAGCTAATCCTCATTGACTCCCATGTTAAAAATGCCAATTTCACAGCAGAAATAAACATGTTTACAGCCTGGTACCAAAACATGTTTTTTGTTTAAATTATCTAGTTTACATTCATGACAACTCTGAGGGGGGTGAATTTTTTTCTCACTCTTCTGTTTAAGTGTATTAAAAGCCTAAAATTCTGTATAATTAATGAGCATCCATCCCACGTGACCACAGAGCTAGCTCCGTGGAAAGGCCTCAGTCGAGCCTCGGCCTGGCCTGGAAACTGTTCCGGGATTTTGAGTGTCTGTGTTTGTGTATTCTTTTTTGGATACAAAATGACTTGCTGTGGCATTAATTGCACTAATAGAGGGTCCAAGGAGTCTCCACTTCATTTTTTTCGGTAAGTAAAATTATATTCATGTATGTTATGTCACTGCCGAGCTGAGCTTAGATTTTAACATGTACTGTTTAACCATGAAATTTAAATGTAATATGGTAAAACCCAGTGCATTTAACATAATGCTGCACTTTAGAAAATGGGTTGAAATATAACATGTTGGTGGAGCTGGGTTCCGACTATCGGCTTGTGGAGCTTTCGGGAGACCTCTGTTTTCCACCCGGAATGCCAGCTGGTTCTCCCAGCAGCTCGGCGCATCTCTGTCTGATCGCGGCTTCTGTGTGCTGCGGCGGGCTGACGGCTTGTGGAGCTCTGGGATGGAAACCTTTCCACCCGGTTCTCCACAGCGGCAGCTCTGCGCAGCGGCGCTTGTCTGCTGTGCGGCTGCCGGCTTGTGGAGGTCTCCGAGACCTCTGTGTTCCACCCGGTTTTACCCAGCGGTCAGCCCGGCGTATCTCCGAAACTCTGGTGTTGTGCACAGGTAACTCCGGTTGTAGCTAGGTTGCTACTTCCGTTAGCTTAGCTCCCACCTCCGTATTAGCTTTGGGTTAGCTTCAGGTTAGCTTGTAGCTAGTTCACTGGGTGTCGTCAGTCAATCCCAGCCTTACAGCCCCACCCTCAGCTCCTCCTCTCTTCCCTTTTATGGAATTGTCTGGGTTGACGGAACCTGTGACACGGTCAAAATGGCAGTGGTGGCCACCTCCCATTTTAGCACAAAAACTTGTTATTGGATCCTATGGAAACCCATTGTCCATATATTAATGCCGATGATTACAACACAATCAGTCATTCACACATTCACACACACATTCACACACTGGTGGGGATGAGCTACGATGTAGCCACAGCTGTCCTGGGGCGCGCTGACAGAGGCGAGGCTGCTGAGCACTGGCGCCACCGGTCCCTCTGACCACCACCAGCAGGCAACGTGGGTTAAGTGTCTTGCCCAAGGACACAACGGCAGTGACAGACTGAGCGGGGCTCGAACCTGCAACCTTCCGATTACATGGCGAGCTCTTAACTCCTGTGCCACCATCGCCCACATACTCATGGCATACTCAGCGCTACGGATGTCAGTCAGTGGGGAAGTCCACCATATACTGTCAAAGAAGATACAAATACATCCTTTTTCTAAACAAAGGACTTGAGTACCTCTATCTGCTCTTGACTCAAAGAGAAGCTCAAGAGAAGCTCAAGTCAAAAAGTTGGTGCCAAAGCTGTTTCAAACAAGCCGCCACCATCTTTGTTTTTGTAGTCGCAGTAACATCCTGCCCATCAAACTGATGGACCGCTGTGATTGGCCAGCCACCAGACTAGCCAGAGCTGTGGAGGTTCCACTGGAGCATGGCTAGAACAACATGCAACAGACATCTGTTATAACCCATAGTGGTGAGGCAAAGCTAGATTTGAATATAAACTCTGAATTTGAAGGGCAAAGTTAATAAACATCATGAAGGTGGCAGTCCCTTGTGTCTTACCCATTGCTGCATTGCTTCCTAAAGTACATAAATTACCTTACTTACAATTCTTAGCATGTTTTTAGAAAAGTGATGCTTATTTCAGTTATTCACGATGAAGTGAATGTATGTGGCCATAAAGCAAAAGGCCAGAGCCTAAATGTCACTCAAAGAAAAGTTCTGTTTTCGTGCCGACATTTGGGGTATAGTTGGACAAAAATAACTGAACTTTTGAGAAAGCCACTGATGTTGTCCCAGGAAAGAAGCCGCCAGTGAGATGGGCAGCAGATGGTGACTCTTACTATGATCTTTAAAGGACTTAATGGGAAAAACGGTTACCACATTTTAGTTTTTATTATAAGGCACACACTCAAATGTATTGTAGTGTGTTGGTGAAATATTTCACAAAAATAATACATTTTATTTATGAAGTAATGCTGGAAACAAATCAAAATGAAGTCCCATTAGTCATCATCATATGGTGAAATTACATCTCCACATTTGACCCATCCCCATGGGGAGCGGTGAGCTGCAGCTGTGGCTGTGCTCGGGAACTATTATGTGGTAAATCCCCTTAAAGCTGAGCATCAAGCAGGGAGGCACTGGGTCCCATGTTTAAAGTCTTTGGTTTGACCCAACCTTGGATTTGAACCCCAATCTCTCAGTCCCAAGGAGGACACTCGTACCACTAGTTCACAGAGTTTTTGTTTGTTTTAACTTAAAAGGGGTGGGTGTTTAGCTACATTTTGTTTATCAACACACTTACAGGTTTAATAAAAAATATTTGTGAAACATCCATCCATCTTCTGAAGCCGCTTTGTCCATGTAGGGTCGCGGGGGGGCTGGTGCCTATCTCCAGCAGTCAACGGGCAATTAGGCGGGGTACACCCTGGACAGAGAGCCAGTCCATTGCAGAGCAACACAGAGACACACAGGACAAACAACCATGTGCACACACACACTCACACCTAAGGATAATTTAGACAGACCAATTAACTTGACAGTCATGTTTTTGGATGGTGGGAGGAAGCCGGAGAACTCTGAGAGAACCCATGCATGCACAGGGAGAACATGCAAACTCCATGCAGAAAGATCCCAGGCCGCGAAGCGAACCCAGGACCTTCTCGCTGCAAGGCAACAGCTCTAACCACTGCTCCACTGCGTAGCCTATTTGTGAAACAGTTGATTTATTTCAGTAATTCAACTTATAAGGTGAAACTGATAGCATAATTTCATGCAGATATAGATATGTAAAGCTTTTGTTTGTTTTAATTATGATGAATATGGCTTACAATTTATGAAAACCCCAAATTCAAAATCCCAGACAATTCGAATACTGTGAAAAAGTTGAATGTTCTAGATTCAAAGTGTGAGTGTCAACTAATTAATTTCAGACACCTGGAAAGCATTTCTGAGCCTTTAGATGGTGTCCAAGTTCAAGTAGAATTACTGAAATTAATGGACTTTTGCACCATATTCTAATATTTAGAGTTTCACCTGTAAGGCTTCCAGTTGGCTGTGTCGTGTCATGACGTGGCGCCGACGGGTTCTTGGGGGCCCGCGCCTGGTGAGGGCAGGACCGGCGGTGACCGGAGGCAGAGACGCCGGAGGAGACGTCCTTGACTCCTGGACTGAAGGCGGCCGCAACGGCCACTGGACTGGAGGCGGCCGCGACGGCCACTGGACTGGAGGCGGCCGCGACGGCCACTGGACTGGAGGCGGCCGCGACAGTCACTGGACTGGAGGCAGCGGCGTCGACCACTGGACTGGAGGAGGAGGCGTCGACCACTGGACTGGACTGGAGGAGGAGTCGACCACTGGACGGGTGACGACGTCGACCACTGGACTGGAGACGGCGTCGACCACTGGACTGGGGACGGCGTCGACCACTGGACTGGGGACGGCGTCGACCACTGGACTGGGGACGGAGTCGACCACTGGACTGGGGACGGCGTCGACCACTGGACGGGTGACGGCGCCGTCGACCACTGGACGGGTGACGGCGCCGTCGACCACTGGACGGCTGACGGCGGCATCGGCCACTGGACTGGAGGAGGAGGCGTCGGCCACTGGACTGGAGGGGGAGACATCGGCCACTGGACTGGAGGGGGAGACGTCGGCCTCTGGACTGGAGGGAGAGACGTCGGCCTCTGGACTGGAGGGGGAGACGTCGGCCTCTGGACTGGAGGGGAGGCGTCGGCCTCTGGACTGGAGGGGGAGACGTCGGCCTCTGGACTGGAGGGGGAGACGTCGGCCTCTGGACTGGAGAGGGAGACGTCGGCCTCTGGACTGGAGGGGGAGACGTCGGCCTCTGGACTGGAGGGGGAGACGTCGGCCTCTGGACTGGAGGGGGAGACGTTGGCCTCTGGACTGGAGGGGGCGACGTCGACCTCGGGACTGGAGGGGGCGACGTCGACCTCGGGACTGGAGGGGGAAACGTCGACCTCGGGACTGGAGGGGGCGACGTCGACCTCGGGACTGGAGGGGGCGACGTCGAACTCGGGACTGGAAGGGGCGTCGACCTCGGGACTGGAAGGGGCGTCGACCTCGGGACTGGACGGAGCGTCGACCTCTGGACTGGACGGAGCGTCGACCTCTGGACGGGAAGGAGCGTCGACCTCTGGACGGGAAGGAGCGTCGACCTCTGGACTGGACGGAGCGTCGACCTCTGGACGGGAAGGAGCGTCGACCTCTGGACGGGAAGGAGCGTCGACCTCTGGACGGGAAGGAGCGTCGACCTCTGGACGGGAAGGAGCGTCGACCTCTGTCGGCTTCTGGCCCGAAGGCGCCGGCTTCTGGACCGCCGACTTCTGGACCTGGACTGTCGGCTTCTGGTTCAGAGGCGCCGGCTTCTGGACCGCCGACTTTTGGACCTGGACCGTTGACTTTTGGACCTGGACCATCTACTTTTGGACCTGGACCATCTACTTTTGGACCTGGACCTTCGACTTCTGGACCTGGACCTTCGACTTCTGGACCGTAGGTGTCGACTTCTGAAGTGGAGGCGGAGCCGCTGCAGTCGGGACCGCTTCCTTGGCTGGTGCCGCCAGACTGGGCACTGACCACTGGACAGGCTGGCCTGGGGGCGGAGCCTCTTGGACAGGCTGGCCCGGGGGCGGAGCGTCCTGGACCACCGCTGGAACTGGCGCTGACTGGACTGGTGGCGCGGGACCTGGCGCTGACTGGACTGTTGGTGCGGGACCTGGTGGAACCGGTAACTGGAACAACAGGGAGGATAGATTGTCCAGCTGGAACTCCTGGAGACTGAGGATCTGACGGAGTCGGACCAGCTCAGCTCGGAGACCGGCGAGCTCTGTTGGATGGGCTGCGAGCTCGACCCTTTGGCCTGGAGACGAGAGAGCTGCTGACTGAACCGGAGGCGGGGCCGCTGGCTGGACAGAAACCTTCTCCTGGAGATACGGGGAGGATAGGGTGTCCAGCTGGAACTCCCGGAGGCTGACGAGCTGACGGATCCGGCCAAGCTCCGCCTGGAGACCGGCGAGCTCTGTCAGCTGGGCTGTAGGCGTGGTTCCTCCGCCTGCAGATGATGGAGGCGCTGATTGGACCGGAGACGGGACTGCTGGGGGCGGGTCCAAGCTGGCGCACCGAGCCGGGGCAGCTGCGAGCTCGCGGCTCCGTCCTGGGACAAGGGGTGACGGTGGAGCCCGGCATCCTTCCCAACGTCGTGGGCCAACTCCGGGGGAACACACAGCCAGTCTGGTGCCCACATAGCAGGAGCGGTCCATCTGCGCCTCCCCGTCCAAGTCTCCATCCAGCTCCGGGAGGGTGGAGAGGATCGCTGAGGCCCGGGCTCGGTGGCGGCGCCTGCGGCGAGGCGATGCCGGAGGAAGAGGAGCCGGCCGGTGGTCCACGGCGAGAAACTGGAGCAGGTTCTCCCAAGGGATAACCTCCCTGCTGGATCCTTCTGTGGGTTGGCTCATTCTGTCACGACGTGCCGGTGAGTGGAACGGAGGTGAGGATCCACACGCTGGGGAGGAATCAGTCAGGTAGACAAACTGGGTAACGTAAAAGGTTTTAATAATAAATGCACGCAGGACATGGGAACAATGAGCCAACAAGAGACACAGAACTGGAGGGGTTTAAATACAAGAGGGCTGGGAGCTTGGGTGATTGGAAAACGAGAGACAGGTGGGAGCAATTAACAGAGACGCAGGCTGAACAAAATGGGGAGACAGGACAGGGTGTGACAGGCTGCAGTTTCAAATGTATCCACTAGATGGCAGTAAGCACCACACGCTCCCCTTTTAAATCATGTGTTTGTGAATTTAGATTTATTCATTTACACTTTATCTTTATTTAAATAAAATTTATAATGAAATGACTATTTTTAAGTGAAACATTGATGCTAGTGTTATTTGTCATTTTCATTTGTTTATGTTTATGTATTTAGCAGACGCTTTTGTCCTAAGTGACTTACAAGTGATGGATCATTTTTGCATGAAAGTATTTCCCCAGTATCTGTCCTTATCTATTGTCACAAAACGTATTTTTCTGTTATTCTAAATTTTGTTTGAGTTTACCTGCATTAGCAAACAAAAATTGTTCTTGGTGTGAAGAAATCTAAACATCCACACTAAGCAGTTTACAGATATCCACAGATTGTGTAGTCATTTAGTGTTTACGTGCGCCACCAACTCCCATAAATCAATTGTCCCACAGTGATGGTGTTGGATCAGCCATCTGCTCTGAAAATATGGACACGGTCACAGAAAATCTCACAAACCATTGAGTGTATTCACAATAAAATAGATTATTTCTGATAAATGTGCAAAAACTTGTATTGTTTTCAGTCAAATTCTATGCTGCCATCAAGCCTCTCAACTGTTTTAAACATTTATTTAGCCTATCTGAGCTGCTCCTGATTTATATGCCCAGCTGGAGTTATGGGCCTTTTTTTGTTTTTACTGTTTGTTGTGGCTGAGTTTTATGATTGATTCAGCTGAATGTAGTATTAGTTGTTCTTTAGACTCTAGTTGTCTTTATGGTTTACATTTGGACAAAGAATATTCCATGTACAGTTTAAATCAACACTGTCCAAGTTTTCAGAGTGGTGTAATCTGCCTTTAGCTGGAGAAATCTGTATAGTTATGAATGCATTGATATGCATTTATGCAAAGCGCTACCTCAGCTTGCAGGGCTGTCATTGCATGTCACTGTGTTCTCTTTTTCTGAACTTTCTCATTCCTTGTGTCCTCTAGTGAGTCCAACAAGGTTATGGATAACGTCTGGATTCAGTTAGTGTGTTTATATGATTACACATGCAGAAATATAGTTAGTGGCATGAATATGCACTCTTAAGTCTTCAGTATAGATCAGAGGTTTAACTAACCATCACACCTTTTAGAGTCCAAGGACTCCAAAGAGCTTTTCACTACAATGTATCATTTAACCATACACACACACACACACACACACACACACACACACACACACACACACACACACACACACACACACACACACACACACTGATGGTGATGAGCTACAATGTAGCCACAGCTGCCCTGGGGCACACTGACAGAGGTGAGGCTGCTGAACACTGGTGCTACCGGTTTCTCTGACCACCACCAGTGGGCAAGAAAGGTTTAGTGTCTTGCCCAAGAACACCGCAGTAGCTGGGATCAATCCTACAACCCTCTGATTACCGGACAACCCACTCTACCTCCTGAGCTGTTGCTGCCAACAAAACCATAAATATGTGCTAATACCAGCACATCAAATTGACTACTTCTTAAACTTTTAATCAACAGTGCCATGCCCATCCATAAAACTAGAACCCATTTTATAACAAAAGCTATTTTGAAGCATATTTTATTGCTAAATATGCAAATGAGAACCTCTTACAGCAGTAAGCCAGACATCTGTTGCTGCTGCCTCCGCTTTTCCGATACCGCTGCATGTAAAGATGGAGGAACTGACCTCGTTTTTAAACACACACACACACACACACACACACACACACACACACACACACACACACACACACGCAGAAGCTTTACAGAGGCACACCACCAACCTGTTGATGTGACTCATATTGTCTTGTTTAGCCGGAAGAGGTGCGGTGTCCTATATTGATGTGATGTTATTTGGCTAAATATTGTCAGAATAGAACATGTGTACACACACACACACACACACACACACACACACACACACACACACACACACACACACACACACACACACACACACACACACACACACACACACACACACACACACACACACACACAGTGATGCCAAGCTATAAATGATTGAATTGATGTGCCTTTGATGGTTTGTCCCAGTGAAACAGAGCTTCCCTGGAAAATGTCAGCTTTAAACTGAGATTAAACAGAATAGCTAAGCAGAACTGATGGGAGTGTGCGAGTACATGCGCTTGTGTGTGTGTGTGCATCATGGACCTCTGGGCTCCTCTCATAAAGCTCTGTTTGAGTCTTTATACATTGTAAACATTTTACATTTGTAGTCATGTTTGGTGCAGTAGGTACTGGAATTGATTTTTTTCTTCCTTAAATCAATCGTTTGTCAAGTCTGAACAAAGGAGAGCCTGAAAAGAATGTTTTGTCACCTATCCCACTCCAAGCAGATTTCTTAATAGTCAAACTTGCAGAGCTTTTCTAAAAGTTCAATGGAACACATTACAAAGGATGTTTTGTGTCCAACCGCTTTATAACGCCAAAAAACAGAAAAATGTTTCAGTCCAAAATGTATTCAGCCTTCAACTATTAAGCTATCAACAAGAAAGTTATCTAAAAAAGTATTTTCTTCATCTCATATCCAGTGGTGGAGCGTGGTGACAGGTGAAGCCCTGCAGACCTTTTACCCAACGGGAAGCGCTTTGAAGAAAATCCACGTGTCGCCTGACTTCTCCACCTTTGTCACCATCGATAACATCGGCATCCTCTACATCCTCCAGAGGGTGGTGTGAGGACGGCGTCTTCTCCAAAAGACCAAATGACAACGGAAACAAATCAACACAATCCAGAAAAACGCTCTGGTTGTTTTAGTTTCTGAGGGACACGCCTTTTCATTTAAACACCAGGCAAGATTAACAATAACCACCCTTACACATGCACTTGCTAAATAGACCAGATTTGAACAAAAGTAGATCCTGGAAACTTTTTTTGCATTCTAAAGCCTTAAAGAAAGTGGGTGCAGAAACGTGGTTTGTGTATGAAATGTGAACTGTCAAGAGGAGATGCATCGTGAAATAACTTTGTAATTTGAAAAAAAGCAGGAAGATTTGTTATTGTTGCATTGTTTTAGTTGAACATTAATCCATACTGCTTTGGCACTGAACATCATCATGTCTGCTACACAGCAAGAACACACCAAAGATGTCTGCAGTGTTAGACAATCAAGATGAGCAAACTCATACCTTTGCATATGAAGGTCAGTCCACCTGAAACGTCATCTTCAGTATAAATGTTCTGAGCTTTTTGTTCTCAGCAGCCTTGGTCTTAAGAACTTCTGCAGGTACAAGAGCGTGTTCTCTGTAGATGGATTATGCTTCCTGTCTTCATCAGCACACACTGAACTGTAGGAGCGATTTGATGAGCATGAAAAATAAAGGGAATGATGTTTTAATGGTGGGAACATTTCAAGTCATACCCAGTCAAAGCCCGTGGAAGTATTTGTAATTTAGACGTGTTAATATGTTTAACATGAAAGGTTTTTCTACAAAAACACAATAATTTATAGTAAAATCCCCTCCTGTGCTTTGTCAATTTTCTTTCTAAATATCTTTGTACTAGATCTGTGCCACTTTTTAAAACACTTTTTATCTGTTTATCTTACTGGTAAAGCAGGAGGCATTGTTTACCTGTGAAACTTTTTATACTGTGAAAATGTTGTTCGTAAAAAGTCTTTAATCCATCAAAGCTGAAGATGATCTAGACTTGAGGTTCAGAAAAAGCACAAAAAACAATCTATGTGAGTTAACATTTGTGAACAATATGGTGTCCTTTTCCAACCTCCTGACTGGTGCTTTAACGTTCAATCAATGAATTTTCTTCCTGAAATGACGTCTTTGTAAAGTGGATGCAACAATACTGTGGTGCTTTGTAATTATTTATACAAGAATAAACCATATTTACTGTTATGTGTTGCAGACTGTCAATGTTGGTCACCATCATTAATGATGATCATTTTGCTCTGTATGCTTTGTCTTTGCAATCACCTGCAGTCATGAAAAGGTTAAAAAACAAAACATTCATACACGGTTTGTGTGCAAAAGGCAAGCATCTTAATCCATCTGCATTAATTTATTTAACTGTGGAAGTAGAGGAATTGCCCATAGCCCTCTCAAAGACCTCTATTTATGTAGTTGCTGTGAGTGGTATTATCTAGACCAGTGGTTCCCAAAGTTGGGGTTGGGACCACTAAGCGCCACACAAGGGGGTCTTGAGATGATTTCCAATATCCATTTGCTGAAGCTATTTCTTGCTAGCATAGCCTTCCAGACTCGTCTGTTTGATTCTACACAGAGAATAAGGAAAGCATGGGCCTGAATGGTCAGGCTAATTTCTTGCATAATTGTTTGAATAGTGCAACTAAATTGCCATAAATATACAGTACAGGCAACGTTTGGACACACCTTCTCATTCAATGTGTTTTCTTTATCTTCATGACCATGACCCTTCACAAAGGGGCTAACAAGTGCTTAACACCTCGGAACTCCTTCAAGACCATTTCAGGTGACTACCTCTTGAAGCTCATTAAGAGAATGCCAAGAGTGTGCAAAGCAGTAATTAGAAGAAAGGGTGGGTATTTTTGAAGAAAATTGCATATAAAACAAGTTTTCAGTTGTTTCACCTATTATGTTCATTCAAAGTTTTGATGCCTTCAGTGAGAATGTCCCAAAGTAAATGGTCATGAAAATAAAGAGAACACATTGAATGAGAAGGTGTGTCAAAACTTTTGGCCTGTACTATATATAAATGAATATGAACTGAACTGTTTTTGCTCTGCATTATTTCACTTTCTTATTTAATCTTTCTGCCTTCAGGGCTGCATGTTGCTGATACTCATCGGACTATCCTGCCAAGTGTTTTCATTATTTGTTTTTTCTTATAGATCTTGTCCCAAGCCAGCCTCTTCAACAGGTCAAAGCAGATGGCTGCACTTTGTTTCATTTGGATCCTTTCTTAAAAAAATAGACATTGCCAATACAGTAATGTAGAAAGTTTAATTACTACCGAGTTATTTCACTCGGGTAACAAAAACATATTTTTGTTAAAAGAAAACAATGTGTTTAGCTACTTTTTAAACATCCTGAACACTGGAATGTGATTTATAAATATCTGGAAGCCCATTCCCACTACTCTAATGAAAACAAACAATGATCTCATAATTATGACTCAGCTATCTCATAATAATGAGATAGTATCTCATAATTATGATTTAGCATCTCATACTTCTGACATAGCTAAGTCAGCGATAGAAAGTCATAATTATGAGATGGTATCTCATAATTATGAAATATCAGTGAGATAGCGAAGTCGTAATTATGAGATACATTTTTTATCAGAGTGGCACAAATGGGCTTCCACAATTGCACCTAAACTTGTGTTGTCACATAAAACGCAACAAACTGTAAGTAAATAAAGTTTTCAACAAAAAAAATAACTGCAACCAACGATCCACCGCTAAGCATTCTGGGAGATTGAGAGCTAAGAGGTAGCTAAACTAATAGTCTGGGAAGAAAATCGTAATTTGGTGGCTAAAATACAACAACATTTGCAATAATAAAAATAGTTTAAGGAGTTAAAAAAAAGCGAAGCGTTTTTGCCAGAAACTTAGCTAGCATTAAGCTAGCAGCTAGTTTGAGGTGGCACGAGCTAACGAAGAGCTGACATCTTTACACAATCAAACTACTTGAAAACACCTGTGGGCTTCACCTTGACCGGTTTTCTATCACCTAAAGACGTTTGTGTTACAGTAAAGACAACGGAAGTTACGGTGTAACTATGGTTCTGTGAGTTCCTGGATGACTGCCAGTGGCAGTAAACAGAGTGGATGTATCTCCTCGCGCTCTGCGCAGGTCGAGTACTAATGTAAACAAAGTCACGCACGTGACACGTAGCGCACCTGGTCGCGAGTCTATAAATTACGCGCCGATAGCTACGTTCGGGTCTCCCGGGATCTTCTCGCCCGAGAAGTTCCGAGTGACCCCTGTGACTGGCAGTCATCCAGGAACTCACAGAACCATAGTTACACCGTAACTTCCGTTCTGTTTCGTTCCCTCCTGACTGCCAGTGGCAGTAAACAGAGTGGATGACTTATGCCAGAAGTGTCACGAGGAACATAAAACTCACCGTCACTCAGGAGGTAGCCGCCAGAGGCAGCACCGCCGAAGCGAGCGTGGACCCGTGGCCAACGTTGAGGCGGTAGAAGCGTGCAAACGTGCACGGAGTTGCCCAGGACGCCGCAGCACAGACGTCCGCCAGTGGCACACCTCTCATCGCCGCCCAGGATGTAGCAACACTCCTGGTGGAATGGCACACGATCCCAGGGGGAGCCACGGCACCCACTGCCGCGTAAGCCATCGCAATGGCGTCCACGACCCAATGCGACAGCCTCTGCTTCGAGAGGGCCCGACCCCTGTTCACTCCTCCGTGACAGACAAACAGCTGGTTCGACTGCCGGACAGTGTTTGTGGCCACAATATAGAGCTGCAGTGCCCGGACCGGGCACAGCAAATTCGCCCGCCGTTGTTCCTCCGAAAGAAATGGGGGAGGGAAATACGCCCCCAGCTCGATTGCGGCATTCACGTAGCCCGCGGGCAGAACCTTGGGAAGAAAGGCGACGTTGGGCCACAGCGTCACCCCCGACCCATCTGCCTTCCACCGCAGGCAGGCGGGGCTGATGTCCAGTGCGTGCAGCTCACTGACCCGTTTAGCCGACGTCACTGCCAAGAGAAAGGCGGTTTTCACAGACACCACTGCCAACGGGGCGGTAGTCATTGGCTCAAAGGGTGGCCCACACATGGCCCGCAGGACCAGGGGAAGGTCCCAAGCAGGTGTCGGCCTGCACAAGGCAGGACGCAACCTTCTCACGCCCCGCAGAAACTGGGTCACTAAACAGTGAGCCCCAATGCTCCTGCCATCCACCAAGAGGTGGTTGGCCGAAATAGCCGCCAGGTGTACCTTAAGGGTCGAGGCGGCCCGGCCCTTGTCGAACAGGTGCCGGAGGTACCGCAGAACCTCATGCAGGGAACAAGAACCAGGGTCCACGTCCCTGCCGGAACACCAGGTAGCGAACTGCTGCCAACAGCGAGCGTACGTGGCCCTTGTAGACGGAGCCCTGGCTTTATCCAGCACCTGCTGGATGGAGGGCTCTAAGCCGACTGGGGGCTGCCTGCCCCTTTCAATGGCCACACCGTGAGCCGAAGATGATCTGGGGACGGATGCCAAATCCTCCCCTCCATCTGAGACAGGAGGTCCCGTCTCGCCGGCAACCGCCACGGCTCCCCGTTCAGCAGACTGAGAAGCAATGGAAACCAGAGCCTCATGGGCCAGTCTGGCGCCACCAGAAGGACCTCGTGTGACGAGTTCCTCACCCGATGGAGGGTTGGTAAGAGCAACGGAGACGGCGGGAAAGCGTACAGCCGAACCAACGGCCAGGCATTGGCGAGGGCGTCCATCCCCAGAGGGGCGTCGGCCTCTGCCAGGGAGAACCACAGAGGGCAATGTGTGCTGCTCCTCGAGGCGAACAGAGCCACCTGGGCCTCTCCGAACTGATGCCACACCCTCTGCACCACCTGAGGGTGCAACCTCCATTCGCCCGGGGGAAGACCCCGCCGGGACAGGCAATCCGCCACCGAGTTCCTCCACCCCGGAAGGTGCAGCGCCCTGATGGAGGCCAAGCGAGGGTAAGCCCAGGTCAGCAGCGTCTGAGCCTCCCTCAACGATCGCAACGACCTGGTGCCCCCCTGATGGTTTATGTGGAACACCGCCGAGGTGCTGTCCATCCGGATGAGCACGTGCTTGCCCCGCAGAAAGGGCAAGAAGCGCCTCAGCGCCAAGTAGACGGTCTTCAACTCCAGGACATTGATGTGAAGCCGTGCCTGACGGGGGCTCCACAACCCCTGGACCAACCTGCACTGCCAATGCGCCCCCCACCCCCGGGGTGACGCATCCGTCGTGACCACCTCCCGTCTGGCGGGAACCGCGCCAAGCGGGACGCCGAGACTCAGGTAGGCGACATCGTCCCAACGACGCAAAAGAGCCACACAGCTGCTCGTGACCTCCAGCTCGACCCGCCTGTGTCGCCGGGGATCCAGGCGGAAGCCGTTGAACCACCTCTGCAAGGGCCGAAGGTGGAGCAGCCCGAGAGGCACCAGTGCAGAAGCCGAGACCAGCATCCCCAACAGTCGCAGCCACACCTGGACCGGGGGTGCCGCCCCAAGGCGAAAGGCCCGGAGCAAGGACCGAATCCGGACCCTCCTCTGCTCGGTCAGCCTCGCCCGCATGGCCACAGAATCTATGGCAATGCCGATAAAATCCACCCGCTGAGTCGGAACCAGAGAACTCTTCTGCAGGTTCACCGTCATCCCCAGCGCCTCGACGTGGGCAAGGACCCTGGCCGTGGCCAGACCCACTTCGCGACACGACGGCGCGCAGACGAGCCAGTCGTCGAGATATGGCAGGACCTTCAACCCCGCCCGACACAGGGGGCTCAGGGCTGCCTTCACGCACCGCGTGAAAACTCGGGGGGCGAGAGACAGGCCGAATGGCAGAACCAGAAACTGGTACACCCTCCCGAGGAAAGAAAATCGCAGGTACTTCCTGTGCCCCGGATGGATCGGGACATGGAAGTATGCATCCTTGAGGTCTATGGTCGTAAACCACTCTCCCGGACAAACCACCTGAAGGACATCGCGAGTCCGAAGCATGCGGAAGGGCAGCACCTTCAGGAACCGATTGAGACCCCTGAGGTCCAGTACCGGCCGCAGGGGCCCGTCCTTCTTGGGCACCAAGAAATACGTCGAATAAAAGCCGTCCGCCTGCAAATGCGGCGGAACGACCTCGATGGCCCGTTTGTCCAGGAGCACATCTATTTCCTGCATCAGGATGCTGACCCGTGCAGGATCTGTGACCGAAGTCACCCTGACCCCCGAAGGGGGTGGGGGCCGACGGCGGAACTGCAACCTGTAGCCCTGGGACATAGTTCGAACCACCCAAGCGTCTCCGCATTGGGCCTCCCAGAGGGCCAGGTGCTGTGGTGTAAATCTGCCCGCCGCCGGCCCACAGCCCTCAGGCCGTGTCCCGACGCCTGTTTGGGGCCCTGGGGGGGCGGCGGCCCCTGTCCTGCCCCGAGGATCCCCGGGGCGGTGCCTGACGTGCCCCCGAGCGTCTCCAAGTCCCTGCCGCAGCCGCGGTCTGCTGGGCGACCTGCACGGGGGCGGCCGGACGAAACCGGCGCCGAGGGTCCCGTGCCCCTCGTGGCCTGGACTGTGGCATGGGGAGGACCCCTACCCCGCTACGCCCACTCCAGGCCTCTGCGGCTTGTCTAGACTGCCGCCGACGTTCCAACGCCCGCTCAGCCTCGGGCCCGAACAACTGGCCCGGCACCACGGGCAGACCGCGCAGGCTCTGTCGGCAATCATCCGACACCGGAGCCTGCGCCAACCAGACCTGACGGCGAGCCACTACCAGCGTGCCCAACAACCGACCAAGCTCCCTGGACATCAGCCCAAATGCTTGCAGGGCTGCGTCGTTCGTATCGCCCAGTGCCATCCCCGCTGCGCCCGACTGCAGCATCTGGGACTGGGCTAGCAACAGCACCGACAGCGAATTGCTGGTGCGTGCCATCCGTGCCCCGATGTCGTAAGCCCGGCACAGTAAGCTGTCGGTCACCCGACACTGGGTGCTCGGACAGCGGACCCTGTCCCTCAATGCCTCATCCGGGGAGAGCACCAGCGAGGCAACGCAGTGGTCCACCGGGGGCATGCGGTCCAACCCGTAGGTTCCTGCCTCCCGCATCGATGCCAGGGTCCTGGTATCCCTACCATGGTGGGAGAGCTGTCTCGGGTCCCCCCAGCACCGCTGCAGCTCCTCCACAAAGGCTGGCGATGGTGGGACCTGAAACGGGGGCGCCGCCGGAGCCCGGCGGAAGAAGGGATTCCCCGCCGGAAGAAGGGATTCCCCGCCGGACGGGCCACCGGCACGTCGTCCAGTCCAATCCTGGCCAGTGCCGCTCGCAAAATCGCCCGCAACTGACAGGGGTCCTCCGCCAGCTCCGAGCTTGCTGAGCTATGGAGAGACATCCCCGAGTCACCGTGAGCTCCCAGGCCCGGGGGCTCCATCACCAGCCCCTGACTACGGCCAGGAGAGGGGCCCTCCTCCTCGAGGGACTGAATCTCCGAATTTGAGGCCCTCACAGAGATCAGGTCGTCCGGGCCCCCCTCGTCCGGGGCTCTGGTCAGCAGCGCTTTGAGCTGTTCCACCTCCACCCGCAAAGAGTCCACTTCCTGGCGAGAGGGTTGCGCCACACGCCGCTTCTTGCGCCTCGGGCTGCCGCGTTCCACAGCCGGTCTATCCCTCCGTCTCCCGGAACACGGGCGAGGGACACCAGAGGGCGGCAGGTCTGACTCAAACAGGAGGCACTCCACTTGACGTAGCCTGTCCTCCCGCACCGCCAGCGGCAAAATGCTGCAGTTCATGCACGGGTCAGTCAGCGCCTCTCTGAGGTGACCGACGCCCAGGCACTTAGGACACAAGTCGTGGCCGTCCTCCACCTGGAGGGGAGCCCCGCATGACGTACACTCCAACATCCTTACCGGTGTGGGAGACGCCAGCGACTCCACAGGAACTGAGCGAGGACTTCGAGGAAAACTGAAGAACGCGATTCAGTCCTGGAGTTGTAAAACAACGCACGTGTGTGTGTGTCGGCTAGGTAATCTGAGCGTGCCACCACCACGGTCAGAACGTCCAGCCCCACTCACCGGTAACGTTGTAAAACAACACACGTGCGTGTGTGTCGGCTAGGTAATCTGAGCGTGCCACCACCACGGTCAGAACGTCCAGCCCCACTCACCGGTAACGTTGTAAAACAACACACGTGCGTGTGTGTCGGCTAGGTAATCTGAGCGTGCCACCACCACGGTCAGAACGTCCAGCCCCACTTACCTGTAGCGCTCGCCGGCCGCACTCACCTCCCCTTTCCACAGGGAAAAACCTGCGACCGCCAGCGAGCCCTATCCGAGCCGGCAGCGGCGGTCCGAACGGCGCCGGCCGGCCGCACCACCCGCACTCGGTAACAATTAGCAGATAAATAACAGCGTCAATCCACCGCCCCAGAGGGCTCCTTCGAGCGCTCCGACCACACGGTCCCGGGCAGGAAGACGCCAAGTAAAAACAGTACTCACCTCTCAAGACCGATAAGATCCGAATCACGGACTTACGGAGCGATTGACCAGCGAAGCACGCCAGGCCAACAGCGAGAAGATCAAAGAGACCCGAACGTAGCTATCGGCGCGTAATTTATAGACTCGCGACCAGGTACGCTACGTGTCACGTGCGTGACTTTGTTTACATTAGTACTCGACCTGCGCAGAGCGCGAGGAGATACATCCACTCTGTTTACTGCCACTGGCAGTCAGGAGGGAACGAAACAGAACTTAACGTGTATTCCAAGATTCCTGAAAGTATTATTGGATAGATTCTTCCAGATGGCAGCCTAAAATAAAGACGGTAAGAGATCCATTACCATTATTAGATCCATTATCAATTTGTGCTTTTTATGTTAGCAATCGTCTTTATCAAGTGTTTATGTGAATTATGCTATAACATCGACTCGAAATGTTGCTTTCACTCCCATCACTTTATTTATCTGGCATTTCCCTGCAGATTTGTTTAATGAGGATACCACGATGAAGGATTATTGACAGAACATTATAGTGTCTTGTGGGTTTTTTGGTTTGTTTCATATCTTCCCTAACGTGTTTGTGCTTTTGTCTACATTGTTTAGTGAAGGTTTGTTCTGTAATCAAGAAAGCGAGCATTTCACAAGTTAACACTGCTGCTTCAATTTTGCTCAATTTTAAAGAGTACAAGTGTTTATCTTTTGTTAAAAGTAGAAACTCTAAATCATATTTCCTTTAACAAGTTTTTTTCTGAATAATTGATCCAAACGGGTCTACTTCTCCAGTGTTATAATAAAACCACAATTTTCATTAAATCATGTTAATATTTTCTATATTGGCCTAGGCTAAATAAAGTAATACATTTTTGTCTTTGCATCAGCTGAGCTAATTTAGTGATTGTTTTAGTATGTATTCATCAGTGCAGCTTAGAGCTAACTAATGTCTTGTGTCTATGGTTAGTGAAGCTGTTGTGTAGGTATTGGTGCTGAATTAATTAGATTTGAACAATGACTATAAACTAGTTGTGACCCGGACTATAAATAATCTCTGTTGTATGCTGAGTGGTTTGTTTTCAACTTTTGAGTGTTTTTAAAAGTGAAGAAGTCAAATCACACATTCTGTGTAACTGTATCAAAAGGAATTGCTTGTAATTTGCCCACCCCGTCCTCATGTGTCACATTTATACATCTACATTGATAGTTGGGGTAGGGCTGGGCGATATGGCAAAAATAGAATATCACAATTTTTCCAATATTTTATCACGATTTCGATTTTATCACGATTTTTTATCCATGAATAGCATAACTTCAATTGCGTATTAAAGAAGAGAAACATTGAATAAATAAACATTTATTCATATTAGGGATAATCAACACAGTGCTAACACACTTATATTTTAAACTCACACCAGAGATGATAAAAGCCCTGAGAGAAACAATTACAAAAATCAGTTTTTCAAGTAACTTAACATAAATTAAAATCGTAAACATATTTAAAGTGCAAACATGTCAATTGCAAACGTATTGTGCAAACATTAACTTGTTCAAAATACTATGTAGCTCCCAGTTGCTCATGTAGTGGATAGTTGAGCTCAAATACGGCTCTGATGTGCGGCTGGACCAGAGATCGCTTGTGGTAGCAAATAACTGCGCATTCTGAATATTTTCTGCAACTCTCACTTTGCATTCAGCGTACATGCGTGGAATGGCTGTGTTCGAAAAATACTTGCGGCTGGAAAACTCGTAGCGCGGATCCAATGTTTTTATCATTTTCTTAAATCCAACTCCTACTGTTCACACGGGACACAAATCTTTAACCAAGTGGTACGCCACTGCATCTGTCACGCTGTTCCATCGTCTGCTGTCTCTGTCATAGGGAGTGAGTTTTGTGAGTGTTTATGTTAGCGTTTGCTGCCTGGAAGAAGCACTAGCCGCTGCCGCTGTAGCTGCAGGCTTTTAGCTTTAGCTGCCAGCTAGCTCTCATTGTATTGTTTGGGATGCCTTCTTTTCAAGTGATTAAACAAGTTTGTGGTGTTGCCATCACTTGCCTTGACGCTCTCCTTGCAAATGACGTTTCGCTGCTCTTTGTCATCTGGTGAAAAACCAAACCATTTCCATATAATGGACGAGGCGTTTCTCTTCGGAACAAAAACCTCGTCGCTCTCAGCCGCGGCCGAATCCATGTTTGTTCACACACAGGTGAAAACAAGCGGGTCACTAATACATTACTTTGACTCACTCTGATTGGTTAAGGGTCAAACAAAGGCGTGTCATTCACCTGAGGTAAGTTCCCTTTTCATTCGGAGGCAGAATTTCAAAAGCAGAGCTGTGAATCCTGACAAAAAGGTCTCTCAAAAATGACAGACCGTCAGATGTGTAGATCGTAAAACGGTCTAAAATCATCATATCCCCCAGCCCTAAGTTGGGGTGTACTTGTTTGCGGTCCTCTGAATCATAATCGGATTAAACAATGAGGAGCCCAAAGGTTCCCACCTCAAGCAATGACAGCACATTGGTGCCAAAGAGAAGAAAAAAAGTGTGAAGACTGAGAGGAAAAGTGGATTAGCTATTTCCAGAAAAAGGTAGAAAAGTATTTCAAGAATAGTTTATCATTGTTTTTACGGCCGCCGCTGTTTTGGAGCCCAGTGGTGTGCACGAGAAGTCTGCAGGACACAGACAACACTAGCCTCATGCCGCAACCCTAAAAGAAAAACAACAAACGGCAACACCCTAAAGAGGGTGAAGCCCTTGTGCCTACAAGGGGCCCTGGAAGGAGGAGTTAAAACAAAATGTATCTGTTGTATGTCTCTGTGATTGGACGTTACAGGTTACCATATCTTCGGGACAACCCATCAGCAATAATGTTGTTAGTCCCTTTCTTGTGTCGAACCTCGATGGTATATTCCTGTAGGATGAGCGCCCACCGCATGAGCCGCTGGTTCTGGTTATACATCCTACTGAGGAAAGTCAAAGGGTTATGGTCTGTGAATACTACCTTAGGAGAACAACTGGAACCCACGTAAACGTGGACATGCTGCAGTGAAAGGAGTAGAGCCAACGTTTCCTTTTCTATGGTGGAATAATGCAGTTGGTGTCGGTTGAACTTCTTAGAAAAATAACAGACCGGATGATCAATACCAGCCGAATCTTCCTGGATCAGCACACTTCCAGCGGCTACAGCGCTGGCATCAACTTCCAGCTTGAACGGCCTGGCCAGATCGGGTGCAGCCAGGACAGGAGCAGAGCACAGCAGCAGCTTGGCTGCCTCAAAAAAGGCTTGGCACTCCGAAGTCCATTCAAACTTTCTTTTGTGACTTAATTGATCTGCGAGAGGAAGAACAACGGCAGAAAAGTTTAGACAAAAACCCCTGTAGTATCCAACCATGCCCAGGAATCGTCTCAGCTCCCGGCGAGTAGAGGGAGGAGGAAAGGTCATCATGGCCTTTACCTTTTCATGCAAGACTTTTACTTGCCCCTGCCCAACTTCTTTACCTAAGTAAGTGACGGTAGCCTTAACAAAGTCACATTTTGCCAAGTTCAGGGTCAGGTTGGCCTGCACAAGATGATCAAATACCTGAGTGAGCGTGTGGAGGTGTTCTTCCCAGGTGTCTGTATAAACAACAATATCGTCGAGGTAAGCACTACAATGTGAGAGGCCAGAAGTAACAGTATTAATTAGCCTTTGGAAGGTAGCAGGTGCATTTGTCATGCCAAAGGGTAACACAGTATACTGTAAAAAGGCATCTGGGGTAGCAAAGCCATTTTTCAACAAGTACTCTGTTTCTTCTTTCATAAGCCTTCTTTTCTCAGGACTAGCACGGTACGGGTGCTGTCTACTGGGTTTGGCTTCACTCACCTCAACATGATGCGCTAACACAGTGGTCTGAGTGGGCACATCAACAAACAGACTCTTCCTAGTGTGAATTAACTTCACCAAGTCTCCAGCTATTACAGGTGACAAATGTGTTAACCGTCCTTCCAGTTCCTTAAGTGCCTCGGAGCTGGAAGTGTGCTGATCCAGGAAGATTCGGCTGGTATTGATCATCCGGTCTGTTATTTTTCTAAGAAGTTCAACCGACACCAACTGCACTATTCCACCATAGAAAAGGAAACGTTGGCTCTACTCCTTTCACTGCAGCATTTCCACGTTTACGTGGGTTCCAGATGTTCTCCTACAGTAGTATTCACAGACCATAACCCTTTGACTTTCCTCAGTAGGATGTATAACCAGAACCAGCGGCTCATGCGGTGGGCGCTCATCCTACAGGAATATACCACCGAGGTTCGACACAAGAAAGGGACTAACAACATTATTGCTGATGGGTTGTCCCGAAGATATGGTAACCTGTAACGCCCAATCACAGAGACATACAACAGATACATTTTGTTTTAACTCCTCCTTCCAGGGCCCCTTGTAGGCACAAGGGCTTCACCCTCTTTAGGGTGTTGCCATTTTTTGTTTTTCTTTTAGGGTTGCGGCATGAGGCTAGTGTTGTCTGTGTCCTGCAGACTTCTCGGGAGCACCCCAGGATGATGGGGGACGGGCTTGCCAATGGGCCACCCCTCGTCGTCACTGGTTTGTATGTGTACACACACGTGCTTAATCTGCCCGCCTTAACCCGCATGAAGAGCAAGGGTTGAGTTAGAGAAGCTCCCCCATAGGCAGTTAGCAGGATGCCCTGGTTGTGTGAAAGGAGGTTACTGTTAAGTTTTAATGTGTCTTGTTGGTTTTTAAGAAAAAAGATGGTGGTGTCTTACTTAGGCACGGTTTTAAATTCTTTGTCTCACCCCCCCTTTTTTCTCTTAAGGGTGGGGATGTTACGGCCGCCACTGTTTTGGAGCCCAGTGGTGTGCTGCGCTCCATTCCCTGTTCAGCAGCAGCGCAGCACCGTGGACAGCTACTCCTTGGGAAGCTGTCCATAATTTCAGGACCATGGACAGCGCCAGAGCCGCAGTCACGCCAGCTGGGACTTTGCACCTCGTCAGCTGGCTTTTCAAAAGCGGCCAGCTGGAGCTCATCAGGGGAGAGAAATGTTTGTGGGTTGCAGTAGCAACGTGTGTTCTCTGGTTTTGTGGTTTTTAACCAGCTTGTTGGTTTGCTTCTTATAACTTTAGGACTTAGTGTGTTTTGGGATAAATTAAGGTAAACTGGTAAACCTTTGGTTTTGGTGTGTCTTTTGGACCATCTTTTGGCAAATTACCAGGTGGGGATTTCTCCCCTTTTGATGTCTCTGAGTTCCTGAGCTATTTTAGTGGTTTGGACACTTTTGGTTAATTCGGTGTTTTTGGTTGATTTGTCTTTCAGACAAACCTTTTTGTTTAACTAACTTGGAGGGGCTTTTTTCCCCCTTTTTGAGTTTCATTCCCTTTTAAATAAAGGAGATTTATTTTAGATTTTATAGAGTGGTTGGTCCTCTGGACATTTTCAGTTAATTAAGAAATTAGAACTTAGTAACTTACTTGGTAAGGGTTTTTGGCCCTTCTTTTGGTTCTTTTTTTTTAATAACACCTTTGAACATACAAAGACACTTTGAGTTTGGTTTTGCTTGGTCAAGCCTTTTTCTCCCCGATAAGGGTCACTTTTCTTTATACTGGTCCTTCTTATGTTTATTCCCCTCTCCTTCCTAGCTGATCCCACAGAGGGGTGTAACAATTGTTCTCTAGTAAAACTCAACCACTTCATGAGCTTTTAAGTGTTTTCAGATCATGGACATAATTTTAACTTTAGAAGTGGGGGGACACAACCAGTTTGAGGACCAGAGGTGTGGTGTGTGTGTGTGGTGGGTATCTTTACAGTATGTTCTGATAGAAAACAGGATTCAACACAAACAATTGTTTTCCGCTTGGTCCTAGAGAACCATTGTCTATTTAATATAGCGAAATATTGTTTTTGGATGGTAAAAAGTGCAGGGGTAAAAACTTGTCTTTGGAAAAACCTCGTCCCCCCCAAAAATTACGTCCATGTTTCAGATGTGTCTTTGAGTCACACTTGAAATGCTGCTGCAGATTCAGCCAAAATCCTGCAGAAACAAGAAACACACCAGAACCTGTTGCAGAAAACAAAAACTGGGGTAAAAAATACAACCTAAAAAGCCCAAGGTTGTCGTTTCCCTGGGAAAAGTGTTTTGACTTTTTCTTTATCTTTATTGTGGAAATATCATCTTGACTCTGGAAATATTTCAGAATTTTTTCTCAATTTTTATCCCAACATTTCCTTCTCTTTTTAGATATGGCCCTAATATGCTATGCATACAGAATTGAAAGACCAGGTAGTTTCAAAAGGATTAAAAAAACATCATAGCTTATACAAGCCTCTTTCGTAGAATGGTTGAAATATGGCTGCCATGACCTCATCACCTGTTTTTCATCTAGAGCACCAGCTTTGAATACTTGTGATGTCCCACATAAATTTGAAATGTCAATGAGCTTATAGCACACAACAGACCGTGTTATCTGGCCAAAACAGGATCGTGTTGCTTGCTTGCACCCTGACAGTCAACTCAAAGTCATTTATCTCCGGGTCTTTGGTTGTTGGTGCAGTAGTGCGCTCCGACTGTCAGATTTAGGGAGCTGGATCTGAATCTTCAAGGTGCAGGAGGTTAAGGCTTTAGCCAGCCCTACAAAAGGGTGCAGGTAGAATATCAGGTGGCGCAGGTCTGGAAAATTATTTTTTGGGTGTCACATACCCCCAAATCCTTAAAATGCATGGACAACTATGCTATCATCATTCCAGTTCTTCTATCCATATATCTGTCTTTTCCTTTGATCCATTCCTTAGACTACCTTCTGTATTTACCCAGGCTTGGGACCGGCACAAATGGGACACTGGCTGCATCTCTCTCTCTCTCTCTCTCTCTCTCTCTCTCTCTCTCTCTCTCTCTCTCTCTCTCTCTCTCTCTCTCTCTCTCTCTCTCTCTCTCTCTCTCTCTCTCTCTCTCTCTCTCTCTCTCTTTTATTTTACTTATATATTTTTAATTTCCTTTTTAGAATTTTTGTTGTCTTTCTTTCTTTATGGCTTTTATCTCGGACGGAGGCGAAAGGATCTCCTGGGCCTCCAAATAGTCCACAACGAACTTCCGTAGAGCGTCTTTCGTGAGTGGTTTCGGGACAAACAGATCGAAGTGGGCGGCTACTTCCTGCAGGTCTGCTTTTCTACAACGCTCCAGCAGCCGGCACGAAGGAGCCTCCACAAAAGCCTGCAAGTCAAAGGTTGCCATGGTGACGTCCACTCCACTTCCAAGAGAGGAAAACAAGGTTAGTTCTGGAAACACAAAATAGTTATAAAATTCGGGTATAATTGTACAAAATTGACAAAATCCCGGACGAGCCCCCACTCTTTTACGTCCCCCAGCTCGTCTAGGATATGATGTCGTTTAGGGAGCGTAAAGAAATACGGTTGTGAACAGAACAAACCAAGATTCTCTCTCTTAAAGGTGTTTATTAACTAAAAGTTGCTGCTTTATGCAGGAAAAAGGATAAAACGTTACAAAACACTAGACGTCCAAAACTGGGAATTAACAACGATAATATTAAACGCAAAGGTCATCCACAACTGGGTAAATAACATTAATATCAATAAACACAAAACGAGCTCTGGAAACTAGGAAGTTTCTTATAATACCACACGGGTAATCAAAACGAAGACTTTAACGTCTGGTTTTCTAGGAGGGAAAAAGAGGAACACTCGCTCTAACACCAGGCCTCTTCTAAGCTTCCCTCCTCGAATGTCACAAAGAGCTGGCTTTTAACAGGGAAGCTTACTGATTGAAACTAGCTGCACCTGGCTCAGGTAGGGCCAGGAGAGCAGGGAGTGACGATGAGGCCACCTTGTGGCCACCATAACGGACAGTGGCCTATATAACAGCACTATATAAATAAAATTGAATTGAACTGAATATCTAGGTCTGTTATGGCCTTCTCGTGAGCCAGAATGACTACATTTCTTTTTCTCTCATGTAGTGTAGTACGGCGTATCGGGGTAAGAACACGAGACAAAGTGGAGAAAGACCTCTCGCATGATGCTGCTGATATTCCAATTACAAGGGAGGCCACAAACATGCGATGGAGCTGAGGAAAGGCATTCTTATACCCATGTAGATATGTGAAAATGGTGGAGAGGTCTACAAACTCTTCACTGTTATCATCATCATCAGTCTTTTTGAACTCTTTCTACAACATTATTTTTGCAACAAGAATCTCATTGGAAAGTTTGTCACTGTCACTTCCTGTCATTTTTTGCAGAGGACTTAACATGTCAGGGTCCAGAAGAGAGGGAGACTGAGGTTGAAGGCAGTTAACTGCTTTCATGCTATCAGGATCGCTTTTGAAGAATCTTGTCTCCATCTCTACAATGACTATGTCCAAAATGTTGAGAAGAGCTCTCTTCAGAGCCTGGCTAGGAGTAGTGGAGTCTTCTGCGTGGCCCACAGTGGACATTACAACACTTCCTGTTAGCAGTGAGCTTGTTTTTCTTTGTCTTTTAGCAGCTGGTGCAGGTGTGCTGGTTAATGTCTCACTTTCCTCATCTCATCTGCTTCAAAGCCTGCAGAGATGCACTGACTACTTCTGAAGCACAGCACAGGTCAACAGAGTGAGGCTGCAGCATATAATTTGCAGACGTCAAGGAACCCAGAACTTTTAGGAGGAATTTTCCTATTTCAAAGAAATTGTGCCTCCTTAACATCGTTAACAGTCCTGATGCCTCTGTACAGACAACAACAGCAGCAGCTCTGTCCTCTGTAACCTCTGACAGGATACTCATAATAGCATCCTGATTCTCCACAAGGCACTTGGTCACATCATGGTGGCTTGTCCACCTGATATCCAACAGTCATTTCAGGGAGGGAACGTCATAGTTCTGTGAAACATAATTGTTACAACCTGTCTAGGAGGGGCCAGGCCACAATATGAAGGTGGATTCCCATTTTCCACAGATCCCAAGTACCACAACATAGTTTGACTTATACACAAGGATATTTATTTACAAGTTTTAGTTTAACTGAAAGCGAGGGAGGATAAATATAACTCAGGGTGAACCAAAGGCCAAAGAAAACACCTCTAACTTAAATAGTCATCTTACCTACTAAATAAAATAAAAAGAAATTCCACAAAACTTACCTCCCTGATTACAAACACAGGAAAAACTGGATGCAGAAATTAAATGGCAGGTTCACCCCTACTTTTCTCAAGTTTGACAACAAGTCTTTTACACAGCACTCAACACAGGACACTAAGGCTTAGTCCACACGTAGCCGGGTTTTTTAAAAAACGAATATCCGCCCCTCCAAAAACTTGCATCCATACCACCTCGTTTAAAAAAAAAACTGTCCACACGTACCCGGATAAATACATTGTTAAGGACATGCCAGACCTGTAGGCGGCAGTACTTCCCCCGTTCTTAATCTCGTCCTTCGTCTGTGGTCTTCTGCAAGGAGCAGTAATTCCGCTTGCAAAAACAAACAAGCAAAAAGCGCTTGGACAATTGATAAAGCGAGCGCAGCTCTGAGGGCATCCATGCTGTTGGCTAGTGTAAACACAGGTCGCACACGTGATGTCAGCATTTTTTTTTGTCGCGGAAAGTGACTTTGCAGAGCTTAAAACTCCGGTTTTGTCTGTCCACACCGTACAGTCTATGGTCCACACGCAGACACCCAAAACGGAGAAAACGCAGATCTTCACTTTGGCCGGAGTTTTTAAAAAGATCCGTTTTTGTGTGGATGACAGGCCAAAACGTAGAAAAATATCTATGTTTTGGCAGATCTCCGGCTACGTGTGGACAGGGCCTAAGTGGATGGTGGCAGGTTGGGATGAGCAGAGAATGAGGATCAGTTGCAGGTGGTTTTGACGTCCCTCTTAAAGGTCTGCTCCCATCAGTTATCCAATCAGGACTCTCTCCAGGCCACTGGTCCACCAATCTGAAGTGGGCACCTGCACTAAGAAACATTATGAATACCAAACAAAACAACTTACAACCTTTGGTTGTAACACCCCCACACCCAAGAATTAAACATACCTCCTAAATATGTTTAATTCATGGAAAAACACAAATACAGATCTCTAATATCTCAAAATCTCTAATGTGCCTGAGGCAGGGCATCAGCTAAAACGTTGTCCTTACCCCTTTTGTACGTGATCTAAAATCCTGCAGCAACAGAGACCAGCGCATCAGGCGCTGATAAAGAAAAGATTCTAAGTTTCCCATCACCTCTGAATTCAAGGTGAAGGCAACAGGCACAGAGCCACTTTTCTCTACCAATCCGTCATCTACAAGAGAATAGGAGGGCGGCGGTGAACACACAGAAACAGAGGCAGCAGGAAGGCTTTGACCATTTACAACATTTTCTCAGGAGAAATACCTCTATCATGTTGTCATGACACACTCTAAATTTCTTTTTCCGATCTGGGGTTTTGATCACATAGTTAGTGTCATTTATTTTTCTGTCCACCTCATAAGGGCCAGAGAACCGTTGGCTGTAGCAATAATGACAGTGGAAAAATGAGTGTAGAGATCCTGATAGATCAGAAAAGGTTTTTGCACATGGCTCTGCCTGCATTGCATGGACCACTGCCACGTGCAGCTGGTGGTTGTAGCAGCGGATATAGGGAATATCTTCTGCAGTAAGGCCTGAACCCCACCCCTGACCCCACTCATGACAGAAGCTCCATCATAGCACTGACTGAACATTTCAGCTGCACTATAGCCTGAGTCAGAGAGATGCTCCAGAATTTGGGTGGTAATAAATTCAGCATTTAACTGACTAAGGTCAAGCAGACTGATCAGGTGTTCCTCTGGAATTCCATTACAGACAAATCTAACCATGACTGACTGATTCTCCACATCTGTCCCTAGTTCATTCACTGTTGATGCAAAACCCAGCATAATCTGCTTTGTCATTATCTATGATCTTTTTTTTATTCTATTTATGCCAGTGTTTCAATAATTTTGTTTTGCATGTTGTGAGATGTGTATTAGCATTTGCTGGGATGTGTTTGTTTATTTCATTAAATTTGAGTCTTTGGCCATTTTTAAGAACAGTACTGCAGAGAAATCATCACCACTGGAGCTTTCCACAGTTCATTTACTGCTAGGAACTGAACTACTTCTCCAATTGTTTTTACATAGTATCTGTTTTTTTCGATTTGTGTGGGACTTAAATTACCTATTCCCCTGTGGCCACTGTTTGGGACATTTCAGGCCAGGCTTTTTCTTTTTTTATGTGGCATTGACTTGATGCATACTTTGTGAATCCCTTGTCCTTTTCCAGTGCTGTTTTCCAATCCTTGTTTTGTGAAAACCAAATCCCTATCATTGTTCTTCCCCCCAAACTTACGACATGGGAAACAAAACAACGCATCCAGCTTTACTGAATGTTCCAGCCATGGTCTCTGTGTTGCCCATTTCTCTGAATAAATAGGTTCATAAGTTTGAAATAAATAATTCTATAAGGATTTGTCATTAAAATCATTGATATGTGTTGTTAAAATGAATAATTCATGCTTTATATGCGTTTTAGTTAAAAAGAAAATATCGCTAAAATGTACTTCCTGTTCTGGCGGCGCACTTCCGGTTCTGGTCAAACACTGTTTTCGCGGAGAAACCAGAAACAGGCGCCGAAGGCAGCGTGGAGATGTAATCAGATGCCATCTTCTCTGAATTATCAGGCTGGAACGCCGTAAGTTGCTTTATATGACAGTTTATACGAATAGCTTTGGATATTAGTGTATAATTTGCTAACATGAATGGCCTAACATGAATGTTTCAGTGAGAGTAATGCGCTTTTGGACGTAAACCTGCTTCTATCTGTTAAGATGGAGTCTATTTTCTGTCATTTCAGTTTTCACCACATGTTCATGAGACAATTAAACAAGCTGCAACTAAACTCCAGGGTCTTCATTTGTGGTTTAACTCGGTGTCACCAACATCCCCGTTGAAAACACTACAGTGAAAAGGCGACTACTGACGATTCATCACGGTCAAAATGGCATCAGTAACAAGTCTGCAAGCAGTTTGAGGAAGAGCCGCTCATCTGGATCAGAGGTAAGCGCTGCCCATGCTCGAGCTAAAGCGGAGGCTGCAAAGGTGAGAGCATGCTATGCAACAAAAGAAGCACAGTTAAAAGTTGAAAAAGCTCAAAGCGAACTGGAAAGGGCAAAAATAGATGCAGAATTAGAAGTGTTAACATTACAGAGGGAAGCTGATGCTGCTCTAGCTGAAGCAGAAGTGCTAGAGGAAGCTGAAGCAATACAAGAAGAACCTGAGAGTAGAAAATCTCCACCAGAAAGTGTAAAATTAGAACGTACGAATGAATATGTACGATCTCAAATAGACACCAAGCAAGTGTCCCCGAGCAAGTTCACCCAACACATTTGTAATGTGGCATCTATCTGAAGAAGGCAATTTAGAAGGCAATTTAGAGCCACAACCCATCAACTCTTAAATAAGGCTTACCAAAGCTAATATCGCTGCTCTAAATAACCCCAGCCAGCTTAAAGGTCAGACAAAATACCTCTCTCAACCCATGCGGCTCACCATTTATACCTCAGCATAACTGTAACACCACGGCCAGCATTTTAAATTCAGCAGAGCCCTTTGCCCAATACATGGCACGTCGAGATTTAATAATCTCAGGCCTAGGGCTGGGCGATCATATGATTGCACTTTGTGATCACAATCATTTTCAGTTCAATTATGGTGATCAGCTGGGAGTCTCGATCAGAAATAACAGATGTTTGCAGCCTCAGTAGGGGGCGCTAATCCTCCATTAACAAAAAGAAGCATTTGCAATTACACTTTTCCTGCTCCGCTACTTCGGTGAAGAGGTTTAATAAGCAGATTGGCCAAACGTGGAGCTGAAGACAGCGAAGTAGATCCCAGTCATGACTCTGAGTTGTCTTCTGGAGATGAAGACATTGTTCAGAAGAAAAGTTACTCAACGTCAGTTGTGTGGCGGTGGTTCGGGTATTTCAAAAGTGACGTTGAGCAAATCAAGCCGACATGCTTGGTATGTCGGCGAATGGTGCCTTCAAAAACTGGCAACACTACGAATCTATTTAATCATCTAAAGAAATATCACCCAAGTGATTATACAGAGAGTGTGAAAATGCGAGCAGAGTCCGGACAACTTGTTAGCTTGTCTCAAAGTAGACTTAGCACTAGTGCGGCTGCTAGCAGTGGTCCAGCTGGCACTGGCGGTGCAGCTGCACAACCAAAACAGCAATCAATCATCTCATCATTTTCAGCTGTTGCACCGTACGAGCAGAACTCAAAGAGAAGCAAAACCATCACAAAAGCTATAACTTTTTGTATAGCAAAAGACATGATGCCTCTGAACACAGTAGAGAAAGAAGGATTTAAGCATTTAATCAAAGTGCTGACCAGAGCTACAAAATACCTGGCCGAAAGTATGTTTCTCAAACTGCACTGCCACAGCTGTATGATGAATGCAGAGAAAAGCTAGAGATGGAGCTCAAAGATGTTTCATTCAGCAAATAAATTTTCTTTTGTACCTGTATCGCATTAAAGACACACAGAATGTCAATAAAAGGTTTAACTAATATCTAGTTTCTTTATTTTTACATTTTAAGCTGCTTTAAACTGACTATATAAAAATTAATCGTGATTAAAATCGAGATCGAACGATATGGAAAAATATATCATGATCATTCTTTTTGCCATATATATCGCCCAGGCCAATGACAGGCCAGAGAATTACAGAGCGTGATGCTCTTCGTTTACCGGTGCAACAGCTGAGGTCCAACTCATCCCCATTCAAGAGCTAGATCTCATGACGAACTGGTTAGGGAGGGAGTCAAGTGATCAGGTGACACGCATACGTTCAGTATATGTCAACAACCCCACAGTAGCTCTATACAAATCATGGGAAAGACTGAATGAATGTTATGCAGCATCAGAAATAATCGAAAGGTCACTTTTCCAACGGTTGGACAGTTTCCCAAAATTAACAGCCAAAGATCATGTCAAGCTACGTGAACTAGGGGATTTACTGCAAGAGATTCAAGGCGCCAAGGAAGACGGCCATCTTCCTGGTCTGCTCTATCTGGACACTTCTCGTGGAATAAGCCCAATCGTAGACAAACTCCCATATGGACTTCAGGAGAGGTGGATGTCGCACGGCTCTCAATATAAAGAGAACAACCAAGGCTGTTTCCCACCCTTTGAGTACTGTGAATTCATATGTAAAGAGGCTAAGAAACGCATTGATCCAAGTTTTCACCAGCAAAACTTAAAACCAGAAAAACCTTTTGCAAAAAACTTAAATTCCAGCAAACCAATTACGGTACACAAAACCAATATTTCTCCCCTAACCATTAACCAGAACTGCCCACTGCATAACAAGCCACACCCGCTCAAAAGATGCAGAACATTTAGGAATAAACCACTGGACGAAAGGAAATCCTTCCTCAAGGAGAAAGGAATTTGCTTCAGATGCTGTTCTTCAGACACTCATCTTGCGAAAGAATGCAAATCTTCAATAAAGTGTTCTGAATGTGACAGCACGAGTCACGACGCAGTCATGCATCCCGGTCCTCCACCACAGACCAACAAGGCTCCACCTCCGGCACAAGAGAATGGCAGGGAGAGAGAAAACAGTCATGACACGGTTGATGTCACAACAAGCTGCACAGACGTGTGCGGTCCAGGACAGTGGGGACGTTCATGTTCCAAGATATGTCTCACATGGGTGTACCCTGAAGGTTACAAGGACAGAGCTGTTAAGGCATATGTAATATTAGATGATCAGAGCAACCGTTCTTTAGCCAAGCCTGAGTTCTTCGACCTTTTTGACATTAAAAGTGAACCTTTCTCCTACAATCTTAGAACATGCTCTGGTGTTGTAGAAACATGGGGTAAAATAGCCGAAGGTTTCCATATCGAGTCACTGGATGGGTCAGTAGTTATCCCTCTACCATCGCTCATAGAGTGTCAGGACATTCCTAACAATAGGAGTGAAATCCCAACTCCCAGCGCAGTGCTACACCAGCCGCACCTCCGAACCATAGCAAAGTACATCCCAGAGCTAGACCCTAAAGCCGAGATACTCCTGCTACTAGGGAGAGATGTTTTACAGGCACACAAGGCCAGGCAGAGAATTAACGCCCCCCATAATGCACCCTTTGCCCAGCGCCTAGATCTAGGTGGGTTGTAGTTGGGGAGGTCTGTCTGGGAAATGTTCATAGGCCTACAGTCAGCACCCTGAAGACAGTCATTTTGGAAAATGGCCGCCCTACAGTTTTCAAACCATGTAACAGCCTCCTGCAACTCAAAGAAACGCCACACGCAAACAGGCCGGGTAATGCGTCCGAACAAACTCTGGGTCAAACGGTTTTTAACCAGACAGATAATGACAACAAACCAGCTCTCTCAATACAGTCGTGGAGGATGGCTGCTTATACTGAGCCGGGATTCTCTGGAGGTTTCTTCCTGTTAAAAGGGAGTTTTCCTCTCCACTGTCACTTTATGCTTGCTTAGTATGAGGATTGCTGTATAGTCACTGAAACTAGTCAGTGACTTGATGCAATTTGCTGGGTTCCTTATATAGGAAACATTATTTCTGATTGGCTTAATGAACTGACCTGAATTGGAATGTTTATTATGTGAAGTGCCTTGAGACGACTCTTGTCATGATTTGGCGCTATATAAATAAACTTGAATTGAATTGAATACAGGACACCCTCTTTTTGAAAATAATGGACAATGCTATATACAGAGACGTGGACAACAGTTGAGTCGCCCCACTCCCATTTAAGGAACCCCGTCAGCAATTACCAAACAACAGACAGCAGGCAACCACAAGGTTCTCCTCCTTAAAACGCACCCTTAACAGGAAACCTGAAATGCGGGAGCATTATGTGGCCTTCATGGAAAAAGTCCTTTCCAATGGCCACGCTGAGGTGGCCCTCCCACTGAAAAAGGGAGAAGAGTGTTGGTATCTCCCAACATTTGGAGTCTACCACCCACAAAAACCCAATCAGATCAGGGCTGTCTTCGATTCTAGTGCCCAGTACTTGGGTGCCTCACTTAACAATATCCTCCTTACCGGCCCTGATTTAAACAACACCCTTGTCGGAGTTCTTCTCCGCTTCCGGAGAGAGGGTGTTGCAATCATGGCAGATATACAGCAAATGTTTCACTGTTTTAGGGTACGGGAAGACCACCGCAACTTCCTCCGTTTTCTGTGGCACAGGGACAATGACCTAAACAAAGAAGTTGTCGAGTACCGGATGAAGGTCCACGTGTTTGGCAACTCAACATCCCCCGCTGTTGCCATTTATGGACTACGCAAGGCCATCAGAGCAGGTTCGAAAGACTATGGTGCAGATACGGTAAAGTTCGTAGAGAGACACTTTTATGTAGATGACGGCCTGATCTCTGTCCCCTCCCCTGCTGAGGCTATAGACTTGCTTCAAAGAACACAAGCCTCACTCGCTGAATCCAACTTGCGCCTGCATAAGTTTGTTTCCAACTCTCAGGCAGTTATGCAGGCCTTCTGCCCAGAACATTGTGCCCCTGTCATCAAAAACTTAGATTTAAGTGGTGAAGAGACACAATCCCAGCGAAGCCTTGGACTCATCTGGGAAATAACAAAAGACACATTCACTTACTCAGTGGCCACCTCAAACAAGCCATTCACTCGCCGTGGCGTATTGTCCTCTGTCAATAGCGTCTTCGATCCCCTGGGCCTATTGGCACCCGTTACAATCCAAGGAAGGGCCCTACTGAGAGAGCTTACTTCAGAATGTTCAGATTGGGACGAACCCCTTCCAGAGGACAAACAAAACAGATGGGAAACATGGAGAAATTCCCTTCAGGATCTAAGAGGACTACATGTTCCCAGAACCTCCACCTCACTAAGTCAAGCAGAGCACAAGGAACTGTGTTTATTCTCAGATGCATCTACTAAGGCCATAGGAGCTGTAGCCTACTTAAAGGCGATTCAAACAGGTGGGAGGGTCGAGGTTGGGTTCATAATGGGCAAAGCAAAACTAGCCCCCCTGTCAGAACCTACAATACCAAGACTTGAACTATGCGCAGCTGTCTTGGCAGCAGAAATGGCTGACCTCATTCAAGATGAGTTGGACTTGGACTTTGATGCAGTGCACTTCTACACGGACAGTAAGGTAGTGCTCGGCTACATCTGTACTGAGTCAAAAAGGTTTTACACATACGTCCACAACAGAGTGCAGCACATTCGCCAGGCATCAAAGCCAGCACAGTGGCATTATGTGCGCACAGAGGAAAATCCAGCAGACCATGCGTCTAGGTCATTGTCAGCATTCCAACTAAAAAGGTCCACCTGGTTCACCGGACCACCCTTCATCTACCATCCTGCCGAAGAGATAACACAACTGAGTGGAACGTTTGACCTGATTGAACCAGATAAAGACTCAGAAATTAGACCAGAAGTAAAAACTTATGCCACTCACCTCCAAGCATTCATCTGTAAGCGTTTTGAGCACTTTTCTACCTTTAGATCTTTAGTCAGAGTCTTGGCAAATCTCATCCACATTGCAAAGTCCTTCAATGGGACTAATCCAAACAAAAAATGCAAAGGCTGGCACAAATGTCATCTGCCTCAAACCCCAGAGGAGGTCTCTCAAGCAAAGATTGTTGTCTTCAAAGAGACACAGAAGGCATACTTTGAGAAGGAACTTTCTGCCCTTGATGCTGGCAAGCCAATCTCAAAACAGAGTCCCCTCAAGAAGCTCAGCCCAATGTTACAGGACAGTCTCATTTCTGTTGGAGGCCGTCTCAAACATGCAGAAATTGAGATTCTTCCCAAAGGCAGTCACATCTCCCTTCTGATCACTCGCCATTACCACGAGCTCACAAAGCACCAAGGTCGTCATCTGATGGAAGGAGCAATCAGAGCCACGGGGCTGTGACTTTTTGGCGGCAAAAAACTAGTCAATTCAATGATCCACAAATGTGTAATCTGCCGCAAACTACGTGGAAAACAAGAACAACAACTCATGGCGGATCTACCTCCTGAACGCCTAAAAACCTGTCCTCCTTTCACCTACGTCGGCCTTGACGTTTTCGGACCGTGGTCCATAACAACCAGGCGTACTAGGGGTGGAGTAGCTGAAAGCAATCTGTGGGCCATCATGTTTAGCTGCATGAGTTCGAGAGCCGTGCATGTTGAGGTAATCGAATCTCTGGACACGTCCAGCTGTGTAAATGCCCTCCGCCTCTTCTTCGCTCTAAGAGGCCCCGCCAAACAGCTACTATCTGACCGTGGCACCAATTTTATTAGCACTTCAAAGGAACTTGGAATGGACAAATCACTCCAACAGTAACTAACTGTCCAAGGCTGCAGTTGGGGGTTTAATCCACCGCATGCATCCCACTTGGAAGGTTCCTGGGAGCGCATGATTAGAGTCGCCCGCAGAATCCTGGACTCCATGCTACTACAAAACAAGGTTCAACTGTCGCGTGCCCGTCCCATTTACCGGTTCCTTTAAAACCCAGTTCCGTTAGAACTTATGAGACGGTGCATCCATCAGGGTTCGGGGGTGTATCGACGAGTATAATCGTACCAGATCCGGGTTTGGACTATCTAATTAGAATCTTGTCTTTTATTTTAAAGGTGAAATGACTTGCACGAATAGCCAGCCTCAGAGTGCTACACTTCTTTTAAACTCGTTACCTTTTGGTTAAGATACTAGAGAGAAGTCTGGAGGCAAGCCAAGCCTCTCAGCAATTGTTTGGGCTACCCGGAATTAATTGCGCCCCTAACAGCTTATGTGGGAGGTTGGTAACTATAAAATGATTTATGCTAGTTGATCAGGCTAACATAAGTTTATCAATTTATTTATTAATCCAACCTTCCAGCTGATTAGAGACTTTTTCAACCTGCAATCAGAGCCAAAATAACCTCGAATATTTTGCTTTTATCACCCTTAAGACAACTCGTTACTCGCAAGGGGAGAGAAGTTAAAACTTCCCTTATCTTAAGGTTTCTTTATATTATTCTGTTATAAACTGTAAAGTAAGTCCTGATAATTCAGAGACCGATCTTCGACATGCTTACCTCTGTGCAATTATGGCCAGGGCTCCAAACGTGAAGCTTTAGAGAAAACCTGAAAGAATCAGGATTATGTTTCTTTTTCAAAAAAGGTTTATTACAAAATCAAAATACAAAAATGGGTAAAGTAAAAAACAACTACTATCCCCCACGGAGGAACTAGTTCAAAATGATTAAATGAGAGTCAGTTTACACCAGCTCTCGTCTTCTCAGAATCTCCCCAAGAACGAAGCCTGAAGCCCTCTCTCGAAGAACCAGCCTCCGCTCGATCTGAGCTGCATCCTTTTATATCATTTCTGAGACTGCTCTAAACAATGCAAGAGTCACAAGTCATTCTCTCCTGACAGTTTAGGTCAAGGGGTCATCTACCAGATACACTTTTTTTAGCTCTACATAAGACATTTAGTATCATTTCACTACATGCAGTATTCACATGAGGGCACAAAAGTTACATTCTGCACTCCTGGAATGAGAGCACAGGTCATAAATCTTCATATTGGTAGCAAATTGTAGATCTTCTTTCAGCATTCCTGAGAGCTCCTGGGTCCAGCTGGACCTCTCCTCACTCCATGCCATTCCTTCTTTTCCCGCCAGAGGTGGAGTTAGGGGCGGGCCCAGGGGTGTGTCCATGGGTGGATCTAGAGAAGACAGCTTGTCTTTTGACCCTTTGCCTAGTTCTGTCCTCACCAGCAAGTCCTGAACTCCTGTCCTCTTGACCCTTGTGTGACCCTTGTCTCTGACCACTGTTTCTAAGTCTTGACTGGTTGCTCGGGCTTGCAACATCCCCCATGAGGACGTACTGAGGCAAAGGACCATAAAAAGATAAAGCAGCAATGCAAGCTTTCATAAATCTAGCATCCATCTCACTCAGGAACGGCTGAACACTCAGACACCTAACTGTGGCCTCCACATCAACCCTCATTCTCATCATAATGCCATCATCAGCTACGGGTAAGCACAAGGTCCCTTTGCGGGTTGTTACATAACCTTTAAACTGCTTTCTCCCATCTGTGGGATCTTCACCCAGAAAGAATAAAGATAAATCCATCACCGGAGCCTCTCCACGCGGAAGCGATCCCATCATTTGAGGTGGGAAGCTGGCGCTGAAAGCCAAAACATGATTTTTCGTATCCAACAAAGGTGCGGTCCCAAAAGAGTTACAGACTTCTGGGCCGAACCATCCAGTCTTTACAGACAAAATATTCATAAACTGAAAGCAATCTATAATCTTGCCTTGACAAACAAAGTAACACCCCTTCTGGGATTTAATCCTCCATCTCATTTCTCTCCCAGGTGCAATTCGGACAGGGGAAGGAATGCCTGCTGGCTCACTACTTAGACAGACCATAGGGATTTCACGTATCACATCAGGACACGGGACGCATGTCGAAGCTGCCGTCATTACTGATACAACCTCTTCAGCCACGTCAGATGAGGGCGCCGTTGTCAGCTCCTCGTCGTGGGCCTGCTCAAGCAGGGCATCTACTCCCGGGGAGGACAACATTAGTATGTCGTCTTCCTGATCAGTCTCCCGCTTGAATCCCTTTTCCATTTGGTCTGGATGTACTGAATAAACCTGCAAGACACGCAGCGTTTATTCATCGTAGCATGTTCACACTGGAGCCCGATTGTCTTAGTCTGAGGCAATCCATCCCTCCCGCGATTCACGGTGCACAAATAGTATGCGCCATTCAGAGAGAAAACAGTTGATGGACCTGCGGAGGGGATTAATCCCTCTATGATATTCTGCCGAATCGAGTCCATCTGGAAGGAACATAAAATATGTTCCACATGAGATTGGCTCATTCCATGAAGCAATAAGTAACTGCATTACTGCATAAACATTTCTTAATTATAGGAGAAAATAAATCATCAGAAGCTGCAGGAAGAACCACACTACAATTCCTATCTGCAGGCATAGTTTTACAACAATAATCCTCACAACAAGTGTACACCAGTTATGAAATGTCTACAACATCTTAAAGACAAACTGGATAAAATAGTTACAAAATCCTGACATACCTCCAGATTCAGAGCGTCATTCAGCTCAGATTCAGGGTGAGTTTGATGAGCCATTGGTTCACTTCAAGTTACAGACTGACAGTTAAGGAGCAAGTGACACGCGGTGCAGAGAGGCCTGCACTTAAACAGGAGCAACAAGAAGGGGGGCTAATACTCCCTCTACCTTGACACCTCTCTTCCCATCTTATCTGGATCTACCAGGTCCTTTCTCCTTTCTCCTAACAGCTTTCTTCCTGTCAACTGCCATTTGTTGTTTTTACAGGCCAAAATCATACCGATTATTAAAATAATCACCCCACACATTAATCCTAGAGCGCACAGAGGCCAGAACAGAGCGTCCCAGACAGGCCTAATGATGTGCTCTCTCACTCCTTTTACCAACATGCCCATTGAATCAGAAGTTCCTTGAATTACATTGTTAGAAACCTGCACTACACTGTCACTCATAATTTCATTCACACCACGTACTATCAGACTCACATGACGTAATGTGCCATTTATGCCATATGCAAAATAATCAAACCAGTCAGCTTTTTGCTGATCTAACGATCTTCGAAATGGTGAGCAAAAACCACTTCTCAGATCCCAATTTGGGAAATTTCTGAAGTTAGGAAACTCTTTGGGTGCATCAGGGTCAATTGTGAATCTTTCAGGTTGAGGATTTTTCCCTATTCTCGGTTCATTAAAACACACATGATGGTCTATGCCTAACCCGTTAAGGTAATTGAAATTGACCAGACTAAACGCTCCCCACTTCGTCGTTCCTGGCGCTGTAAATCCAGGTGGCACTAAGTCTCCAACTTTATCATTCATAATCATTATACGATCTAAAAGACCATTTCCTGTTTTTGTATCATTTACTTCCCAAGTATTTGTTTTATCAATAGAAAACCAATTTGTTTTAACTCTAAGTTGACCATGTTCCATCACAAGAGTTTTAGTTCCCACTAATTTTCTTTCAAAGGTTTCTGCTTCAATCCTTGTGTCCTGGGGGTAATAATCATATTTTTGCTTATTATATCCCTCTCCATACCAGTATGTCATAGGATATGTCTCGTACATTCCTTTTCTATAATATCTATAATCTTCTGGAATATCTCTTTGCATATAACCACGTAAGACCTTATAGCATAATTCTCCAGTTCCTAAAGTAGCTATGTTTAGATAAGGAGGCCTAGGTTTAAAAAACTCTCGATCTCCTAATGTGTCTGGACGCAGACCTCCAACTGTTAATCCATATAGTTGTGAATACCAAAAAATACACATCCTTCTAGTTAACCCTTTAGTATTATTACAGACTTCCACCTGACATCCTTCAAGCATTAAGGTGTAATTTCTAGCCCATGTGGGACTGTGATAAAAATCTTTCTTTTGGGTTGGTCTAATCATTTCATTTACTGCTTCGAAGATGGAGTCTGCCTCAATTATACTATCAGGAGTAGCTGTACCTTTTTGATAATATGCTCCTGCGATCCTTATTCTAAGTGGCTCGCCTCCTTGCCATACAGCGCTATTATTCGCTTTCCTGGTTAAACAGAGTCTAGTTTCTTCATTCCATGCATGGAATCCTGTATCTAAGTTAGTGGGATCAGATTGATCCTTTTTCATCCATTGCACTACTTTTGGGTGTTTAAAATTAGGAACCTCATAAACCCATTCTGTATAAAGAGTGTGTCGTATTGGATGCAGTTCCCATCCTTGAGGCTGAAGGCCTACCTCATTATGGAGGCAGAAAAATGTCCAGTTAAAATATGTACTATTATTGGGAAGTATATAATTCTGATATCCTGTGTAATTTGCATATTCACTATGACCTTTACGTAAGAGTCGAGCTAAGTCTGAAGTAGATCTCTTACCCCGCACACCGGGCTCTAGAAAGAGAGGAACGGTCTCTTCACCTTCCTCTGCCTCAGCCAGGGGATCAGACATTGCAGGGGGTACTTTTGATAACCATTTAATCACATTATCTTTTACTTTCTGCCACATGTTACTCTCTCCTATCATGGACAATGAATCATATTTTAGTGTTGTGTTAGGAGGGGGGGTCGGGCAAACATCTCTTCGTTCCCTCCCTCTTGATAATCTTTGATACCAATGCGTAATATTTCCTGTTTGCCAGGAACTTAAACTACTGTCTTTGGTCTGAAAACACCCAAATTCGATTCTACGAGGCCACCATCTTTCTATCTTTATCACTTTGAAAGTGGTAAAGTTGTGTCCCCATTCTAAATTATTTCTAAGGCAATATTTGTAAACCCACAACTCTACTTCACCTGAAGTTTGATTTAAGATTTTCTTTTTCCTCAATATTATCTGACAAGATCGATCAAGCTCTGTGGATCCTGTCTGATCCATTAAGACTGCCATATACTCCGCCCATGGGCCGGTCTCACCACACTCCGTGTCATTCTTCTCCTCCTGCTCTGCTGCAGAAAATGATATCACGGAGGGTGTAGCCATGATCCGGTCAAATCCATTTTCTCCACAGGGCAAGCGCAGGCAGCCAGTTTTGTTCCCTGTTACACTACAAATCTTGAATCCAATCTGTGTTGCTATCATGCAGGTGGTTATATTCTCATTAAAATCTTCTTTGGGCCATAACAGCTTAATTTTGGATACATTCCAATTCCCTATTAATTGTTGCGGTCCTCCGTGAGTTATGTTATATGTCACCGAGGACACATGATACGTTCGGAGATATACATGTACCCCATATGCAATCGCTATACTTAATCCTATGAGGCTAAATTCGAAAAGGATAAAAAAGGCCCATTTAATCCATTTTATTATCCAATCCTTTCCTTTCGGAATATTTACATTTCTCTTTTTAACTTTGGGGTCAACTCCCGCCGGAGTTGCATACCTGACCACTTTTCGTTTTCTGCTGCTTTCCCTCTTATGCTTCTGCGTAGATAACATCTGTAAGACAGAAGCATAAAAATCAGCAGGAAATGAAAGCGCTCTGCTCTAGTTAGGTAGAGTCAGATTGGAGACCAGCCTTCTACGAGACATTCTAGTGTGAGCAGTCCCATAAATCTTAGGCCAATATGCCTCTCCTCTCCGGGTGGTCACTATGTTAACGGCCGAGCTGCAAACGCGACCCGACAGGTCTATTACCTCTATCAAAGTTAACTGATAAGGCATGAACTTACGCTCCGCCCCTGGTCCAAGACTCTTCAGCTCAACCAGGTATGATGTAACACGCTTACGCATCCCTGGGGGCTCCTGAACAGACAATCCTGTATGCCAGTCCAGAGTCCCTGACAGATAAGTTCCCCATCTGTCGTCTTTATACTCTTGAGTTACCCCAATCTGTGTACCTGTTTCCCATGCATCAGCCAGCGTACCAAATTGTTGTCCTAATATCAAGCTCTTAATAGACTCAAATTTGGACCGAGCCTGAAGCTCTTCCAGTCCTTTTTCTCTGGTCTTGAGCTTGAACACAAATGGATAAGCCTCCACCCATAAATCTCTAACCGGCTTCACCAGGCTAGGATTCCTGAGCAGCTCTCCTACAAAAAACATACTTGGCTGGCTTGTCGGTAAGCAGGTAGTCAAAACACCATTCTTCGTGAAACAGCACCCATCTTTGATTTCACCTCTGTGGGTGCATTCACAGACCTGCCAGGAGATGATGCCTGGATTATTCCTCAAGCAGGTTCCGCAAAAACATATTTTAATGGGAGCAGACAGCTCCACCGCACCTGTATGCAAGTCTGTTCCTCTCTCCAGGTGAGTGGGCTTCTGCTCCCGGAGCCCCGACCATTTAATTAGGGTGCACAGAGATTTGCATATCACGCATGTTCCCGGCTTCAAGCCTCCCCATTGCGCGTAACGATACGCATTTGCAGATTCTATGAAGCCCGGAAACATAGCCACTTTACAATCTCTAACAGAATTCCCCTTCGTTAGCAAAATTAGGCCCGTAGCACCTGAGATCTTACAAGTCATTTCTTCACTAGATTTTGGCCCAGCCATGACCTTTAATCAAGTAATTAATTAAAAAAAAATTATTTATTTATTTATTTATTTTTTCAATTAATTACTTTTATTTTTCAGAGTTATTTTATAACTTGATGAGGGTGAACGCGCAAACCAGTGTCAGTTAAAACCACGTTCCCAGTTACGTCTTTTATTATAAAGGGACCACTTACGTTATGCTTAATGCAATCTCCTTTTTCTGCTCTCTGGGGTTGCTGCTCTACATTTTCTCTGTTCTCACCTTGCTCATGGGCTGTAACTGGGGATAACCAACTCACTTTTTCAGGTGTTTTGCCTCCAGGGATCCGAGTGCTGCATTTTTGATGGGATTCGCATTCTGACCTGAGCGTCCCTTTGGGTGTGCCACGCACCACCAGTTGGGAACCCTGTTCTTCCTCCGATTCAGCCTCACTCTCGCTGCTTCTGTCTCTGGCCTCAAACCAATGTTTGACTTTCTTCTCTACTCGCGGCAAGGCTGACTTATCCACTAAAATTACGACCGGGATGTCTCCTAGCCTGCTAGAGGCTTCGGAATAAATTACTAAACCTGCACCATATGCTTCAGTTATCCGACACACCTGGGGTTTGTTATTAAGCTTAAACACTAGCCGTCGCGCTCCTAAATCCAAGGCTTCTGACACCACCCGCTCCCAAGCTTGGTGAAAAGAGATGTCGGGATTATGAGGGTCTACGTTAATTATGGAAATAGCGCTGACACGACCTTCCAGATTTCCTAATTGCTTGTCTAAGAGAGTAGTAATTTCTCCAGCTTCGTAATTACGATCTACCAGCGGAATCATAGAATTTCTGCCTTCTGCCCCTAAAAGTCTCCTCAGAGAACTTAAAGAGGACGTAGTACTGGCAGAACTTTGTGGATCTTTCAGAAAGATCAACACATCTTCTTCTCGGATCTCCGCATCTATTTTCTCGCCTGATAAAATTATCACCGGTTCTTGACCTATCATAACATGATTCGGAGGAGCCGCGGGACTATGCGGTTCTAACGGGGGAAAAGGAATTGGGTTTGGAGTCCTTTCAGCCCCTGACCGTCTCTGAGTCTCGTCTTTGTCCCACGCAGCAACATGCTGTTCAGTGGGCGGTCTCTCCGCTCCTCTCATGGGCACCTGAGAAGGGGTTTGTACATGTAGAAACGGGTTCCACTGCGCCGGCCGAACCGCGTCAGGCGGGTTCGGTGGGGGTGGAGAAAATCCGCTCACGGAACCGGGGCTCACAGGGAATTCCCCGCGGAGCGCTGGATACAAAGGGGGCGCGGTCGGAACCGATTGGGCTTCATCCCAGGAGTCCGACATTTCAACTGCAGCTCGTCTCCGGTACATTTCCGCTTGGAGCTCCGTGATCCCCAGTCGGTTACATAACGCCTGTCTCATTTGAATTGCCTCATTTTTGCTTCTAGATAAGAAGTAAATTGTTCTATTAGCCCGTTGAACCACGAACTCCGCCATAGCAGAGTACATCGCTCCCTGATCACATCGGTACTGCCCGACTCCAAATGGAGTGAGAACTAAAGGTTCCGTTCCAGTTGGTATTTGCTCAAGCAATCCCAGAAGGATCTCATACTGCTCGCCCGTGGGGAGTTTCGCTGGATTTTCCCAACAACACCACGCTATCTGATTAAAAACAGGATCATTTTGTTGTTCTGCTAGAATCACCAAATCACCCACTAACGGAAATACATGATTATTCTTTACTTGAGTTTCAGCATTCGGACAGCGCTCCGCTGCGGCTTGAGCCGTTCCGGCCTTGTTATGAAAGCTCCGGTTACAGGATACTGCCAAAACGCTTTGTGGTTCACCTTGAAATGTCGCTATTTCTCCGGTGACAAATCTCACATTTAGGAGAACATTTTCCGGTTTTACCGTTAAAGACCTATCTGCCATGGCTGGTTGAAAGTTTCTCTTTTTTATTATTTGTTTTATTTTTATTCGTTTTCACGTCTTATTCTTTATTCTTACTCTTTATTCCTTTTTATTTTTTGCCTAGCTTTTATCCTTGGCTTTTCTTACGTCGGAAAGCCGTGATTTCTTTATACCTCTTTGAGTTAATCGTCCGTTCTCCCAAATTTCCTTCCTTTTCGAGAAATTGGTGCGGTTTTCGCTCCAAGGTTATAAGCTTATCAGGTCCATTGTGCGTAAGCTTTTATCAGCCTAAAAGACATAGTTCTACGTCGAATAGTCCGGTATCTAATATTTAAACCTTCGCCGATTAGCCCCACGTTGCAGGCGCCATGTCGCGTGCCCGTCCCATTTACCGGTTCCTTTAAAACCCAGTTCCGTTAGAACTTATGAGACGGTGCATCCATCAGGGTTCGGGGGTGTATCGACGAGTATAATCGTACCAGATCCGGGTTTGGACTATCTAATTAGAATCTTGTCTTTTATTTTAAAGGTGAAATGACTTGCACGAATAGCCAGCCTCAGAGTGCTACACTTCTTTTAAACTCGTTACCTTTTGGTTAAGATACTAGAGAGAAGTCTGGAGGCAAGCCAAGCCTCTCAGCAATTGTTTGGGCTACCCGGAATTAATTGCGCCCCTAACAGCTTATGTGGGAGGTTGGTAACTATAAAATGATTTATGCTAGTTGATCAGGCTAACATAAGTTTATCAATTTATTTATTAATCCAACCTTCCAGCTGATTAGAGACTTTTTCAACCTGCAATCAGAGCCAAAATAACCTCGAATATTTTGCTTTTATCACCCTTAAGACAACTCGTTACTCGCAAGGGGAGAGAAGTTAAAACTTCCCTTATCTTAAGGTTTCTTTATATTATTCTGTTATAAACTGTAAAGTAAGTCCTGATAATTCAGAGACCGATCTTCGACTTGCTTACCTCTGTGCAATTATGGCCAGGGCTCCAAACGTGAAGCTTTAGAGAAAACCTGAAAGAATCAGGATTATGTTTCTTTTTCAAAAAAGGTTTATTACAAAATCAAAATACAAAAATGGGTAAAGTAAAAAACAACTACTATCCCCCACGGAGGAACTAGTTCAAAATGATTAAATGAGAGTCAGTTTACACCAGCTCTCGTCTTCTCAGAATCTCCCCAAGAACGAAGCCTGAAGCCCTCTCTCGAAGAACCAGCCTCCGCTCGATCTGAGCTGCATCCTTTTATATCATTTCTGAGACTGCTCTAAACAATGCAAGAGTCACAAGTCATTCTCTCCTGACAGTTTAGGTCAAGGGGTCATCTACCAGATACACTTTTTTTAGCTCTACATAAGACATTTAGTATCATTTCACTACATGCAGTATTCACATGAGGGCACAAAAGTTACATTCTGCACTCCTGGAATGAGAGCACAGGTCATAAATCTTCATATTGGTAGCAAATTGTAGATCTTCTTTCAGCATTCCTGAGAGCTCCTGGGTCCAGCTGGACCTCTCCTCACTCCATGCCATTCCTTCTTTTCCCGCCAGAGGTGGAGTTAGGGGCGGGCCCAGGGGTGTGTCCATGGGTGGATCTAGAGAAGACAGCTTGTCTTTTGACCCTTTGCCTAGTTCTGTCCTCACCAGCAAGTCCTGAACTCCTGTCCTCTTGACCCTTGTGTGACCCTTGTCTCTGACCACTGTTTCTAAGTCTTGACTGGTTGCTCGGGCTTGCAACACAACTGACTCATGACGTGTTGTGCACACTTATGGCTGAGGTTGCAGCCATAATAAATGCAAGGCCGCTCGTCCCAGTGTCCTCTGATCCAGAGAACCCTTTCATCCTATCCCCTTCAATGCTCCTTATGCAAAAATCTTGCCTCCCACCCCCACCCCAAGCAAGGACGATCGAGTAAGGAAAATTGAAGTAAAGACATGCGATCAAGGGTGCATAAAGACATTTATGCGACCGGTTACAGAAGTTATCCTCCTCATGCCAAAGGACTGAATGCATAATGTTTATTTAGAATAGTGGCCTCCCGAGGCCAGGCGGGGAGTGTGTTGCCCTTAAGGCATTTCTCTGAATAAATAGGTTCATAAGTTTGAAATAAATAATTCTAAAATGATTTGACATTAAAAACATTGATATGTGTTGTTAAAACGAATAATTCATGCTTTATATGCGTTTTAGTTAAAAAGAAAATATAGCTAAAATGTACTTCCTGTTCTGGCGGCGCACTTCCGGTTCTGGTCAAACACTGTTTTCGCGGAGAAACAGGCGCCTCATGCAGATGGCAGCGTGGAGATGTAATCAGATGCCATCTTCTCTGAATTATCAGGCTGGAACGCCGTAAGTTGCTTTATATGACATTTTATACGAATAGCTTTGGATATTAGTGTATATTTTGTTAACATGAATGTTTCAGTGAGAGTAATGCGCGTTTGGATGTAAACCTGCTTTTATCTGTTAAGATGGAGTCACTATTTTTAGGGGGGCATTGCCCCTCCTTGCCCATGCCTACATCCGGGCCCGCGTTAAGGAGTTATATGAAGGCAAATTCAGACATTTCGTGTCAAACTTAAGCGTTCATATTGTGTTTAGTGACATGTAGGTTCTGCTTCTCGTTTATCAGGATGCATTTTGTCAGTGAAATTGGATCAAAAGTGGATTCAACACAAGAAGGGAAAGATTGCTGCAAATTTTAGATACACTACAAGATTACACACATGATTTAAAGTAGACTAATTATATTCCAGCTATAATTACTCGTTTGTCGGAGCTTAGCTGTCTGATTTTGCCGTGGGACCATGTGTGGAAGGAATGAGTCTAATTGCTTCTGATTTTATCTGGCTTGTTGTTTTGCATCTGTGTGGACAGTTTTTTTTATTAAGAGCTATGATGATTTTCTAGAAAAAACCAGGGTTGATTTTGAGAGCTTTTTGCTTTTGTGAGTCTTCATCACCAGGTGCATTTACACGCTCTAAAGTATCAATGGGAACAGTGTAAAATTGTTAAAGCTTGGTTGAGGTGTCTGTTCCAGCCTCATTAATTCATCATTCTCTTGCTCAATTAATCTTTGTCAACTGCTGAAGTAATTACAGTTATCTAGCTGTCTGAGTTACCAGCACCACCTTAGCCTCTCTGGGTCAGGGATCCCTTCACTGCAGTCTCAGATGTCTGTCGTACTGTAAAGGCTAATTTAGTGAAACCAGAGCTTAAAATAGTAGTGATGTCTTGTCCTCTTTTTCCTGAATATAACAGACTTTCAATAATATAATTTAGTATGGTATTACGCTCCAGTAATTTAGAGATTTAGGTTTAAAGGGGTTCTAGAAATCTAAATCAACCTTTACCTTGTTGTTGAATAAAGGAAGCTTGGGGTGTCAAATGTACCCAAAAGTCTGTGCTGTCCTCAACCTGCTTTTCTATGCTGAATAGTAATGGTCTAATGGCTTCAGAGAAGTGGTTCAGGCTGAGCAAAGCTGCCACAACATGGAACTGTATCCTACTTGGGCACTTGTAATTTTTATGTTCAATTCCTCTTCAACAACAGCTACATACAAGTGGTGGTGGCAGCAACGCCAACTGCAGAATAATTCTGGCCAAGATACTGCTAACATTTTAACAAAACAAGATGACTATTAATTAGTATTATTTATTTATAAATATACAACCGGTGTATTTCTAGAGTTGGACGCAGCTAGCCGCTAGCTTGCTTCGTCTTTAAGCGGCCATTACATGTATTCTCGTGTGTTTGTTCGATCAGGCAACCGCTGGGTCAATGTTTTGCCCTAAACTTTGCATTTAGCATCATGGTTTTTGATTATTTGGGTATGTTTGTTTGTGTTTCAGCGAGCCTTTTCACTGGTGGCTCCCAACCCAGTTCTGTTTATCCTGCTTGTGTGGAGCTGGGCCAAACCCCACCCCTGTGTAATCAGGAAATGGATACAGAGAGCTGCAGCAGCCAAATTCCCTCTGACAAACTGAGCTAAAACACATTGTTTTACAAGTATCATTCTCATGTCATGTTGTGTTCTCATATATTTATATTTTAGAGACTTACTTGTCCGTGAAAAGTTCGTCAACCATTTTCTTCTTCTCTCTGCGTCTTTGGGGAAGCCATACATTCGGATTCCTCCCTCAGACCGATTTCTATATGCAGCGCAGCCATCCATGGTAATATAATCAACCTATAAATTTATTATTAAAATACAGTTTTTGTACATATAGAAATATTGAACAAAACCAAAAATATAGAGATGTAAAATTACATTTTAAAATTGTATCCAACCCAAACATTTGTCATTTCAAATTTTAACCCACTGACTAATTTGTTTTTTATTAATAATCAAAATAAAGTTATTCAAAAGAGTTTCATTAGGTCTTGAGTATTGCTCATAATTAATTATTCAGCTTATTTGTGCATATGTAATGACTAAACATATTGTTGGTAAAATGCTTTATTAAAAATGCATTATACATCTTGTACAAGTTTGGTATTCATTTTTTCACAATTAACACACACTTTATTTATCCACTGTGTTTGACCATACACCCTCCTTTTCGTTTTAATTAGTTGCTATTAGTCAGGCTATAGAAGCCAGATACACTGGGTCATAGATGCATGTACTGTCTTCACATAAAAATATAAAGTAATGATTGTAAATTGTATTCTACTGATCACAATAAATAATCATTCAAAGCATAAACAGCTACATAGTATCTTCACGGTAAGCTAGAGCAGAAATCTAGCTTTCAATAAACCACTTTAAAATGGCTATTACAACTCGAGTTTAGGGCTTCTTGTAGGACTTAAACTTATTAAATTAGCTTATATTAGAGCAGTGTGTTGCATTACTACATTAAATTTATTGCTATAATATATTATAGTAATGTATGTGGTCTAAATGTGTTCTACAATGTGTTAGGACTGTCATCTTCCTGTAATGTAGAACAGTCACGGGTGTCTGTCTTCCTACAAATGCTCGGAAAAAAATAAATAGGCTACTTTGTGAAGGAATTAGGACATAATATATAATATAATATAAAATATTATTCATTATTTACCAAAAACTGCCAGGGGAAATGTGACTATAGAAAATTTTTGTGGTTTGTCCTACCATACACCGTTCAAACTGACTTACGGTGCTGGGATGTTTGGAACTATTGGGAGCTCCATGAACCACGTGACCGTGGGTCGGCGAGTTCAAAGCGTGTCACAACTCTCTTTCTACAGCTCTGGTTTCCTATTGCACGGAGCTCTGCAGGACAGGGGGTGTGCTTAGCAAAAAAAAAAAAGACTTATTGCTTATATTTGATCACAGTACATGATAAGATAATCACTCTTACGGATTTCTGGCAAATCATACATCATTTCTGAAAGGGGAAAACTCCGGAAAGCTACTTTAATACGAGTTTTAAAGATGAAACTCTGGGTGGTGTGAGGTGAGGTTTTAAGGGTCACTGCAGAAATAAAAACACGGAGCATCAACAGTCAAACACAACACTTGTCTGTAGGAGTGTGACACTCATAGCTGCACAAATAACCTGTGAAATAAGACATCATGTTAGATCAGCAGCCTGTGATGACACCTGATTCTGCTCACTATAGGATCCACTTCAGATATTAAATAAATATAATAATACACTAAAAATTAATCAAACCGAGCTCTTAAAAACACTGAACCGAACCAAATTCGATTTTAACATACCGTTACACCCCTAGTAGTAAGTGTTCTCTACCGTAAGACACCTAATAGTGCTAGCACCAGCTATGACAATGTATTTATCTACTTAGCAACTTACTGTCTATGACTCGTCTTTGCTTGTTATCTAGAATCTTCTGGCACTGATCTGTAACTGACAACAGCCATGAAACTCACGGAACAGGAGTGAGAGAGTGATTGCAGCAAACAAATTTGACCACAGGATGTCGTCTTACTTTATTCTTACACACTGCACCTTTAAATGCAATTATAGCTTTAGAAAAAAGAAGTGAATTTGTATATTCACATTGAAAATTAACTCCCTGGATTACTTTTTAAAAATCATCTTGAATGGAAAGTTCAACACTAATTAGCCTCCTTTAGCAGCTGTAACTGTGCAGAGGTGCAGGCTAATGAAAGGTGGACATTTAAACCCTTCTATTCCCCCTTTGAGAGGTCTCTAATCACATGTGGACTCCCAGGAGACGAAAGGTTTTGTTTCAGAGAAACTAAGCTCCCCTTCGGGTTTCTCTCTGCTGTCCAAGACTTATTTTGTGTGCTCTCTTGCTTTTTTTAATCTATGTGATGTTTGCCGTTTTTCATGCTGGTTACAATATGCCATTGTGCATGTTTAAGTAGCCAACAAAACACCCTGACACACGTTTGTTTGGCCAAAATTAAGTCATGCAATAATACATTTGATTTAGAAATATTTAATTATTACAAGAACATTTTTTAATAAATTACCTCATGTCTCCTGTATCATTTTGTTTTGACTGTAGCTGTTGTCAGTGATGGCTGCCAACAACAGCAGCAGTAATTACAAGGTTCTCTCTGAAGCCATCACACAGACTCGGTATTGCTCTTCCGCTCCCTGATCGTTAAATTTATGACACCCGTTGAGTACTGGGTCTCCACAGTATCATTCCCCAATGATTTTTGACCCTATTTTGCTGTTAAATTCTCACCGTGTGTGTATGTGTTTGCATGCATGCGTCCCCTGTTTTCCTGACCTTGGACAACCATTTGGTTCCTGTTCCTGTCAGCTGCTGGCTCAGTTGTGCACCACCTTTATTGCTTTCTCGTGTGGAGCCAGAGGGCTCTGAGCCAGAGCATTTCACTGTTTTGGCTACTTCCCATTTCTGCGTAGCTGCTTCTCGTTACCTCGCCCATCTGCCCAGATGGTTTGGGCTAATTCAGGAAACCCGGGCATGTCACAATGATTGGATTCAGGAATGGCAAAACTGCAGATGTAAGTTCTCACTATTAAAACTAGTTTGAGGAGTGTGTAGGAAATTGAACTGGAAGAGGGCCCAGAAAGAGCAGATGCTGTGGTTACCCATGCCACCTCTCAACCAGCAGAGCCCACACTGAGACATCCCAGGAAGTGGGTCAAAAGTTGGAGGAGGGGAGAGGACTTACCTTATTCCATTCATATGTAAAAGGTTTGATGAATGAAATGATTAAAAGATACAAACTAAATTCAACTTAATATTTCAACATTAGAATTGGCAAACATTATTCTAAGTTTCACACATAAACTTCTTGTGCATAAATGTGTTTCATTCATTCATTTTGCTTATAAAGCCCCTTCCCACCTCCAATCCAGGGGGCCCAAGGTGCTGAACATAGCCCAGAGAAGCAGCAGAATAAAACGGCTCGATAAAAAAAATACAGATGAAAAATTTCAAAACAAAGAGCTAAAAACAATATAAGAATAGTGGTCAAAAACATTCAAATTTGAATAAAAACACTAAGAAACCGATCTAAAATACAGCTTAAGTCTTGCGTTAAAAGTGGGCAGCAATGTGGACGGCTTGATTTCTTGTGTCAGTTGGTTCCAAAGCCGAGGACCCAGAACTGCAAAGGCACGATCACCCCAGACTTGCGCTTTGATCTCGGTACCACCAAAAGGTCACTCTGACTTGAACGTAGCGATCTTGCAGGGACATAACTGGTCAGCAGGGAGGCTAAATATGGTGGCGCTGATCCAGACGGGTTGAAAAACAAGGACCAGGATTTTGAACAAGATGCAACTCTTCACCAGTAGCCAGTCCAAAGCCGTCAGGAGGGGAGTGACGTGCTCCCACTTCTGTGCTCCATACAGAAATCTGGCAACAGCATTTTGGACCAGCTGGAGCTGAGTCATTAAGGACTGGCACAAGTCAGCATACAGGGAGTTGCAGTACTCTCGCATAGAGATGATAAAAGCATTGGCTACAATTTTCAACTCCTGTTTTGTTAAGATCGACTTAATATTAGATAAGCGCTCTGATCGAAACACGAACGAACAACCTAGTTCACCTGATTATCAAACCATAGACCAGAGTCTATCTTGTCACCAAGTCCGTAATCACGGACTTCTTGTAGGGGAGCAACGATGAAAGGTCCAATCCATGGGGCTAGCAGTCATTTGGAGTAAAAACTACTATTTTCTGTTTTTCCCTCATTTAAAGTTTTATGAAATCATTTATTATTCAAGAATGTTTATCAAATAAAAATAATAAAGTGTTGGCAGTTTGAGATACCGAATCCTAAGCTGTGTATTTGTTGGAGGAAAAGCTGTGGCCATGAGGGTTCTGCATACAATGAGAAGTGTCTGTTTGAATTGTGACTGGTTGTTTAAAGGTAGTGTATGAATGTGGTGGATTTGCTTCCCATCAGGCTTGCCTCCGTCACATCCTTTCACACATGTAAAGGTGTTAAAGACTTGTGATACAGATTGTTCAAACCTTTTACAGGAACAGTTTTGAAGAACAGATCAGTGGAGCTTCTGCTCACAGCAGATAAACCATGAACGCACACCCGCATAAATAACTTCGGTTCAAGGGTTTAGAGTTAATCTGGTTTTCTACCCGTGGAGGAAAACCTCCTCACAGCCAGGAAAATGGAAGCCACCTAAAGTTCAACATCACTTATAAAAAGACCCTCTTCAGGCAGAGTTTAGTGACTTTATTTTTACGCTGCAGCATTATTCCTGTCTCATGGTGAACTGATGCGATTATAAGATGTTAAGATTCATTCCAAATATGTTAAAACATGTTTTTTAATTGCTGAGAAAAACTTCTCATGAAGAAGGCTGAGCGGTCTATGGTTTTCTGCTGGAAATTGAGATTCCTGGCGACGTATGATTGTCCAAGCTGTGTATTATTTATTTTTTTATTTTTATTTTTTGCAGTGTTTCTGACTGACCCAGGATCTGTTGTTTTAACTATTTCATACATCCAGGGTTTGCCCCAGGTTTTAAAACCATTATGGTGGAAGCAGCAAATGCCAGCAGGGGAGGGGGTGCTGAGTTGGGCTGGGAGGCCGATGTTTGCGCTGACACAGTGGCACATCGGTGTATATGGTTATTTTTTTCTTTTGGTGGAGCTGGTGTGGTCTACACTTTTATTGTGAATCAAAGTAGACGTGTGTAAAACGTGTTTGGTGTCGAGCAGTGCAGGGGCGGATTTAGGACTGAAGAAGATCCGGGGCTTAACACACACGCGCGCGCACACACGCGCGCGCGCACGCGCACACACACGCATGCGCGCACACACGTGACACGCACTAGTCAACATCATACAGGTGCTGGCCAGTAAATTAGAATATCATCAAAAGGTTGAAAATATTTCAGTAATTCCATTCAAAACGTGAAACTTGTACATTATATTCATGCAATGCACACAGACCAATGTATTTCCGATGTTTATTACGTTTAATTTTGATATTTATAGGTGACAACCAATGAAAACATCAAATCTGGTATCTCAGAAAATTAGAATATTCTAAAGGCCAATGAAAAAATGTTTGTTTCTCTAATGTTGGCCAACTGAAAAGAATGAACATGAAAAGAATGTGCATGTATAGCACTCAATACTTAGTCGGGGCTCCTTTTGCCTCAATAACTGCAGTAATGCGGCGTGGCATGGACTCGATCAGTCTGTGGCACTGCTCAGGTGTTATGAGAGCCCAGGTTGCTCTGATAGTCGTCTTCAGCTCCTCTGCATTGTTGGGTCTAGCGTATTGCATCCTCCGCTTCACAATACCCCATAGATTTTCTATGGGGTTAAGGTCAGGCGAGTTTGCTGGCCAATCAAGGACAGGGATACCATGGTCCTTGAACCAGGTGCTGGTGGTTTTGGCACTGTGTGCAGGTGCCAAGTCCTGTTGAAAGGTGAAGTCTGCATCCCCATAAAGTTGGTCAGCAGCAGGAAGCATGAAGTGCTCTAAAACTTCCTGGTAGACGGCTGCATTGACCCTGGACCTCAGGAAACAGAGTGGGCCAACACCGGCAGATGACATGGCACCCCACACCATCACTGACGGTGGAAACTTTACACTGGACCTCATGCAACGTGGATTCTGTGCTTCTCCGCTCTTCCTCCAGACTCTGGGTCCTTGATTTCCAAAGGAAATGCAGAACTTGCTTTCATCAGAAAACATAACTTTGGACCACTCAGCATCAGTCCAGTCCTTTTTGTCCTTGGCCCAGGCGAGACACTTCTTGCGCTGTTTCTTGTTCAAGAGTGGCTTGACACACGGAATGCGACACCTGAATCCCATGTCTTTCATGAGTCTCCTCGTGGTGGTTCTTGAAGCGCTGACTCCAGCTGCAGTCCACTCTTTGTGGATCTCCCCCACATTTTTGAATGGGTTTGTCGTCACAATTCTCTGCAGGGTGCGGTTATCCCTAGAGCTTGTACACTTTTTTCTACCACATTTTATCCGTCCCTTCGCCTGTCTGTTAATGTGCTTGGACACAGAGCTCTGCGAACAGCCAGCTTCTTTAGCAATCACCTTTTGTGTCTTGCCCTCCTTGTGCAAGGTGTCAATGATTGTCTTTTGGACAGCTGTTAAGTCAGAAGTCTTCCCCATGATTGTGGTGCCTTCAAAACAAGACTGAGGGACCTTTTAAAGGCCTTTGCAGGTGTTTTGAGTAAATCAGCTGATTAGAGTGGCAGCAGGTGTCTTCTATATTCAGCCTTTTCAGAATATTCTAATTTTTTGAGATACCAAATTTGGAGTTTTCATTAGTTGTCAATTATGAATATCTAATTTAAATGTAATGAACATTGGAAATACATTGGTCTGTGTGCATTGCATGAATATAATGTACAAGTTTCACGTTTTGAATGGAATTACTGAAATATTTTCAACCTTTTGATGATATTCTAATTTACTGGCCAGCACCTGTATATATTTGTCTTGTACCACATAATGTTTAATCTGAAGCTACATATTCAGCATATTCAGGGCAGAGTATTGTTCCTGTATGTGTTTAGTGTGAGATGATAGTGAATATTCCCTTTCTTTCTCCAACAACTTTACCTGATAGTAAGCTAACTTTAGGCAAACCAGCAGCACAACAAATATTTTCAAATAAGACTCACAAACCTGAGTCAACACCAGTCTCATCAGAGCTGGGGTTCTGTCGTTGTACTTTTGGTCTAAAAAAACGTCCTTATATCCATCTTCACTCATGCGTTTCAGACAGAGACTGCAGAAGCCAGCTGCTGAAGGGCTTCTCTTCAGTCTCAGGTAAACTGTATACTGACTAAGTAGCCTAGTGGTAGAGTGTCTGCCCTGAGATCGGGAGATCAGGGGTTCGACTCCTGGTCGGGTCATACCAAAGATTTTGAGAAAAATGGGACCCAATGCCTCCCTGCTTGACACTCAGCATTGGATTGGGGTTGGATTGGGGGGTTAAACCACCAAATAGTTCCCGAGCGCGGCGTGTCTGCAACTCAGGGGATGGGTCAAAATCGGAGAATAAATTTCACCACACACCTGTGTGTGTGACGACTAAATGGGACTTTACAAACTACTGCCAGCTGCGCCCTCTCTGTGTGACTTTGGTACTGCATGTTACTTCCGCGATTTAGATCCGGGGCTTATCATGAAAGATCCGGGGCTTCAGCCCAAGTAGCCGGGCCTAACGCCGCCCCTGGAGCAGTGTTTGTTTGGTAAAGCAGTCGGCGCAGACAAAAGAACCGTGAATTGGATTTAAATCCCATTTCAACCTTTTCCTAAAATCGGTTATCCATGCACACAAGCAAAAATGTTATAATATTACTTTTTAAAGTTAAATAACAAAAACACTAAAAATAAAATTTAAATTTAAACTAAGCCATTTAAATTACAACAACTTGCATAAGCCTGACCTAACAAAAAAAGGCGTTGAGGTTGAAACCCCGTATGAGATCACGGTGTCAGAAGAAAACCCTTTAAACGGGCTTGGAGCTTTGGCATGATTTCTTACATTTACAAAGGCAGTTATTCAGACCAGGATGTTTTCTTTTGAATATGAAACAGTGAAATAGTTACAGCTGTGTCTTTTTTTTTTTTGTTTATCTGGGTTACAGCTTTGGAAAAGCAGCTGAATGAAATTCTTTAATGTGGGCATGTGTCGTCTCATGACCCATCACAGTATTTCCCACAGCTTTGTTTCATTACATGTTGGAGCTACTTATATGCCCTTGTTTATAACCAAGGGTTTAAAAGCAGCTCCAACACTACAAGTAGCTTTATTAGTGTAAAAATCACAGACATTTTAAGTGTAGGGGTTTACTACATACTAGAATCAACACTGTTTGCTATCAGTTGTAGATTCTGAGAATGACCAAGCAAATTAGCATATGAAGCTTATATCATGTACAGTATAAATATCTAGGATACTTATACAATTGATGTAAGTTCATACACCAACCTGTTTGGTCTATTTTTAATCCAAAGATTAACGTTTAATTTAAGATAATTAAATTTAATAGCAAAAGTTTATTTTTGAATCAGAAGTTAGGAATCTTTGCTTTTTCAATAACCAGAATTAATTATACCTTTCTGTGTTTCATTTCAAAAAGAGGCAAGTTTAAAAATGAAGAATTTATTACTAACAATTTTAAACTTAACTATTTGAATGACAATTAGAAATGACAATTCATGGATGACAATTTAATGACAATTTTTAACAGCTTTGATATTAAACTGGTTTTAAAAGGCAAACCTGTGGCTGGATGGAAGCTAAATGGAAAATACGAGTTTGGATGCGTGAATGAATTTCTCAGAAGGTTTCCTTCAGAGAGAGGAGCGCATTCTGGGTTGGAAATGATGGTTTTGAAGCTAACTGTTGTGTACTTAGAGAAAACGGCATCAAACACAATCTGTCAGAATGTCTACCTCACCCAGTATAGAAGACCCCCTTTTTGGATCCGAAGTGTCAGGTGGAGATGGTTTCCTCCAGGCATGAGGTTGGTAGAAAACCTCTGGCACGACCAAATCGGTCCTGAGATGTCTCCTTGGATCACTCGACTGGTGGAACTACAGGTGCTGGCCAGTAAATTAGAATATCATCAAAAGGTTGAAAATATTTCAGTAATTCCATTCAAAACGTGAAACTTGTACATTATATTCATGCAATGCACACAGACCAATGTATTTCCGATGTTTATTACGTTTAATTTTGATATTTATAGGTGACAACCAATGAAAACATCAAATCTGGTATCTCAGAAAATTAGAATATTCTAAAGGCCAATGAAAAAATGTTTGTTTCTCTAATGTTGGCCAACTGAAAAGAATGAACATGAAAAGAATGTGCATGTATAGCACTCAATACTTAGTCGGGGCTCCTTTTGCCTCAATAACTGCAGTAATGCGGCGTGGCATGGACTCGATCAGTCTGTGGCACTGCTCAGGTGTTATGAGAGCCCAGGTTGCTCTGATAGTCGTCTTCAGCTCCTCTGCATTGTTGGGTCTAGCGTATTGCATCCTCCGCTTCACAATACCCCATAGATTTTCTATGGGGTTAAGGTCAGGCGAGTTTGCTGGCCAATCAAGGACAGGGATACCATGGTCCTTGAACCAGGTGCTGGTGGTTTTGGCACTGTGTGCAGGTGCCAAGTCCTGTTGAAAGGTGAAGTCTGCATCCCCATAAAGTTGGTCAGCAGCAGGAAGCATGAAGTGCTCTAAAACTTCCTGGTAGATGGCTGCATTGACCCTGGACCTCAGGAAACAGAGTGGGCCAACACCGGCAGATGACATGGCACCCCACACCATCACTGACGGTGGAAACTTTACACTGGACCTCATGCAACGTGGATTCTGTGCTTCTCCGCTCTTCCTCCAGACTCTGGGTCCTTGATTTCCAAAGGAAATGCAGAACTTGCTTTCATCAGAAAACATAACTTTGGACCACTCAGCATCAGTCCAGTCCTTTTTGTCCTTGGCCCAGGCGAGACGCTTCTTGCGCTGTTTCATGTTCAAGAGTGGCTTGACACACGGAATGCGACACCTGAATCCCATGTCTTTCATGAGTCTCCTCGTGGTGGTTCTTGAAGCGCTGACTCCAGCTGCAGTCCACTCTTTGTGGATCTCCCCCACATTTTTGAATGGGTTTGTCGTCACAATTCTCTGCAGGGTGCGGTTATCCCTAGAGCTTGTACACTTTTTTCTACCACATTTTTTCCGTCCCTTCGCCTGTCTGTTAATGTGCTTGGACACAGAGCTCTGCGAACAGCCAGCTTCTTTAGCAATCACCTTTTGTGTCTTGCCCTCCTTGTGCAAGGTGTCAATGATTGTCTTTTGGACAGCTGTTAAGTCAGAAGTCTTCCCCATGATTGTGGTGCCTTCAAAACAAGACTGAGGGACCTTTTAAAGGCCTTTGCAGGTGTTTTGAGTAAATCAGCTGATTAGAGTGGCAGCAGGTGTCTTCTATATTCAGCCTTTTCAGAATATTCTAATTTTTTGAGATACCAAATTTGGAGTTTTCATTAGTTGTCACTTATGAATATCAAATTTAAATGTAATGAACATTGGAAATACATTGGTCTGTGTGCATTGCATGAATATAATGTACAAGTTTCACGTTTTGAATGGAATTACTGAAATATTTTCAACCTTTTGATGATATTCTAATTTACTGGCCAGCACCTGTATTTGCGTCTCCAAGTCAATAACTCTGAAGGAGTTTTTGTGTCAGCTGGTTACAGGTGCGTTTATTCAAAGCTATTCTATCGGCGTGACAGAACAGCTTGGCAGAGGATCAGGGCGGCCGTTCCCCTTTCCTCAGGGTGGTGGTTCACGAACTGAAGTGAAAGCTGCTGGAAGTTAGTTTAACAAGGTCCTCAGAACACGCCCTCTCAGAGCAAGAAAGCTTTGGTCATGAGTCAGTAAACTTGTGATGGCAGTTACCCTTTACTCTGGATAAACTCTGTGTTAGATGGATAAGTGGAAGTTGACCTTTTGGTTACTGAACACACATTATCAACCATAATCATAGTAATCATTATTATAAATTATAAATTATACCCAAAGCATAATAATTCATTTCAGTAATTAAAAACACATTTATTTATGATGATTATAATAAACAGTAATAAAGTCAAAAGAGTTTATTAATATTATTTTTTATTTATTATCGTGACTTGAAGTGTCCTTCTTCTGGGACGGAACAGCAGCAGATAAAGGTGATATTCTTTAGACATCAGGGCTCCTGGGCTAATCTGTGGAATTCAATTCAATTCAAGTTTATTTATAAAGCGCCAAATCACGACAAGAGTCGTCTCAAGGCACTTCACATAATAAAAATTCCAATTCAGGTCAGTTCATTAAGCCAATCAGAAATAATGTTTCCTATATAAGGAACCCAGCAAATTGCATCAAGTCACTGACTATACACTAGGGCTGGGCCATATGACGATTTTAGACCGTTTTACGATCTACACATCTGAAGGTCTGTCATTTTTCAGAGACCGTTTTATCACGATTCACAGCTCTGCTGTTGAATTTCTGCCTCTGAATGAAAAGGGAACTTACCCCAGGCGAATGACACACCTTTGTTTGACCCTTAACCAATCAGAGTGAGTCATAGTAATGTATTAGTGCCCCGCTTGTTTTCACCTGTGTGTGAACAAACATGGCTTCGCCGCGGCTGAGCGACAACGAGGTTTTCGTTCCGAAGAGGAACGCAGGGTTTCCTTAGTGCGTGGCGTTAACAACTTAGCGACGTGACATGTCTCGGAGAAAGCGTAAAAACACGTTGGACGCTTCTTCTGAAGCAGAAAAATAACACCGCTTCTTAAGCAGAGCACGACGTCGCCTCGGCTCGTTCACCCTCTGCCGAGCCGGTGTCGGTACCGGACTGAGCTCGGTCACTGGGTCGTTGGAGCTGCCCCGTGACTGCCTGATGGAAAACCAGCGGGTTTCATCAGACTCGTAGTTTCTTGTTTTTGCTGTATTTTACCGCTCCCTCCTGCAGTCTTCCCCTATTAAAATGATTCTGTAAACTCCGTGTATCAATAGAAACAATCTCTGCCTCTGCCAGCTGCAGTAAATGTAGTTTCCAAATAATAAGAGGTGCATTTATCTGTGTATCTCCTTTCATCCGCATTAGTGATATTTTCAGCACCAGAACAGTGAAGCAAAGAGAGAATCCTAAGTTTGTTAGTAATTTTATTTATTAGATGCATCTAACCTGTTCTATTTTTCTCTGAAATGAGATCAAATCAGTGCTTCTATGGGTTGTCTCCACTCTGCACTGGAAATTTTTACTTTATTTAGAGACTTGTTGCAGAAAATATTCAGAATGAGCAGTTATTTGCTACCACAAGCGATCTCTGGTCCAGCCGCACATCAGAGCCGTATTTGAGCTTAACTATCTACTACAAGAGCAATTGGGAGCTACATAGTATTTTGAACAAGTTAATGTTTGCACAATACGTTTGCAATTGACATGTTTGCACTTTAAATATGTTTACGATTTTAATTTATGTTAAGTTACTTGAAAAACGAGAAAAACTGATTTTTGTAATTGTTTCTCCCAGGGCTTTTATCATCTCTGGTGTGAGTTTAAAATATAAGTGTGCTAGCACTGTGCTGATTATCCCTAATATGAATAAATGTTTATTTATTCAATGTTTCTCTTCTTTAATACGCAATTGAAGTTATGCTATTCATGGATAAAAAAAATCGTGATAAAATCGAAATCGTGATAAAATATTGGAAAAATCGTGATATTCTATTTTTGCCATATCGCCCAGCCCTACACCAATCCTTATACCAAGCAAGCATAAAGCGACAGTGGAGAGGAAAACTCCCTTTTAACAGGAAGAAACCTCCAGAGAATCCTGGCTCAGTATAAGCAGCCATCCTCCACGACTCACTGGGGATCGAAAAGTTACAGTCTGACCCAGCTGGGAAAGTGTGACCTTTGTCACAAATTAGAGGCCCTTCATCACGCTACATAAGTAATAGTACCAGCTTTAAGATGACTTTTATCCCTTTAAGTTACATTTATGATTTCGATGTCTCTTTAAAAAAAATTTTTTTTTTTGCAAAACCTATTTATCAACACAAAATATTTGTAAACAACACCACATTAGATGTTTTATTCAAACTGCACCTTTAAAAGAAGAGCCATAAATTTCTCAAACGGGCAATAATCAGAATAAACACGATGAAAGCATAAATCAGGTCTGTTCTCCTAAACGCTGATGATCAAATGAACCAATTTTAACGCGGTTTAGTGAAAAAGCCATTATCATATTTACTTGTGCCTGCACTCACACACCATTTAATATTAAACACGGCTTGTCCCGAGCAATTAGTGCTGCAGCAGCACAGCTCAGCTGCTCCATGAGCAGACAGATCTGGAGCGGGCTGATGAGCTGTGTGGGCTTGTAGTCTGTAGCCCCAGGAAGTTTGTGTGTGTGTGTGCGTGTTTTATCTGCTCATCTTTAATGTGCTTTAAAAAACCATGTTCACTCATGTGTAATGTCCCAAAAACAGAAATGTGCACAAAGTCTCTTGGTTACAAACAGATTTATCCTTTTGGGGCGGAGGCTTTATGAAAGCTACTGGTGGGTTTTTACTTGGATAATATGGTATTTGTTCAAATGGAATTTTGTAGTTTCTGAGACTGAGTAAAAGCATGTTTCACCTACACCGGGGTTTCCATGAATTCCAGCTTTTATTTTGTAAGTGGTTTGTTGTTGTCCTCAGTCTATTTATGCTAACAACAGACAATCGTCTGCAGGCTGTATCTCTGCACACACGTCTTTAGAAAGAACATCTTGTTCTCATATTTTAATGTAATCACTCATCCCCCAGAACTCTGGTTTGATATTAAAAATGTATTCAAAAGATTATCTTTGAGGCTTTGGCAGTCCGTTGGATTGGATAGAATGTTTTTCTCAGCTGGATCACAAGTGGTGATTGAGGCCAGCAGAAAATTTGGTGTCATTTCTAAACAACCTTTCCAGAGCTTTTCCTGCCTGTCCTTCTCTGATTTTAAAACCTGCTGTTCTCTTTTAATGTTACTTTTATTGCATTAAAGATCTCCTCCCTGCAGACTCTTGGAAACTGGAGAGGTTTCATAAGCAGCTTTATTTGATGGCTTCCTGTCCCAGCTGTCATGTTGGTTGACTGCTGGGAGACGACTCAGTCTGAGCCCTTCGTGTCACATCAGCTTTAGGTGTTTAGGATGCATATGTCCGACTGGATGGCCAGAGTATTAGCTAGAAGCTGTCAGCTCTCATCACAGTCGTTGTGTTTTTGTTGTTCAGAGTGGATAACCCACGAGCTTTAACAACACCTACTTTACATTAAACACTCACAAAGCATCCAGCTGCATGAAATAATGTCCTGTGATGTATAATCTTCCTCTGAGTCTTCTGCAGAGCTGTCGGATCTCATGCTGCAGTAGCATTTAAATGATCATTCTGTTCCAATTCTAACCCAAGTTCCACAAGTGACACACACTAAATCCAAACTACAGCCTATGTTGGGTTTTACATCTCCATTATGGACAAATTTGCTGTTCTACCTCAGAACTCAGGGTTTTTTGTTTTAGAGGCATCCCTGCTTAAAAATGCACATTTAATTTTTACCTGAACAGATTGTCTTGAAGTTCAGCAGAACCTCATTGCAGGTTTGATCCCGGCTCCGACCAGAGAACGCTGCTGTTGTGTCCTTGGGCCAGTGTTGGGCAGGCCTGGCGTCTGGCTACTTCATGTCTCATCCCCACCAGAGTGTGAATGGGTGAATGATTGTGTTGTGTAGCACCTTGGGGGGTTGTAGAACACTAATAAGACACTATACAAATACAGGCCCTTTACCATGAAATGTTTCAGTTTGCTTGATTAACATTTTCATATTGCTACCCATAATGCATTATGTCAAACAGAAGCACGGCATTTTTTATCAAGTCAAATAGAGCTCTTCACCCATTTGGCCAATCAGGTGGGCTCTCAAAGGTTAGATGCCCGCCCCTTAGGCGAACAGCGCTTAATTTGGATTGTTAGCAAAATTTAGAGTTTGCTTCGTTCTGCTCCTGCTGATTCTGCTTTTCCTAGGATCTGCTGATTGCCTTTTCTTGATCCCTTTCCTCACATCTTTTGCTTTTCTCATTTTTGATATACAGTGGTGTGAAAAACTATTTGCCCCCTTCTAGGGTTGTCACGGTAACCGGTATAGCGGTAAACCCCGGTAAAAAAGTTGGCAATAAAAATAACCGTCCAGTTTTAAAAAAAACTAAATTATCTCGGTGGGTTTACCGTGGCCGCGGTTTCGGCGCGGTGACCCTTACCAGCCACCGTCGCTTCAGCTGAAGTTCCCGCGGCGCGCACACGCACTTTTTAGTTTGCAACGGCACCAAAACTTTGAAGCTGAAATAATGGCCGAAGGAGGAGACGGCAGCGCCCAGGACATCCATCAGCCCTCAAAGAAGACTAAATTAGAAGTATGGGCATATTTTGGATTTCTGAAAAATGCTGAGGGACAGTTAATAGAAGACTGCTATCCCGTTTGCAGAACGTGCAGGAAACAAGTGTCTGCAAAAGGCAGCAACACTTCGAATCTAATGGCACATCTGCGTGACCATCACCCACGTCTCCACAGCCAGTGCAAGGTAAGTTAACATTAGCATTTTAGCTTAAATACATGACGTGAGGACTTTTGGTTGAGGGAGAATGCAACGAGTCACTATAAACTGCAGCCGCAGCGTCCTCTGCCAGCATTTAAACCGTGTCACGGACACCCTGTTGCTGGATGAAGCATCTTATTTGTTGATGATGAAGAGAAATATACAATTAGTTCCTTGTCATTGATTTGTTTACTTATTCAATGCCATTTATACTTGAACATTTGGATTTGATTACATAGTGTAGTAGTTATTTTAGTAATTTGTTTAAAGTGGCTATTTATTTTAAATACATATTTTTTAAGGTTGACTTGTACAGTGCTCAAGTCAAGTGTGGACTGGAGTTTTAGATTTTCATTTTGATAATGAAGAAAACAAGTATATGAGAAAGCAAGTGGTGTTTCTTTGATTTGTTTACATATTGTTTATGTTTTGAATGTTTGGATTTGTATAATTTAAACCTGCACTGACTACTGTAACATGTTCCAGAAAAATAAGCTATTTGTTCCTTTAATTGTGAAAAGTTGCACTTTTGCTAAGGCTTTGTGTTATTTTAGGTTTAATAAACACTGTTAAACCTTTTCAAAACTATTTCAGTTTGTGTAGAACAGGACTATCAATGCTTTCTGAACATTCGCAACACCGTTTAAAAAATACCGCGATAATACCGAAAACCGTGGTAATTTTGGTCACAATAACCGTGAGGTTAAATTTTCATACCGTGACAACCCTACCCCCTTCCTGATTTCTTATTCTTTTGCATGTTTGTCACACAAAATGTTTCTGATCATCAAATACATTTAGCCATTACTCAAAGATAACACAAGTAAACACAAAATGCAGTTTTGAAATGATGGTTTTTATTGTATTTTTAGTCATTTTTATATATTTTTTTGTTCCTGAGTGAATTTATTTATTGTAAGTCATATCATTGTTGCAATATTAATCACTGTTATTGCATATCAAAGTTTTCCTATCGTGCAGCCCTAGATGAGTCCGTGAATGCTAATGCACTGTGTGGTGTAGATCTGTCAGACTTTTTACATCCTAGAGTTTTACCGTCTATTTTCTATTAGAAGCTAAGGCAGCAGAAAGGTGTAGGAGACTATTCATGTTCAGCCTGCATGAAAAAGTCAGAGTGACTGATTATAATCATAACAAGAGGCCTTCGCAGCGCTTTCGCTGCTCGGGCCTCAACACACCTTTAACGTGCACACATTTAGTCCTCGCTCTACTTTCACCAGATCTGAAGCAACGGCTCAGCAGTGTGAATTAGTGGGTTTTTTTTTTTACTTCATCATTTCCAGCTGGCCACCTGCCAATTTTTGTCCTTTTTTAGGCCATCATTATGTAAGCGCTGTTACATAGCATCTATGTGCTCAGAACATGTTTAACATGTTTTAATTCATAATTTTTTATCTTAAATAGTTCATTGGGACAGTCCTATACCTTTGTGTGCAATAAATGACAAATTGCAGTTGTAGGTCTAAATGCGATCACAGTTCTGCATGTTTATCTATTAATGAGATAAAACTGTGACTTTTGAACATGTGCCAGAAGTAATTGTAACTGTTACATGAGCAGTTTTTCTATTGTCTCATTTAGTTGGTGGCCGTGGGCAGTACATACCATCTGGAAGTTTGGGCCCAGTCCCACAGTCTGACACACAGAACCAAACAAAACACATAAGTCTTCCTTTTCTAAATGCTTTTCTGTAGAAAGCAGCCAATAAACAACTATATTATATCAATAATTTTCTATTCCACTGCACTAAAATATGCAGTGCTTCTGTTTGTGTTGCTGCTTTGTGCCCACTTTGTGCCTTGTCCTCTGTTTCCCGCTCTGACAGCAGTACAAATAAAGCCACGCTGCTGGAGATTTGTGCATCTTAGATACAGCAGCCACTGCACTAACAGCTCCACTACTGGTCTTATCTCCCAAAAATGTTTTGAATTCACGCCCACACTTCTTTTGCAGTGGTCTGCTTTTCGTAGGACAGTAAAAGGCATCGTCAGTTTTGGCAGAATGCATCAAATTCTAGATTGGCAGTAAATTATCTGCACACCACTGTGCTGCAGCCTCGTTGCTTTTTCCTCTAAACTCAGTAAGCATCACATTGGTTCTGTCTGCTGGCTGGAGATTGTAACCGTCCATCCTGCAAACAGATTGCAAGCACTTTTATTCTGGGTTTATAGGCCATACAATAGCTGGTCAGACCTTTTTAGAAGCTCCCTGTAAATGTCACTCAACTGCTATTTAATAGTCTCTACTTCCGCATGCTGTTTTAAAGACATATTATGCAACTTTTCATGTTGTTAAAATCATTGTTGGAGCCGGTTTGTGCTACAATGACCCTTTACAGCAGGGGTGTTGAACTATTCACACTAGGCCAAAATGAAAAACTGGGACGAAGTTGCGGGCCAAACAATATTTTTTTAAAAGTGACTGTAATTGTGCACATTTTCCTTTATCTACAGATATAACGGTTGAACCTGTTCATTTGGAAACAAACTTATTTTTGCAGTAACACTGAATGTGGAACAACCAATATACATATGAGCAAGTCCATTTTAAATAAAGCACACATCAGTGGTATTCGTTACTTATAAACTCTATAAACTGGTTAAAATCCACAGTTCTACTAATTTTCTCTTTTGTCAATTAATACACAATTGGAATCAGGAAATATCACATACCTGGGAGTTAATGTCTCTCCCAAGTTGGCAGATCTAACAAAACTAAACTACATCCCACTTTTAAAGAAAGTGGAAGATGATCTTGCAAGATGGAAATCCTTACCGATATCACTCATGGGGAGGGTTGCTACAATTAAAATTATGGTCTTACCCAGAATAAATTACTTATTTTCAATGATCCCAAACAAACCACCAGCTGACTGGTTTAGATCTCTGGACTCTTCAATTACCAAATTCCTTTGGCAGGAAAAACCTCCACGAATTAGCTTAAAAACGCTTCAGAAGACCAAAGACAGAGGAGGACTGGATTTACCCAACTTTTATTATTATTTCTTAGCCAACAGGCTGCAATATATACCAAGATGGTTGCAAGATATCCCACTAGATGAGTCCTGGTTAGACATGGAACAGACACTTTGCAATACGATAGAGCTTTCGGACTTACCATTTATTAGCTCAAGCGTAAGAAAACATGAAGGCTTCAAAAGTATTAGTATCAGCACCTCTCTGGCAGCATGGTGGGAGTATCTTAAAATGACAGAGTCTTCACTAATGCCATGCAGACGCACACCTATCTGGAATAATCCTGATATTTTGCAAAATAATAAAACGATAAACCTTCCAGACTGGAAAAATAAAGGAATCCTATACCTGGAACACATATATGAAGGATTGGACTTCATCCCATTTAATAGAATAGTCTCCCAATTTGGAATAGATAAGAATAGCTTTTTAGAATATCACCAAATTAAATCTGTAGTCAAACAAAAATTTTAGCTCAATAAAATAGAATAACAAACACCGCCAAGGGTATTAGACTTCTATAATCTCAAATCCCCCAAACTACTGACACTGTCCAAAATAGACGATAGAATAGCAATCCCTATTGAAAAATGGGAGGTGGATCTATCAGTCAGCTTTGACCAGAACTTCTGGTCCCAAACTTGTTTAAAAACTTTTAAAATGATCAGACAATTGATATATTTACAATTAATTCAGTACAAAATTCTACACAGAGTACACTATACAGGTCATCGGATGTTCAAGATGGGGTCTGTGTCGTCTGACACCTGTACACACTGCACAAAATACATTCCTGACAATTACATTCACGCACTGTGGTCCTGTCCACCTGTCCAATGTTGTGATTTGAAGTGGTATAGTTATATACTGTAGTTAGATAATTTAATTATCTGATTTTGTATATTTATACACTGTAATTAGATCAATCAGAAGTGGCTGTTTTTATCATCAGGGAGTTTACTTAAACACTCTGTATTGACTGAGAGACAAGAAAAGAGAGTTGGAATAGTTTAAGAATCTTTAATTTCTATAATTATAAATTCTTACAATCTACCAGGACTATCTCAATGATGAATGCATATGGATTTAGATGTTTCATGTTGGTGTGTGTGTGTGTGTGTTTTGTTTGTAGGCTGATGTAGCGAGTCTGGTTTGTTATGACTAGGCTACCACGAGGCTTCAGAAGCTGATGACTTGAGCCGCCATATTGCCGTACCTTAGATGGAGTCTCCCGTGTAGATCAGGAATTGCCAGGTTCCAAGACCTCGGTTGTACTGGAGCTGGTGAAACAGCGGTCACAGCACACAACGCCCGTCTGAGGATAACTCCGTTAGTGGTTGGCAGGCGTCAGCAAGTTCACTCTTATTTTGAAAGAACGTTGTCTCGTTGGTACAAACGACGGAAATCTTCAGCTTGACAGATCTCAGCTTAAAACAGGAAATACAGATGGCCAGCCTGTATTCCTCTTTGCGGTGGTGGGTTGAAAGCTTGTTGAAAACAATGTTGAGAGTATGATGTAACTCCTTGGAGCTCGGTTAGAGCAGAGCTGATGTCAAAGTGGAACATAATGTGGAACTGACTTAAAATGGCGTTGCCTTCTTTTTATATCTCCCAGTTGTTTAAGAATCTTAGTAAACTGGATTGGACTACTTTCATAAACAAACCAGATTCTGCCCTACCACAGACGAAAGTTCTGATTGGTTGAAAACAATGTGTCATGCGTTTCCATGGTAATGCAAATCAGTGTGTCTGGTGCAGCCCTGTTTATTCATTTAAACACATAACTCATGACATCTTTATTTCACAGATCATTCACCTGATTATTAATGATCAACAAATTCTTTGATTAGCTTATCACAAATAAAGTACTTTGATTAATCAATGAAAAGCGTTCTTCTTCTGTTCTTCTGTCTCTTCTCCTGGAATGTAAACATACTGAACCAAGCGTCTGACCTTGGCGGTGTTACTGTGTGAAGGGGCAGCTGTTAAGGGCAGACAATTATAAACTTCCTAACGCTACACCAGGAATCTTGGGGTAGAGTATGTGAAGACCTGTCAAAAGTGTCTGAAATGTCATATCCCAACCTCCCCTCTCTTTGTGTACTGGGAAACCTGGACGATGTCCCGATTGAAACATCTTTGGCTCATGTGGTTCTGATTGCCATATGAATCGCTAAGAAAACTATCCTCTTGAATTGGAAAAATAGAGAAACTCTCTGCATTAACCAGTATAGAAATCTTTTGTTAGATCATATTACACTTGATAAAGCCTCTGCTTCCACTTAAGATCAATCTCTCTGGGCTCCTTTGATCGGTTCCATCACATAGCAATGATGGGTTACCATTGATATTGTCCTGCGGATGTGGGTGAGGGGGTGGAGGGTCTGAGTTTGTAGTATCCGGGCGTTCCCTGGAGGTGGATTCACTGGGGTGTGGGGGTGGCCGACCCTGTTTGGGGATCTGGGCGGGGCCTTGGGGGTCGGGTCCTGACATGTATGCTACCGGGAAGAAGGCAGGAACATGCAGCAGTGCCTGGCTCGGGTTCAGGGGCCTCAGGTAGACCTTGGCTCCTCTGCTGTCTCATCACAGGGGAGGGGGAAGTCCAGGAGGGGAAGGACCCAAACTTACCTGGATGTCCTATGTCTTATATAATGTAGAAGTTGTGCAAATGCAGGGATGGGCATAGATATTCTGCTGGGGTGGGGCTGGGTTGGTGCCCTCGGACTCCGTGAGGCTCTGTGATGCTGCTGCTTTGGGCCCTGGCAGGATGGGCTGGGGTCTCCATGCCCCGGGTGGCATTTTGACAACAGAGGTGCCTATTGGGGCCAGTGGGGGAACTGGCTCCCTGGAGGGCTAAGCCCAACTAGCCATTCCTCCCCATCCCCACACATTTCTCTCCTCCTGCTCCCTCACATCATCACACAAACATGCACATAGGACCTTGGGGAGTGGACAAGTCAGGGAGTGCGGGTATGGACCCCATTTCCGCATTCCTGTGGCAACCTGCCCCCCAATTTTATTTGCACCGTAAACACTTCCACCAAAGACATTCCATGCAAACACACAGTTAGGGCCTTGGAAGTGAGCACATTCAATGGCCGTTTGCAGGGGGATTTCTCAGCCTCATCCCAAGTGCCAGTGCCCACTTCCAATTTTAAACTGCACTTAGACACTGAGGGCTGTGGGTGCAAGTGGGGTGGTGTGGTGGCATCAGCTGGCATAGGCCAGACGATGCCCGCACTGCCCGCTCACCACAGCCATGGAATACATGTCATCAACACTCACTAACACCATATTGGAGCAGGCGGAGGGAGACTAGGGGTCTTAGCACACCTCTGTTGTCACTTGGCTTCCTGGGGCTGGAGGCTAGGAGAGAGATCCGGCCGTCCAGTTGGGGTCCAGGGTGGTGGGTTGCTGTGCTCAGCGTTGGGCGGGGGAGCCTGCTCATCAGCACCCCAGCAGAAAGGGTCGAACTCTGGGAACCGGTAATGGTTGTACCCCATGTGCAGCAGTACAGAGACCAGAGTGAATAGGGTGTGTATGGGGAGCATGAGTGGGTGTCCGGCATGCATTTTTGTAAGTCTTTGGTTGTATGTGTATGTGAGAGCATGAGGGAGGGAGTGTGTGACTGTGTTTGTGTATGACTGTATATGTCAGGTGGGGCTTTTGACTCCTCCCTTCTCCTGGGACTTCTTTTGATTATATAGTAGGGCTGCAACAAACGATTATTTGGATAATCGATTAATCGGATGGGGTCTCGACACGATTAATCGGATTACATGGGGAAATTTTTAAAAACTGCTAGGGAAACGTTATTTCTCTCCTTCCTTCACTTTATTTAACACAACATTATTAGAAAACAGTTCAATAGCAGAAAAACAACATGCCATCACCTAAATTGTCTTATAAGGTGTATAGACAGAGACCCTAAGCTACATCTATCTGTGACCTAAAATGCTTGGTCCAAGTTAAACAGCTTAAGGGCAATTCTCATCTGTTTTGTTTGATCTCATCTGTTGACATTTATTTTAAATGTAATTAAACATAGGCTGTGAATTAATCAAAATTGATCACTATTTCCAAAAATGACTGAAAAAATACCAAATAAAACAAAAGTAAATGAATGCCATCCTCCTTGCGATGATGCCCTGGGCAACTGCCATAAAGTCACATCAAGAAATGCTGCTGATCATTCCAATGATCCCAAATAGACTCACATTAGGCCACATGAAAGCAACTGAACCCAAAAATATATTAACCAGTATATAACTGCACTCTCACACAACACGCCTGCAGCAACAGTTAGGACTCCTCCCTCCCTTTTAAAAGCGTTTTTGCTTCTGAGGACATTGTGGTTGTAAAACCACATGCTAGTAGTCTGGCCCCGGTGTGATCAACCAGTTTCTGCGGGAATGTGACGGCGGAACCAGGGCCAGATTAACACTTTGTAGTACCCTGGGCAACAATATTCAAGGGCTCCATCATCACGACCCAAGGATCACCATAATGTGGTCACATACAGAATATTTTACTGTAATATGCAGTAAATATACTCAATACTTGAATGCCTGACAACACGTAACCCGCCCAGGGTAACCTTTGACCCACCTCGTGTGGACTGACCAATGAGGAGAGGGTCTTAACTTGAGGCCCTCTCTTCATTGGTCAGTCTGCATGAGACTGACTCTCAACTGACGTTCAGTCGTAGGCAGCGAAGCGTCTCTGTGCAGTGCAAAAGCCCGGGTGGACAGTTTGTTTAATGGGTGACCATATTTCCATTTCCAAACAAGAGGACAGGGGATCTGTGCCTATGACGTCACACTATGGCAACGCCACACAAACCATGTTGGGACCCATTTTTTGTAAGAACTAAATTAATATCAGATTCTGCCAATTAAAGGGCTCTAAAGCAATTCATATGTAAATATTTTGCATATTTAATGCAAAATCTAATTTTTCTGCTTTTGTGCTGCAACAAGGTTTTATTAATAATAAATTATTATACCTTTTGTTTTACTACAGCATCGGTAAGCTTCCTGTGCACAGATTATTAAGGATGCTTGTTTCAGCTGTGAGATTAGACGATAGGATCAATGAAAAAATAAGTTGTCACAAACTCCATGGAAACTTTCAGAGAATCCACAAATAGTGGCTTTCAAATGGTTTTGTTACTTTTTGCAAGTTTATAAAAGAAGCAGATGAGACAGCACATCTGATCATTTAGTTTTTCATCTGATAATATCAGAACATGTCAGTAATGTCTGAGGAGCTTTTATAAACACCGTATAACTAACACTACTGGAGAGGGCATGAATTACACAGGCTTCTGGGGAGCCCAGTTATTTGGGGGGGGGGGGGGGGGCATTTTGCCTTGGCCCCCAAAATGTCTTGAAACGGCCCTGGGTGTGTGACTGAGTTTTGAAGGTGATCTGAATTGTATCAGATGTATAAATATGACATGTGTATAACTTATTGTTTTTTACTGGTAAAAACGTGTAGTGGAGATAAATCTACCTACATTTTACTTTTCAACACTTTGTTTTGTTTTCTTGTTTTTATTGAACTATTTTCCTGTCCTGTCCTGTCTCTCATCTTCCTGCATCTCCTCTTAATTCTCCAGAAAATCTGTTGCCTGGATTCTTACCTTTTCACCTCATCAGTTACTTTTGAGCAGGTCAAAGGGATCTCCTGACCGAAAAGCGCAGAGCGCGTTTTCGATGCTGCGTGAGGTGACATCACCACAGCACAGGTGATGAGCTCCGCAGTAGCGAGCTTCAGGCACAAATAAGACAGAAAATAGAGAACATGTGCGGACATGAACGATCGTGTGCTAATTATAGTTTTTTGGTTGCGCCACTTTGAGAATGGACCGTGCGCTGGAAGCAGCTGCCTGGATCGCTGTGCAACAATGCGGAACCGGTTCGCAGCAGCGCAAGTCTGCCGGCTCTCCCTCGCGCTGATCTGCCGCTACCGGCTCTCCCTCATGCTGATCTGCGGCTCTCCCTCGCGCTGATCTGCCGGCTCTCCCTTGCGCTGATCTGCCGGCTCTCCCTCGCGCTGATCTGCGGCTCTCCCTCGCGCTGATCTGCGGCTCTCCCTCGCGCTGATCTGCCGTCTCTCCCTCGCGCTGATCTGCGGCTCTCCCTCGCGCTGATCTGCGGCTCTCCCTCGTGCTGATCTGACTTGCTCTGGTCTGCGCGCAACGGCGGGCGGGAAGGGGGGGCGCTTTTGGAAGAGTTGTGCGACACAACGAATCGATGACGCAATTCGTTGCCAACGCTTTTAGTAATCGATTTTCATCGAATTTATCGATTCGTTGTTGCAGCCCTATTATATCTTCGTCTCCCCTCTCCCTGTGGAGTGTGGTGACTTGGTCTCCCTGGGTCGGGGCTCCCGGGTCAGGGAGTTAAAGATTTTTGGTGTCTGCCTGACCAATTCCGGTGGCTGCCTGGTGGGGTCCCTGGGCTCTGCTGGGTCCCCGGCGGGGCTGGTCGCCCCTGGGTCCCGGCTCGCTGGGTCCCGGGCTCGGCCGGCTAGGGGGTGGGAGGCTGCGGGCGGGCCTGTGGGCTTGCCGCCGATATTTCCCGGGACTTTGCCGGCTGCTGGTTTTGGCCCTCCAGGGCAATCCTCTGCGCCTCTCGAGGGGGGCAGGGGCTTTTCTGGTCGCAGTCTCCCTGGGGTTACAGTGCTCTGGGGCAGCTCCTGGATCTCTAGGACTTGGAGCTCCCTCCGTCTCCTGCACATCTATAGGCGGCAGATCTGTGGCCCCTCACACTCTCTATTGGACGCTCCTATAGAGAAACCTTACATAAACAAGCACGTGTACGCACACAGGTGCTCACATGGTGCTCTCATAAGTATGGGTTTGGGCACGTTCAACATATGTCTTAAGGGTATGGTGGGCACTAAATGCACTGTGATTTATTATCGTATGATTGTTCAGTTAAACAATGTTGATTATATATTTCTTCATCAAGTTGACACAGTGATAGCTTGATCTTGTTGTATTGTTGTTGTGTCCCATTAGTTTTTTGTTTGTAGTTTTTTTTTTTCTTTCTGCAGGTCTAGAAGCAGACTCATGTTCATTATTGTTTATTTTTGTGGACCCCCCCCCCCCACACACACACACACTCACACTAGGGCTGGGCGATATGGCAAAAATAGAATATCACGATTTTTCCAATATTTTATCACGATTTCGATTTTATCACGATTTTTTTATCCATGAATAGCATAACTTCAATTGTGTATTAAAGAAGAGAAACATTGAATAAATAAACATTTATTCATATTAGGGATAATCAGCACAGTGCTAACACACTTATATTTTAAACTCACACCAGAGATGATAAAAGCCCTGAGAGAAACAATTACAAAAATCAGTTTTTCTCGTTTTTCAAGTAACTTAACATAAATTAAAATCGTAAACGTATTTAAAGTGCAAACATGTCAATTGCAAACGTATTGTGCAAACATTAACTTGTTCAAAATACTATGTAGCTCCCAGTTGCTCATGTAGTGGATAGTTAAGCTCAAATACGGCTCTGATGTGCGGCTGGACCAGAGATCGCTTGTGGTAGCAAAAAACTGCGCATTCTGAATATTTTCTGCAACAAGTCTCTAAATAAAGTAAAAATTTCCAGTGCAGATTGGAGACAACCCATAGAAGCACTGATTTGATCTCATTTCAGAGAAAAATAGAACAGGTTAGATGCACCTAATAAATAAAATTACTAACAAACTCAGGAATCTTTCTTTGCTTCATTGTTCTGGTGCTGAAAACATCACTAATGCGGATCAAAGGAGATACACAGATGAATGCACCTCTTATTATTTGGAAACTACATTTACTGCAGCTGGCAGAGGCAGAGATTGTTTCTATTGATACACGGAGTTTACAGAATCATTTTAAATTGTAATAGGGGAAGACTGCAGGAGGGAGCGGTAAAATACAGCAAAAACAAGAAACTACGAGTCTGATGAAACCCGCTGGTTTTCCATCAGGCAGTCACGGGGCAGCTCCAGCGACCCAGTGACCGAGCTCAGTCCGGTACCGACACCGGCTCGGCAGAGGGTGAACGAGCCGAGGCGACGTCGTACTCTGCTTAAGAAGAGGTGTTATTTTCCTGCTTCAGAAGAAGCGTCCAACGTGTTTTTATGCTTTCTCCGATACATGTCACGTCACTAAGTTGTTAGAGCCGCGCGCTAAGGAAACCCTGCGTTCCTCTTCGGAACGAAAACCTCGTTGTCGCTCAGCCGCGGCAAAGCCATGTTTGTTCACACACAGGGGAAAACAGGCGGGGCAGGCATTAATATATTACTATGACTCACTCTGATTGGTTAAGGGTCAAACAAAGGCGTGTCATTCGCCTGGGGTAAGTTCCCTTTTCATTCAGAGGCAGAAATTCAACAGCAGAGCTGTGAATCGTGATAAAACGGTCTCTCAAAAATGACAGACCTTCAGATGTGTAGATCGTAAAACGGTCTAAAATCGTCATATCGCCCAGCCCTAACGCACACACACCTTTTGTCTCTTCCTTTCTCTTTCACCTCTGTCTCCATGTCTGGTCGGAATTAAAAAGCATTCAAAAACAATAACAATAAATTTTTAAGTATCAGGCGTGACATTAAAAGAAGACGCTTTGATGCTCCACCTGAGAGTAAATCTATGAGGCTTGTCACTGGGGCTGCACAATATATCGAAAAATTATCGTCATCGCGATAACAGGACTTGCGATAGGCCCATTGCAAAGCACGTCAAAAACGGCGATAAATGTTTGGTTCAAACATTTCCATTCGTGTCATACATCAACTTTTTGTAAACCAGCTGTTTTTTACGCAGAAGTATTATTTGACCAATCAAATGTAGCCCTTCTGATATGCGGCCAATCAGATGGGTCCGTTCACGTAATACGCCCGCCCCCTACGTAGACCCTTAGGATGGGTGAAACGCAACACCCGAACTGAGTTAGCGGCGCCGTTCCCTTGTTCGTCATGCTGAACCCACTTTGTGCTGAGGTTTCTGGAATCAGCGCTGCTTTCAAATGTGAACGTGAGTCCGCTCGGTGTTGTTAAGCAGCTGATAATAACCGGACTGACTACGACTCGTGCCGGTGAACCAACCCACCTCCATGTCGCTAGTGTTCCACCGGGTGGTGATTTTAGCCCCAGGCTCCGGTTAGCTTCCAGCTAAAAGGCTACGGCACTCTCCTCCCAGTCCCACCCTGCTAAAGAGGGCCTGGAAAAGTTCCCCCACACATCAAAGTGATTTTTCATTCATGAGCTTTTATAACCTTGTTAATCAGGATAGTTGATTTGCTGCTGCACATAAACTGTCAGTCAGAAGATCTGCTAGCCTGCCAGCCATATCTTAGAGGAGCTAGTTCAATTTGTTAGCTTGTTTTCAGAATCATAGTTGCAGTTTCATCATCTGAGCTGCTTTTTAAGATCAGGGTAAACTTGTTCAATTTGGGGATAAAAACAAGTATTTCCACATATTTTACATGTAGTTTTTTTGCCAGTTCCTCTTCTGAAAGGTAGACAATTGTTTTTCTCTTTCCCTCAGAAAATCTTAATATTCTCCTAGTTTGGCCCAGCACAGTTCACGTCCCAATTACAGCGACAGCCTTATATCATAACCACATAAATGGAGAAAATGTTCAGTAGCAATGAGAGAATTTGCTGTTGCATTTAAGTGATGTTATCTATTATTTAACATTTAAACTTATTTTCTGATTTTTTTTTTATTCAAAAAACCCTGGTAAGGGATGTTTTTCTGTATTTGGAGCATCAGAAAATGTTTTATGGTGGTGGTGATGTTCACTGAGAAAACTGCATGCATGCAGTTTGTTGTTTTGCTGCTAATACAGTAGCAGGTGCAGTTGCATATGTTTTCAATAAAAATGTTATGTTGTAATGGAATTCATGCATTAGTTTGTGTTTGCTTTGAACCCTCGGCAGACATCACACGCCAGACGACATCAACACTGCATACTTTAGTATTTGTTCATTTATCGCGAGTAATATCGATATCGCAATATTAAGCACTGTTATCGAATATCGCAGGTTTTCCTAATATCGTGCAGTCCTACTTCACAGCCAGACAGGACACGGGGGAGAAAAAAAAAGTCTCAATTATTTTTAATTACATTTTTGTCAGCATATATTCAGCATTTCCTATATTTTTTTAATCTTTTGGAGATTTTAAGTCTCTAGTTTATGTTTTTTTGTTTATTCTTTATTTTTTACTCTCCTTTGTTGCTCCTGTAATGAATGTTATTGCTGTTGTGACACCAAGCTTTCCACACTGACGGACAATAAAGGGATTTTCTTTTTTATTTCTATTCTATTCTTGTATCTGTAATCTGTCCTGTTTTAAAGTAGGTAAAATCTTTTATCATAGGCCAACAACATAAATAAAAAATAGTAATTCTCTTAAATGAAAATGCAATATCTCACCTAATCACTTTCATGCTTTGGAGCAGAAAAGGTTAATAAAATCAAACTAATTAAATCCCAATTTTCTCTAGCCTGGCAAGCCAGACTAAATAAATGTATTATTTAGTCTGGCCATGCTCCATTGACGGCTCTCGGTTGTGGGGCGGGTTCTATCGTTTTCTTTCAAATGATCTGGACAATGAATGTGACATACTCTTGTTTCACTCTGTTGCATCATCCCACCCACCAGGCATATAGAGTGCCCTGATTGGCCCACAAAGTGGATAAAGCTCTGTGATTTGTTCACTAAGCAGATAGAGCACTATGATTGGCCCACCATTATGGACCAATCACAGCTCTTTATGTGTTTGAAACCCCTCTAGAGAGCTGTGATTGGCTAGTTGTTTTCAGTTTGTCCGAGGCAGAGGAGGTAACGCTGCCGACGCTGATGCTAGTAGCATGGCGCTAATGACTGTAAAGACATACCGGTTTTTCTCCTTGAAGCATCAACATGTTCCATCTTTGTTGAAACACTTTCCTTCTGCATCAATCTTTCTCTTCCTGGACATTTCGGGATAATGTGTGGACAGTCATTTTCACTTGTTGCATTAATTAAACATGGAAGTGGATACACTGTGACCTAGTGGCGAGTCACTGCACTGGGAACACAGTCGCCATGCATTATGGGTAGGGCTGCACAATATATCGAAAAATTTTCGTTATCGCGATAACAGGACGTGCGATAGGCCCATCGCAAAGCACGTCAAAAACAGCGATAAATGTTTGGTTCAAACATTTCTATCCGTGTCATACATTAACTTTTTGTAAACCAGCTCTGTTTTTACGCAGAAGTATTATTTGACCAATCAGATGTAGCCCTTCTGATATGCGGCCAATCAGATGGGTCCGTTCACGTAATACGCCCGTCCCCTACGTAGACCCTTAGGATGGGTGGAACGCAACACCCAAACTGAGTTAGCGGCGCCGTTCCCTTGTTCGTCATGCTGGCTCAGATTAACAAACGCACTTTGTGCTGAGATTTTTGGGATCAGCGCTGCTTTCAAACGTGAACGTGAGTCCGCTCGGTGTCGTTAAGCAGCTGATAATAACCGGGCTGACTCCGACACGTGCCGATGAACCAACCCACCTACCTCCATGTCGCCAGTGTTCCACCGGGTGGTGATGTTGGCTCCAGTTAGCTTCCAGCTAAAAGGCTACAGCACTCTCCTCCCAGTCCCACCCTGCTAAAGAGGGCATGGAAAAGTTCCCCCACACATCAAACTGATTTTTCCTTTATGAGCTTTTATAACCTTGTTAATCAGGATACTTGATTTGCTGCTGCACATAAACTGTCAGTCAGAAGCTCTGCTAGCCGGTTATCTTAAGCCAGGCGTACACTGTGCAACTTTTTCACTCGTAGCACTCAGCTTCAGCTCAAACTGTACGACTTCCTCGCAGAGCAGATCTCACGAGCCAGGCGCTCACACTGTACAACCCAGTTCTCGGATGCGACCTGACTGCTCACACTGTACATCTGGTAGCAACACGTCGGCCATAAAAATATGCTAAAAATAGCAGTTTTTACACAACATGTAATTTGCCTGTTGTCCTTCAGGAGTGCTGCAGGAGGACACACAGGGATTTGTGGGGGTTGGATGAGGAAAACGAAATAAAGAAAGTAAATCTGTGTTTTGTGATCAGTTTAATTTGACATGAACACGACAAACACGCTTTCTTGACAATCTTTGTGAGTAAAACAACGTGTAGAAATAAAAACGAACAACGTGTGTTATTAGGGAAATAGCGGGGAGCGGCGTTGATGCAGGATTGCGCATGCGCCGTGAGCGGTTCTGATACATTTTGGGTCGCAGCTGCTTGCAGCGCCGCTTCAACAGTACAATACCCTCACGAGGGACGAGCAAAATATTTAACACGCCAGAAGTCCGTGCAACCTCACGACTGCTGATCGGTAGCTGGTCACGTGGTGTTACTCGCCTCTCGTAACCCCCTGTATACTACACGACCACTCGGCGCAAAACTCGCCCCGATCTTGTGGATTCTTGCACGAGTGGAAAATCGGCTCATAAAAGTGAAAAAGTCGCACAGTGTACGCCCGGCTTTAGAGGAGCTAGTTCAATTTGTTAGCTTGTTATCCGAATCAGCTGCAGTTTCATCATCTGAGCTGCTTTTTAAGATCTAGGTAAACTTGTTCAATTTGGGGTTAAAACCAAACGTTTTCATATATATTCCATATTGTAGTTTTTTTGCCAGTTCCTCTTCTGAAAGGTAGACAATTGTTTTTCTCTTTCCCTCAGAAAATATTAATATTCTCCTAGCTTGGCCCAGCACAGTTCACGTCCCAATTACAGCGACAGCCTTATATCATAACCACGTAAGTGGAGAAAATGTTCAGTAGCAATGAGATAATTTGCTGTTGCATTTAAGTGATGTTATCTATTATTTAACATTTAAACTTATTTTCTGATTTTTTTTATTTATTCAAAAACCCTGGTAAGGGATGTTTTTCTGTATTTGGAGCATCAGAAAAAGTTTTATGGTGGAGGTGATGTTTAAAAGTCACTGAGAAACTGCATGCATGCAGTTTGTTGTTTTGCTGCTAATACAGTAGCAGGTGCAGCCGCTAATACAGTAGCAGGTGCAGCCGCATATGTTTTCAATAAAAATGTTATGTTGTAATGGAATTCATGCATTAGTTTTTGTTTGCTTTGAACCCAGAACAGACGTCACATGCCAGACGACATCAACACTGCATACTTTAGTATTTGTTCATTTATCGTGAGTAATATCGATATCGCAATATTAAGCACTGTTATCGAATATCGCAGGTTTTCCTAATATCGTGCAGCCCTAATTATGGGAAATGTAGTTTATAGCCAATGTGTGCTTTGAAGCGGCATAGACTTATTTTAAGACACTTGAATCTCACACGGGCCACATAAAATGATGTGGCGGGACACATCTGGCCCACGGGCCTTGTTTCTGACACGTGTTTTACAGGGTTAATGAAATACCACTCAAACCCACACTTTATATCAATTGTGATGTCTAAGTCTTGTAGCAGGTCTTGGATGCACTTACCTTTTTTAATGCAGTCAAATCCAAACAGGGCATGTGGTAGAAACAGCCAGAGGGACTCAATCTACCAAACCCTGCCAGCATGTTTATTTAAATCCCTCTCTGCTAGGCTTTAAAACAGTTATTCCATAAACAGGTTTACCCAGTGGGCTTATGTTTGTTAATGACTGATTAAATGTTCATAATTGTGCTTTCATTTCAAATTTTCAGCACAGATTTGCTGCACTTGTGATTTTTTTTCCTCTGACTTTGCAGTTCAGAAACATCTGAAGGAAGCAGTTTCTCAGGAGGCATTCTGGGTACGTTTCAGGGCGGAAATTTGGAAGTAATGCATTGTAGCTGGCACAGGGCATCCTAGCCTATTCAGCTGATTAATGACTAATGAGGAAACAGGCTGTGCAGTAATTATTTATTATTGTGCAAACATATTGGCATAGACGAGTTGCTCTCTCTTTATTTTGAACATGTCTACATTAAAGCCGGGCGTACACTGTGCGACTTTTTCACTTTTTTGAGCAGATTTTCCAGTCTTGCGAGAATCCACGACATCGGCGCAAAACTTGCGCCGAGCGTTCGTGTAGTGTACAGGGGGTTACGAGAGGCGATTAACACCACGTGACCAGCTGCCGATCAGCAGTCGTGAGGTCGCACGGACTTCTGGCGTGTTTAATATTTTGCTTGTCCCTCGTGAGGGTATCGCACTGTTGAAGCGGCGCTGCGACCCAAAATGTATCAGAACCGCTCACGGCGCATGCGCAATCCTGCATCAACACCGCTCGCTCACTATTTCCCTAATAACACACGCTGTTCTTTTTTGTTTCTACACGTTTTTTTTTACTCACAAAGATTGTCAAGAAAGCGTGTTTGTCGTGTTCATGTCAAATTAAACTGATCACAAAACACAGATTCACTTTCTTTTTTTCGTTTTACTCATCCAACCCCCACAAATCCCTGTGTGTCCTCCTGCAGCACTCCCGAAGTACAACAGGCAAAACAAGACAAAAAAGTCTGACGTGTTGAGTAAAAACTGCTATTTTTAGCATATTTTTAGGGCCGACGTGTTGCTACCAGATGTACAGTGTGAGCAGTCAGGTCGCATCCAAGAACTGGGTCGTGCAGTGTGAGCGCCTGACTCGTGAGATCTGACCTGCGAGGAAGTTGTACAGTTTGAGCTGAAGCTGAGTGCTACGAGTGAAAAAGTCGCACAGTGTACGCCCGGCTTAACTCCAACTACATCCATATCAAGAGAAGATGTGGTTACCACAGAAATGGACGAGCAGTTTGTCAGTCTGAAAGTCAGAGGGGTTAAAGGGTTGAACTACTGGCCCTGCAGCGAGTCTGCCATCTGATCAGTTCTGAAGACACTTTTAGTGTTGGATCACAGAACACTCACCCCAGTTTCACACTGGGAACATCAAGCAGTGTGGAACGGCCATTGAACTTTTTACTTGAGCTTCAATCCTTGTCCATCACATACTGGGAGAGTCTTGGCCACGGAACGGCTTCCTCGCTCCATAATGAATGGAACCCCTGGTCTCCATTACACTCGCAAGATCACAAAATTCCTCGAGGCTTCAAATGTTTGTTCGTTATTACAATCCGTCATTAAACCAAAAAAGAAGGAAATCGCTTTTTGATGTCGTATGATGTTGCTCCTCTCCACTGCCAGGATTAAAGCCATGAAAATAGGGCTGCAACAAACGATTATTTGGATAATCGATTAATCGGATGGGGTCTCGACACGATTAATCGATTAATCGGATTACATGGGGACATTTTTAAAAACTGCTAGGGAAACGTTATTTCTCTCCTTCCTTCACTTTATTAAACACAACATTATTAGAAAACAGTTCAATAGCAGAAAAACAAAATGCCATCACCTAAATTGTCTTATAAGGTGTATAGACAGAGACCCTAAGCTACACCTATATGTGACCTAAAATGCTTGGTCCAAGTTAAACAGCTTAAAGAGCAAGTCAACCCCTACCAGAGTCTAACTCCACTCCCGCTTCATGTTTGAAAAATGCAACACATGCTGTTGCCTGGCAGACCGAGAGGGCAGAGCCGCTAACAAATACACACACACTCAGGCTCACGACAGCATTGTGACATCATAATGTACCAGTTTACATCATAGCATACTTCTTAGCCAATAGCGGTGGCAGATTTAAATTAAAATACGGTGCAGAGTTTTTACCTGACAACGGCACAACACTGCCAGTTTTAGGCAGAATATTTAAATTTTAACTAAGATGCACTGAAGTGCCAAATTATTGACGACACGTGTCTGCAGCATGATTAGACACTCGTTTATTTAGTTTATCAGCAAAAAAAAAGTTTATTTGGGGGTGACTTGCTCTTTAAGGGCAATTCTCATCTGTTTTGTTTGATCTCATCTATAGACATTTATTATAATTGGGGATGTTAAACAACTAATTTTTAAATGTAATTAAACATAGGCTGTGAATTAATCAAAATTAATCACTATTTCCAAAAATGACTGAAAAAATACCAAATAAAACTAAAGTAAATGAATGCCATCCTCCTTGTACAGTTGCCCTGGGCAACTGCCATAAAGTCACATCAAGAAATGCTGCTGATCATTCCAATGATCCCACATAGACTCACATTAGGCCACATGAAAGCAACTGAACCCAAAAATATCTTATCCAGTATTAGGGCTGCAACAACGAATCGATGAATTCGATGAAAATCGATTACTAAAAGCGTTGGCAACGAATTGCGTCATCGATTCGTTGTGTTGCGCAACTCTTCCAAAAGCCCCCTCCCGCCCGCCGTTGCGCGCAGACCGGTGGAGAGCCGGCAGGTGCTTGTAAGAGGAACATGGCAGAAGCAGCGAGACCCCAAAAAAGTAAACCCTTCTAAAGTTTGGGAGCATTTTCAGTTAAATCAGGCGAAGACATGCAACGTTTGTAGGTCAGACTAAGCATGGCACGGGGATACTACGGTGATGATGCAGCGTCTTAAACGTAAGCATGTCAGAATCATCAGCGAGGAAGGAGAGAGCTCGGTGTCCGGGTAAGTTAAAAACTTTTCAAAAGTGATTCACCCAAGCCCCAGATTATTGCACAGGCTAGACATGCCCTAAGCTCGTAAAAAAAGTCTATAAAATTGTAAGCGCGACGCTATTTGATAGGGGGGGGGGGGGGGGGGGGGGACTCGCGCCTCCGCGAACCGGTTCCGCCGTCACATTCCCGCAGAAACTGGTTGATCACACCGGGGCCAGACTACTAACATGTGGCTTTACAACCACAATGTCCTCAGAAGCAAAAACGCTTTTAAAAGGGAGGGAGGAGTCCTAACTGTTGCTGCAGGCGTGTTGTGTGAGTGCAGTTATATACTGGTTAATATATTTTTGGGTTCAGTTGCTTTCATGTGGCCTAATGTGAGTCTATTTGGGATCATTGGAATGATCAGCAGCATTTCTTGATGTGACTTTATGGCAGTTGCCCAGGGCATCATCGCAAGGAGGATGGCATTCATTTACTTTTGTTTTATTTGGTATTTTTCAGTCATTTTTGGAAATAGTGATTAATTTTGATTAATTCACAGCCTATGTTTAATTACATTTAAAAATTAGTTGTTTGACATCCCCAATTATAATAAATGTCTACAGATGAGATCAAACAAAACAGATGAGAATAGCAATTGTCGTGAGCCTGAGTGTGTGTGTATTTGTTAGCGGCTCCGCCCTCTCGGTCTGCCAGGCAACAGCATGTGTTGCATTTTTCAAACATGAAGCGGGAGTTTAGTTAGACTCTGGTAGGGGTTGACTTGCTCTTTAAGCTGTTTAATTTGGACCAAGCATTTTAGGTCACAGATAGTTGTAGCTTAGGGTCTCTGTCTATACGCCTTATAAGACAATTTAGGTGATGGCATGTTGTTTTTCTGCTATTGAACTGTTTTCTAATAATGTTGTGTTTAATAAAGTGAATGAAGGAGGAAAAATAACGTTTCCCTAGCAGTTTTAAAAAATGTCCCTATGTAATCCGATTAATCGTGTCGAGACCCCATCCGATTAATCGATTATCCAAATAATCGTTTGTTGCAGCCCTATCCAGTATATAACTGCACGCACACAACACGCCTGCAGCAACAGTTAGGACTCCTCCCTCCCTTTTAAAAGCGTTTTCGCTTCTGAGGACATTGTGGTTGTAAAACCACATGTTAATAGTCTGGCCCCGGTGTGATCAACCAGTTTCTGCGGGAATGTGACGGCGGAACCGGTTTGCAGCGGCGCGAGTCCCGTCCCCCCCCCCCCGCCTATCTAATAGCATCGCTCTTACAATTTTATAGACTTTTTTTAACGAGCTTAGGGCATGTCTAGCCTGTGTAATAATCTTACCCGGACACCGAGCTCTCTCCTTCCTCGCTGATGATTCTGACATGCTTGCGTTTAAGACGCTGCATCATCACCGTAGTATCCCCGTGCCATGCTGTCTGACCTAAACGTTGCATGTCTTCGCCTGATTTAAATGAAAATGCTCCCAAACTTAAGAAGTTTTTACTTTTTGGGGGTCTCGTTGCTTCTGCCATGTTCCTCTTACAAACACCTGCCGGCTCTCCACCGGTCTGTGCGCAACGGCGGCCGGGAGGGGAGGGGGCTTTTGGAAGAGTTGCGCAACACAACGAATCGATGACGCAATTCGTTGCCAACGCTTTTAGTAATCGATTTTCATCGAATTTATCGATTCGTTGTTGCAGCCCTACATGAAAAACACTGCTGCACTTCTGGATGCACAAATCTTGGTAAATAAGTTGTTGGGTCACACTACTGAGGATTTTACACTTAAACACTGTAATTTCCTGTCTAGCCCTATGTTAACTGTGTATATTTACACATTCCAGAAGTGGCATGTGGCAAAAATAGAACCCGATCCTACCTTTAGCGGCACGGCGGGCCATCCCTGGGTCACGCCAGAAAATTGCCGCATCGCGGCTGGTTTGAAACACTCCATAGACTGTAATGGATTTTATTTAAAGCAGTGACGTTCTGCGCCACTGATGCTTTCAGTGTGAAATAGGCTTCACACTCTCGGTTATCTTCCCTGAAACACTTCTGCCGGAATCGGAGACCTGAGATACTGGAGGACACAAGATGGAGCTAAAAACCAGTCGCCATTTTCAAGGTCCAAACGTCTTGTTTCATGTCTTCAAAATGGTGTGACTCTGGTTGTTTGTCTTAAAGTTGAAGCGCTGGCAGCTTTTATACTTCTGATATCGAGTGAAGAACCTCTCACACCAGAGGACCCGGGGAAGTGTGGCGGTTTGGTTAGACAACCTGATGGCGACGGTCCATTAGCCGTGTTACTGGCGGAGGGTTTTACACAAATGCAAGAGAACCACCTCATAAATTATTTTCAAATTTTTATAATTATTTATTTTACAATTTATTTAAAACATTCCTAACTCATTCACTGCCAGCTGTTTTCTGATCACAAAGCCTGTGACTGTCAGCGTTTTTTAAAGAGTCACAGAATATTGTGCTCTATGATCATGTAAACACCCAAACTACCAAAAGAAAGACTCACTGCTTACATCCGGGAGAACTGGCGTGTTTCTAGCTTTTTCTGTTTCACAATCCATTGTCGAAGTGTGAGCTGCAGAAGCTTTTTCCAATTAGCGCCTGGCTTTAGGCATAGCAGCGTCCCTAAACAATCTCCTAATACATGGATGAAAATCCACATTTCTACTTCCACTTTCACATCACTAATACGTTTTCCAAAGTATAAATTTAAAACTTCAAGATGTTAAATACACAAGGCTTTAACATAACAGATTTTCTACGAGGGGCAGACATGTTTTATTTGTTGATTTACATCAGAAAAATGCCTAGAAGAGTAACATTTACCATTTAGAGTAAACATTTTCCCATTTTAGGTGCTGATCGCAGGGGACTTGGTTCAAGAAGTGTTTCTGACATCCCATGTTGTTGATTGGATGCAGCATCTGGTGAGGTAGGCACCGCCATTTTTGGGCCTCAGTTCTTTCACCTAAGGTACCAAATTAAGGGGGTGTGCTTAAAATATAGAAATGCATCCACAATGTTCAAAGAACGGTGTAAAAGCAACAACCAGCACACGTTATTAGCAGTTTTCAAATGGTCTGCAATGTTTATTGGCATTACCTGCAAAAACTTCTCCAATGACTTAAATCATACAGATGAACTCAAATGTGTTTCTTTGTAATGTTGACATTCGCTTTATTAACCAATTGAACAAAAATTCATGAGGATATTTTTAGATGCTATTTTTTGTAGTCATAAGTATTGCATAAAATTATTTAAAAATTCAAAAGTAAAAATTATTTTCTGCCCCGCTCTCATGTGTGAGCCAGTGGTGTCAAAAAATTGAAAATATTAACAGTTCATGAACTAGACAGTAAAGGATGGAAGTTTAGGAGAAAACAAAAGTTGATATTGACTTAAAACTTTAACTTACTGACAAAAATGGTTTTGAAATTCTGATAATCATTTTGTGCTAAAAACAAACCTCCATATTGAGCTAAAGAAGTGTCATATTTGTGCACACCTTAAGACTTTGTGTAGTGGTAGAGGAAATTCAGGACAACTTCAAACTAATACATGGTTTTACAAGTCAGATTTTATTTCATGTGCTTTACAAGGATATAAATAATGGCCAAAATTACAAAAATTAGTGTGCTGGAAGCCCAAGCCTATATATATATATTTATATATATTAATAAATCAGCAGTGATGTTACCAAACAATCCATGTTTTCACTCAAGATACAACCTCTACAAACTACCACTTTTCGAAATATCCAGCCTTTATTTTGGTACCTTGTTTCCAGTGCCATTTACTGCAAATCTTCTCTTTTTACATGTATTAACAATGAGTTGGCAAAATATCTATGTACATTTTATAACTGGATAATGTCTCATCCAAATAATACAGTAATACTGCTTTTAAAATAGTACATCTGCAAGATAATAGTAGAGCTCCATGAGAAGTGGAGGTTGACCTGACCTAGGAGTTAGCAAGCAACCTACAACATTCACTCTCTGTACAAGTATGAACACCTAGTTCCAGATTTTTTTTAAAGGATTGCCATCATTTCTCAGGCTCAAGGTTTTCGTCTCGGCATGTCATAGAAAAATAATGTAACATTAAGACAACATTAGACAAGAATTGCACAAGGATTATCATCATCATGGTAATAGAATACTCTCATATTAAACATTAAAATGTCGGGCAATACGAATAGAATACCTCTTATTTTTTTAAACACTAGATGCCTTTTTGTTCACGCAGGGTCATTATTTGTTAAGACGCGTGTTGCAGCAAGTTCAGTCACATTTACACGCTTGTGCATATTTATTTTCTGACATTAAAGAAAATGTAAAAAAGAACCAGCCATATATCCTTAAACCCATGCCAATAAATAAACATGCCCATCGTCTCTTACCAACAAATGCCCTGTTACTGTACTCAGTTTCAGTGAAGATGTTGACCGCACACAAGTTCAACAATCATGCTTTCCAGGTGGAGTGCATAAAACGGATCCTGCTGTAACGGTAGAAGTCGAGGCTGCTTTAAAATAAGTGTACATTCAGAGCAGACATCATGTGTCAGGGTGCAGTCCGGTTGTGTGTGTGTCTCTGACTTTACCCGTCCAATTTTACGTTTTCAACCTTAAAGAAAGTGGAGTAGCATCCATGTATGTTGTCCTTTTGAAAAGTAAGCAAGAGAGTCCTTTGTAGTCCATTTTGCATTGTATGTGTGACAAGGTCCATGTTTAGGGCTGGCTACATTCTTTGCATTCCACAGTAATAGACATGAGCGTCCGCCATTGCCCTGCAAATGAGATGACATCACTTATCGAGAGAGCCCTCACACACCGCCTCTCCACTGGCACCCTGCCCAGCAAATCCAAAAAAGGCCACCATGCGTCCCACGAGTCACATGCTAAACCTTTTACACACATTTTTCCCCCCAACAATTAAAATAAGGTTAATAAGCCAGAAAAGAGTTAACTGAACAAATACACAAACATGTTGAAAAAGGTTCTAGAAAAGCAAAAACTATTTTGTGGTCCTGTGTCACAGGTCAATTTGAAAATCTAGTTTTGAAACAAAAAATCACAAGTTTGTTAGTATCTCCAAAAAAATACTTGATATAAAGATTCAAAGTTGAAATACATTCTAGTAGCCAGCTGGATGAACCAGCTATAAATGAAGTTATTGTGCTACATCACCTCTCCTCTTTTAAAAAAATATTTTAAAAGTCTGAACTTTCCTCCAGTTGTTGAGTTCAGACAACATCCCTCACGTTGGTCAGCTCCCACACTAGGCTTCAACAGACAGCTAAAACACTGTTACAGCTCTTAGAGCAGTATTCTTTGTTGAATCTCGTTAAAGTTGTCGAGAGCAGTTGGACAAAGGGGCTGAAATGTAGAGAAATGTGAGGGATGAAGGAAAAAAAGGAGAGATGTGAAGCTAAACAGTTGTACCTATCAACAGGAAGGAAAGAGACGAGCTGGGCGTGGAATAACTGAGCTGACCATTCTTCCTACAGGTGGAGACAGAAATGCACCACTACCCTGGGGTTCAGAGGTCATGCGCCAGCCCTACAAGCGAGAGGATGAGGGCCGGGCCGGGAAGGGGGAGAACAAAAAGAAGAGAAACATTGCAGCGCCAATGGTCATCATGCAGTGGACAGGCTTGGCTAATGACGACAGGGCGAGGTGTATTGAATTTTTGTTTTTCAGCCGGTGAGGTGATGCGGCGGCGTGCGTCGCTCGTGCCCAACTCCGGGGCTGGGCCCCGATACAGGGCAACTTCTGAAAGGCACACACACACAGGAGTGGACAAGGCGGGTGTATGTTAGAAAATAGTGGTCTCGTACTTGGTGTTGACTCCTCTCTTCGCCTCCTGACCAGGCTCCACAATCCATGGCACATTGGCATGGCCCTTCTGGTCCATGGACGGCTGCTCCATCTAGTGCAGAAAAAGAGAAGACAGCAAAGGTATTTATCAACGTACCCTTTTCTCAACTTTTGTAAGGTAACATTCGGCTAATTTCCTGAAATGGGAGTCATTTCCATTCAGCAATATGTTTTATATTAGCTGTGCAGTAAGACATCAGAACGATCTCGGTTAAAGAACCACTGCATAAATATCAAGAAGGGGTCAGGTTTAGGTAGGACTGAGTTCATAGTTGTGTATTTTTTGGATATCCTTTTGATAATTTTGTATTACTAGTTTGTGATTGCATTAGTTCAATAAAAACACTTATCCATGTAGTTAGAGCTGAAGTACTACTAGTACTACGACTGGATAAGCCAACTAGTCAATATAAATACTAGGACCTGAGTTTATTGTGGGTGAGTGGTGGGATAAGACTGTAAACATTTCTACTGGCTCTCCAGCATCAATCTGCAGGGTTTTGTTGAGAGACTGAAAATAAATGGGTGATTATAATTTTCTGATGTGAATTATTTAGCCTGGCTCTCCAAGAAAAGTCCTGGCAGTCCGTTCTTATTAAGGCTAGGTAAGCAGAAGCTTAAATGGTGTAGGTTTGCACTGCATCTGTAATGCTGCTTCAGATGACTCGAACTCCAAATTTCCATAAAACACGACTGTTAGACATTTTGTGTGACTGCATTTCCAGTCAGAATACACCTCCAGCAGCTGCGCCAGTATTCCCTCCAGATCAGAGCAATCGATTCAGCAACTTAAAGTGTACACAAACAAGGTATAACTATAACTATCTGGCATCACTGTGATACAGCTTGGACAGTCAGACCATAAGTGCTGCACTTCTACATTTCTTACTGCCTCGGCACAACAAACACCACATCTCTATCCAATTGTGTTCTGATGTGGGTGCGATTTAAGCAACTGATGGTGGTCTGTGATGATCTGATCTGGGGGGTATTCCAGAAAGCAAGATTAGAACATTGGGGATCTCCTGATAAATCCCTGCTCGACAAAGCGCTCCCCTCCCCTCCAGGTTTCGCCGGCTCCACAAACGATTCTCAGGTGGATTCAAACTCTTCTAATCCAAGCGAGGAGCCTCGTTCTTCATCCAGACAGAGCAATAATTATTCATTCATGCCTGTGTGACCAGAATGAATATATAGCCACATCAACAAAGTATTTCCTTTTACATATGTATTATGTTAGCAAGAAGTTAGTAAGGTAGTTTAAGGCTAATTTACAAATTCATAAAGAGGACAGCATGTCTAGTAGTAGTGAAAAGCTGATGTATAAATGCTCCAGAATGTAAATCCAATTAGAACTAGATTTTAAAAGTTTAAACTTGTTTATCCATCAAGAACAAAGCTGCAGCTGCTTCTGCTTTGGGCCAGTTGTAGGCTGTACCAATTCACCACCTCATAACTGCCAGACACCGAAAAGAAAAGGGTGATGTCACTTGCCTCGTCCAATCATATTCACTAAGCGTCAGTAAGCCTAACTGCTAGCTTGCCACAGAGCAGGTTTGTTCTCCAGCCTGTGTTACCATGGTGACTGGGAGGGTTTGCAGGCTAGCCACATTCATAGAACCGATTTAGGGGATGTTACACCGGGAGTTTCAAAAGAAATCTCACTTTCAGGAATACCCCCCTGATGTGTACAGGTGTGCCTACTCGAAAGTAATGTGGCTGCAGAAAATGGGTGCATTCCAATGGTGAATCACACAGAAACAGCAGTAATTCTACCCGCTTTATCTCCCGGGAACTGAGCATTTATTAACTGTCAGCACCTCATCCAAACATGGTATTATTTTTCGTTCTCCAGAATAGGGCCGAACGATAATTCAAAAGTTCAAAATATCTATCAATAGACATGTGGTGCGATAGATAAAAAAAAAAAAGTTTCCTTTTTTCATATCAGGTAGCAGCATACTAGACTCACTACTTACTCTTAACCAATCAAAACCACAGACCTGCATGATACGTCACCAGGCCCTCCCCTCTCAAGCCAAAACGGAGCGTGACACAGTCACTACGACGCCGACAAATAAAATAGACCTTATTTAAAAAAAAAAGACATTTTATCTCGCCTGCTGCAGTACGTTTGGCAGTTTCTTTTTGCCTTTATGCTCAGCCGCCGCTTTAGCTCCGACGCGAATGCTTAGTGGTGGCCATCCAGCTCAGCCTTCATCGGAGAAAGTGACGAGTCGCGACATAGCTGAAAGGAGCATTATACAAATTCTGAAGAAAGGCACGTAGAGTGCAAACTCTGCAAAGTGAAACTCCTTTCACGGGAGCACATGTATGGGTATCTTAGGAGGAAGAACAGAAAGTCGCCTCTCTAAGTTTGTTAGCTATTGGTGCTGCAGACAGTTTGTGCCGCAGACAGCAGCAGTGATTCTGTCAGCGCAGAGAGCAGCCGGGAGAAAATCTGTCCGTTTTTAACCATGGCCACATACTAAAAACGATGCCTTTCCCCGAGGAAAACGGAGATGTGAGAAGAAGTGTGTGTCCCATGCTGGCCTGTCTGCAAGGGCCAGGTGACCTCCCCCTCCAACTTCTCCCCCACACGCAGATGAACACTGGACTCCAGAAATGGGACACCATACAAAGGATGAGTTCCGCTCCGTTTCCAACCCCTGCAGAATTGGATGCATATGCTAAGAAGGTTGCCAACAACCCCCTCACCATTAAGATCTTTCCCAACAGCGTCAAAGTCCCCCAGCGAAACCACGTGCACCGTACGGTCAATGGCCGGGATATGTCAGGCCAGCGCCAAGACAGGACTCCTTGCCATCGTCAAGGCACCCACGGTCAAAGGTATCCTAAAAGATTTTGATGGTAGCTGGGTGCTCTTGCACTCTGAAGTCATAATGAACCCCCCTACTGGATCCTATCATATGGCTTCGACTAGCACTTTAAACCATCACCCCTCTCTACCTGCGCTGCCCCAGCAGAGCATACCTCTTCAACCGCAGGACCTCCCTCAGACTTTACATTTGCCCCTCCCTCATCAGCAGGCTCACACCCAGACTCTCAGACACCCTCCCACTTTGGCCCAGCACCCTCAGGGCCCACCCAGACTCCATACTTTGTCCCAGCATCCAGCCCTCAGCCACCCGCAGGGGCCCCCCACTGTCATGCTCCAGCAGCAGCACCTTCAGCAGCTGCCACCACCTGGCCTACAGGGGAGCAGAAAGCTGCCAGATGGCGACGCGTCACCCAACGTTACCGTCTCTACCTCAACCATTCCACTCTCGATGGCTGCAGGGCTGCACCAGAGCCGCCAGGCTGACCTGAGCGCCATCGTGCATCAGCTTAACCAGTTCTGCCAAGCTCAGATCCAATGTGCAGGAGCCACCTCCATGAGCGAGGGCCAGATCGCCAACCCCAGCCCCATCAGTCGTAACCTGCTTATCAGCGCCTGCTCCAAAGTGTCAATGCAAAGTAACCCTGCTACTCCTGGCTTTCCGCCTCCCAACTGCATCATTGGCCCTCAAGAAAAAGCCACAGCCCCAATGGGAGCCCACCTCCCATGAACCACTTGCCTTCTAACCACACAGATCCCAAGCAGCAGCAGCATCTTCATCTACAGCAGCATCAGCAACAGCAGCTACATCATACTACGCAGCAGCAGCAGAAGATACGCTCCTGGAATTACCAAGTGGCTCAAGTGGCCCACATTCAGAATGATGGGACACACCTCTGTAAGCAACCTTCCAGAGACCTATCCTTCCATGTTAAAGACATGGGCTACCCTGCAGAGGTGTGTGTTGGTCAGTCGTACTCACTGAAGCCACCTGTAGAGAGACCCACCCCTTCCCCTCCAGTCAACAACAGTATACCCGGTCCCATGGTCCACTACACCAATGGTCACTATTTAAGTCCCACATTTGGAGCAGCAGCATCCTTCCCACACCCAACAGTGACAGCTCCGGGTCTCAGGACATAGCCATGCCATTCCACGGTGCAGGCCCGGCAGGGTGTACCACACTAGACTGTGGCGCCCCCGGGGCTCGGAACAAGCTCCTCCTCATCCTCCTGTGGCCAGACTAATCTGATGCAAACTTCAGATTACTTGGGCGGGGACTTCCAGACGCCCTACTTCCGCGATCAGAATCTCAGGCTGATGGGCAAGATGCACAGGCCTCCTCTGAGCAGGGTAGGTCCAGAGGTTGGAGATGGCAGAACCGCTCTCATCCAGCACCCAGGGTACAGATAAGCTTTGGCCATGTCTCTACAACTGTCATCCAACCCATTTGTTTAGTCTTAAGAAAGGAAACTCAATGGATAACCGATAGGACAACAAGTATTAAAGAGGGTAAAATAATATATTTAATGCAGAACAGTAGTTTTTTTCTTTGTTGTGGATGTTTGTTTCATCTTACAAGTGATCAATCAAGGGAAATTTCTATAAATAACAAAGCCAATACTCAGTGCATTTAAATGTGCATTAGAAAACTGAACTACTGGTTCAAGGAGACAATGGGTAGTTTTTACCGTTATTCAAAATGTTATTGACGATGAATAAAATTATGTCCACTTGTTAAAATATTGGCGGCTTCATAACATATCAACATAAAAAAGGGTTGGAGTCTCTGAGGCATGCCATAATAAACGCCACATTTCCTCTTGCTTTGAGTCTGTGTGGGTCATGTTCCGTGCCTGTCGTGGTGGTGACCCCAAACCTGCTGTTGGACACCAACAGTTAAGCTTGATTTATGCTTCTGCGTCAGTGCGGAGACACGCAACACCATTATCCGTCCTTGCGTAGGGATCCGGCAGGCACGCAAGTACGTACGGAGTCGAGCCCACTTTTTTAAACATCCGTCGAACGAGACGGATTATGCAAGCTTGTGATTGGTCAGGACGCCGCTGTTGTTTACAGCACCGCCATTGCAAAGAGAGCCGAGTTTAACTAGCGGCCAGACACGGAGAAGCTTGAAGAATACCTCGCGAAAAAACTCTAAAAATATGAACGTTTCATCTTCCCGTGACTGGAGGAGTGAAAAGATGCGCAGCAAGCGTTTAATTTGTGGACGGAAATGACAGGAAACGTGGGTTTAGATGTGGGGAGCGCATGAAGCGGTGGAAGAATGAGAGACAAATATGTCCGTGTTAAAAGTCTCTTATATACACAAAAAACACCATATAAACACACCATCTTGGACCGATACATGACATGATACCACAGAACAGCGCTACGCCCTCTGTGGTCCTGCCGGGCAATTGCTTTGCAACGCTCCCCAGGAGACGGAGAAGTAAAAGAGCAAAACGCTTCCGTCAATCCGTGCGTGTCCGTTCCTTGCGGAGCTGACGGAGAAATATAAACCAGGCTTTAGGAAGGCCATCAAGCTGAAGAAAGAGTCCTGTTGGGTACTGGCAGTCCAAGTGGAATGCGGCTCGAGTGGTCGCGGAGGCAAAATCCCAGGTATGGGAGGAGTTTGGTGAGACCATGGAGAGAAAGCAGTGGACAACACTGTTTATAGTGCAGACTGTGTTCTGCTGACCTCAACTCGAGATGTTGTGAATCGGTAGGCAGAGTACTTTGAAGACCTCATGTCCACCAGCACTTCTTCCAGTGAGGAAGCAGAGTCTGGAGTCTTTGGGTTGGGCTCTTCAGTCTCTGGTGCTGAGGTCACTGAGGTGGTCAAAAAGCTCTTCGGTGGCGAGGCACCTCAGGTAAATAAGATCCGCCTGGAGTTCCTTAAAGCTCTGGATGTTGTAGGGCTGTGTTCGCTGTTTTTTCAGAGTATGAACGAACTACCAGCCCCTCTGATATAGGCTGTTAGTGTGACCAGTGTCAGAGCTTGGCCTGCATTGCTGGCAGTAAGTTGGGCTCCGCTAAGACTGCCCATTGTCACAGATTCTGTTCATAACTTTTATGGACAGGATTATATGCACAGCCAATGTGTTGAGGAGATCCGTTTTGGTGGTCTAAGGTTGATCAAGGTTCCAACCCTCACCTATGGTTACGAGCTTTGGGTAGTGACCGAAAGAATGAGATCATGGATACAAGTGGCCAAAATTAGGTTTCTGATCCTGTTCTAGGCTGCAGACCCGAGGACTACAATGCCAGAAAATTAGCATCGATATTGCATCCTCTCAGTGGAATTAACTGAAGTCTGAGCAGTCACGCCGAGGTTGCATGCATTCTGCTCGACAGGTAACAACATTTAGTATAATTTTTTTTAAACTAGCAACACATTTCCTGTTTTTACTATGTCTGCTTCACTCCCAACTAGGGTTGTCACGGTAACCGGTGTAGCGGTAAACCCCGGTAAAAAGGTTGACAATAATAATAACCGTCTTGTTTTAAAAATAAAACTATATTATCTCGGTGGATTACTGTGGCTGTGGTGTAGGCGCAGTGACCCTTCCCAGCCACCGTATCATCTGCTGAAGTTGCCGGTGGCACATGCGCACTTTGTTGTTTACAACCAAAACTTTCTTGAAGCTAAAGCTGAAATAATGGCCAAAGGAGGAGACGGCAGCACTCAGGACATTTATTATCCCTCAAAGAAGACAAAGTGGGAAGTACGGGTATTTTTTGGATATTTGAAGAATGCTGAGGGGCAGCTGATAGAAGACGGCTATCCTGTTTGCAGCACGTGCAGAAAAAGTGTCTGTGAAAGGCAGCAACGCTTCAAATCTCATGACACATCTGCGTGACCATCACCCACAACTCTACAGTCAACGCAAGGCCAGCTAACGTTAGCGTTTTAGCTAAAATGCGTGATCCGAGGATTTGGGTTGAGGGAGAACGCAACGAGTCGCTATATAAAGCAGCTGCAGTGCCGCTACCTGCATATAAACCGTGTCGTGGACACCCCCATGTTGAGATGACGCTATGCATTACGGGGCTCCCAGGGGCAGATAAGAGTTGGTCTCTCTCCGAGAATAATTATGAATTTAACAATGATTACTGCCTGATGACATTTTCCCACATCTGCAAAGCTCACTGGAAGGATACAAACTGAGGACAATATTTTCCTTATATAGGGTTTATTACTCAAGTAAGAGTAAAAAAAAGTATCTGATTAGAAGGCTACTTGAGTACTGAGTATCATCTGATCTAATATTTTTTAAATGATGTCATCAAACAGACAAAAAAAAGTTATGGGCAAATATTGGTATTTTAATGACTAAAGGGGAAAAATGTAAACAAATTATTAAGATAATTATATGTGTTTTCTTTTATCATGCTTTAAGCTTTTATTACATTTAAAAATTTTACCATTTTTGCTTAAACAGTTGCTGTATTGTTTTGAAATTTCCTCATGAGACTTTAAGAATGCTGAGTCTTGATCCTGACCTAATGTGACCCAAAGGACAGCTGCTGACTCGTGCAACTGTTTGTTGCACATCGTATGATTAAACACTGATTAGCACTGAACGGTCTTTGTGTGAAACTTGTAACAATTAAAAACTGAGAGCTGTGTTTTCCACCTCCCTTCAGATCAGCTCATCAGTCATGTATCTAGGGACCCTCCCAGCTTGTAATAAAAGTACACGCTCACATCTCAAAGTTAGAATGGATTGGAGGAACTGTCAGCTCAGTGGAGACTGAGTTGGTGAGGCCTTATTCCATTCTCCTCGAGCATAAAACAGAATTCTGACTTCTGTGTCTCTTTTCTTCCTTGTGTACGGTGTCTAGGGGGTTTAAACCTGACATTAATAAACAACATCATTACAAAATAACAAATTTTAGGTTAAATTTAGACCAAACTGAGGACAATATTTTCCTGATATACAGGGTTTATTTAGTTGTCTGAAAATGTAACACGTTTAAAAAAATACCGCGATAATTTGGTCACAATAACCATGAGGTTAAATTTTTGCACCCTGACAACCCTACTCCCAACAATGTTTGTCTACTATTTGTGTTGCCTTAAGCTTGGTTTATGCTTGACGCGTCCGCGAGGTCCGCACGCTCCGCGCGGCAAAATTGCGTCATTTTAACAACCACACCCCTCCACAGCGCCTCTGCACGGCCCAAACTTTCCACACCGCGCACCTAGGAAATTTTCTAACCACGCGGACGATCAGACGCGGCAAAACATGGCGTACTGGCAAGAACTAGTATGGCAGAGGTTCGTAAATACAGACATTTGTATGATTCAGCTCTCAAAGATCACCGTGATCAACATGTTGTTAATAATTCTTGGAGAGAAATAGCTCGCACTGTCGGAAAAGACGAGAACGCTGTTAAAAAATGCTGGAATGCCATGTTACTTCTACTATGGTGTAGTGTTGGATGCATGCCATAGAGCTCCATGCTGCCCCGTTCAGTTTGGGAGAATATTGGCTCACCGCAGAGACAAGCCGCATGAACCATAAACGCTGCAAGTTGTGAAGCGCGTTCCATCCGCGAGCCGCATCACCAAGTGGAAAGTAAATGTGTCGAGCATAAACCAAGCTTTAGGCTAACCAGGAAAAATACCTACCATAGCAGAGTGGAACGCACTTCATTTGAGCATTTGATTTTCTAACGTGCATGCAAACTAGGAAAAAGGCTCCCAGTTTATAGATGTAGATCCTCTTAGATGTGCATGTAAACGCACTGACTGAGTCCAATGCTTGCGAGGTGGTTGTAGTTTGGTCAATATTGGGCTAGTATTTTATAATTATTATTTTATAATTAAACAGGTTGGCATTAAAAGCAACACTACAAAATATAACCGCGAAGACAAACTGATGAACAGTGAGAAACGGCCACAGCAAACGTGAGAATGAGAATTGGGCTGAAAACCATCAAACCACTTACACATGTGGTTTTCTGCACGTGTTAAAATATGTGGAAATGAAGAACAGAAGAAGGAAAAGTGTGGAAGACCTGTAACTGAGCTTTGTAAGGAAGATGGAAGAGTCGAGGGGGTGGAAGAGGAGGGTAGAGAGGAGGCCGGTGAGGGGTGTAAATGTGACCCAATGACCAGCGGCTGGTGGGAGATTTGATGACCTACAGGGGCAGAGGTCATACTTGTCAAAGTGAACTAACTCAACGTCACTGACATCAACAAAGCAGCACTGCAAAACCACAGCAATGACACAGCAGCCGCATGGCAACAAGGAAAGGCAACAGCACTCCAAAATCAAAGCAAAAACCATGGCAACAACACGATCGCCCTGGCAACAGCATGGTACAGCAGTGTCACGCCACATTAAATTAGCAACCACTGCATAGCAACAACACCTCAATATGAGCTTAGCACAACAAAACAGAATTTAGGAAACTGGTCCTTTCAAGACTATTTTAAGATTTCCCACTAGCCCAACTACTCAGAAACTGGTGATTAGCAAAAATAATAAATGCCATTTTTGAGTGCACATTTTATTTATACCGAAACACGCCGATGCTACATTAAAGTTATGATTAAAAAAAAAAAGTTACCATGACGGATCAAAGCTGCTTTGCAACAAGCTATTTCTGATCCACGGGCAAGCTTTTTCCACCTGCTCTTCAAAATAGAAGTCAGTGTTTTTCAGGCTCATGGATGGCGATGCTTCTTTAAAATTGTCCTGCTCAGAGACAACAAAGTTATATTAGGCCTGTTTAGCTCGATAGGGTGGGTTAAATTTAAGTGTCGAAAATGTAAACAACCAAAATTCTAAAAAGCTCAAAGGGACAGAAACAAAAACAACTACAGTTTACTGTAAAGCATAAGGAGGTGCTGCAGAATGGTGATTATGGCTGGTTGGCAGCAGGAATATTAAATGAATCCTGCAGTGTATATGCCCCGCTGCACACCACAAGCCATCAACTCCTCCATACACACATATGGGAACGTAGGGGGAAAAGAAAAAGCAATTAATGGTTAATGTAATGGTTGCAGACTCAGCAGATTGTGTACATATGCCGTCGTCCATCATCTGTTAGAATACAACGACTTAGATACCGTCTCCCCTTCATGTTGTCTCCCCGGGATGCTCTTTCATCACCGTCTTGCATCTAACTTTAAAGAGTGAGGCCATTCTTCTGAAGCCGCCACCACGGTCTCTTTCATGACTCATGCTATATATATATGATTCATATTAATAGATATGAAACTTGTTTAGAGTGCTGTTATAGCAACCCCAGTAAAATGATCCTGGGTCTGCTGAGCCAGATGAGGCGTCGCCGACGGAGAAGGAGGGAACCACAGGCAGGATGAGCCACTGTGACTATTTTAAAGCTTTGTCAGGGGTTAATGGAGTGTTGACAAATTTGCTAATAAAAGTTGACACCGTGACTACAGGAGGCATGACGCACATAAAAATGCTAATACAGCAAAGCGGAGGCTAGTTATAATAGCAGACCACTTTATACGAAGCAGCAAAAGTTTCTTATTTCTAATGCGGGGCCAAAACTAAGATTTCCCTTCTGTTTCTACTGGATTACTGCAACCCCACAAAATCTCGTTTTAGGAACAGGGTGCCCTGCACACGACAGCAGCAATAATGATGAGAAGGCATGCCCTTCTCCACACACAGACCCAAAGTGAGCAAGCAGGCCTTGCTGGAGCGCTATGCAAACAGACTTCATCAATCAACCAGATGTGTAAGAGACTACAGGGAGAACAAGACCAAATAGACGCTTAACAGATCCACATAGACCCTTGCCACTTTGTCCACTGGGCCAAGACTCACACAGAAAGACACAAGCAGCCAGAATAATGTTAGTAAACCAAGCTTCCAGTGGGATATGGTGTAAGTGAGCAGGAACCGTAGACTGGGATGGATCATTATGGTTGTTTTTATGGACTGAGTCAAGTGAAAATGGGGGGAATGCTGGTTAGTGTTGATCAGAAGCTAATATAAAAATGCTAAACTTGAGTTCACGGGTTAAAAAAGCAACATCAGAAATGAAAATTCATCCCAAAAGACATTATTTATCATTTGATTACATAAAAATTCAGATAACTGTTTGCTAAAAGATTTTCTTTTCTTTTCTTTTTATTTGAACCTATCTGAACAAAACCTTTTGGAAAATGTAGTGATTTCTTTATTCAGGATGGATTTTCTCTCAGTCAGCATTGCTTACTGAATTGATGCTTACTGATTTGCGGATGTTGATGCGGGGTTTGGGGATGGGTTTGCCAGGCTTGCTGTCAAAGCTTTCTGGAAGCGTTGATGATCCGTGGCCGCTCTTCCTGGCCTGCAGGGCCAGCTGGTAGGCCACCTCGAAGGCCTGGCCAAGTGTCAGGATGATCTCATAGGCCAGATTCTAACAAGACATGAAAAGGAAACAGCTGTGAGGATACAGCGTAAAACTCTGACACGCCTTTAAGTGTCAACACTGACCACGTCAAAAGCAGTGAAGACGTGGCAGTAGTGGTGACTGGATTTGAGGTCTTTGGTGATGTAGGCAAATGTAGACAGATCCTCTGGATCCTGAGCAGCACATGAGATGTTACGGATCTCGTGCTCTGCTATGATGTTCTGTAGAGAGACAAAGGGAAAGATAAAAAGATGCAGAAACTGTGCTGATGCTGAGCTTCAGCATGGAAAAACAAACCAGGACAGAACTCTCAGTTCAAAGCTTTCTAGAGAAGTTGTCGGAGTGGCCAATCCATAACTTTCCTCTTCAGCTGAAAGAACCTGACGACAAGCTGGATAAATCTGCTGCCACGGTTCCTTTCAGAATAAAAGCTGAACCATCACGACCCCATTTTGGGTCTTGGTAGATGCCAATAAAACTGTCGTGACCCGGAAGTATCTCAAGACTGGTCTGGTCGGCAACCGCTGCTTTTCTACCGGCATCGGTTCCAGAGGAGGTCAAGCTGGACCTCGACATTCCTGATCTAACGGGGACTTCCGCCAAGGGTACGTAGGCTGGCAGAATGGCGTCTCAATGTGTGTTATAAATCTCCAAACCAAAAGCTTAGCACGAAACGTCATCTTCACTCCCATCAGAACTAATCGTTTCTCCAGATTTGCTGGTTCTGAACATTTCACACATACACCATCCTCAGTCTTACTTCACCTTAGTTACACCATACACCTAGTGTTTAAAGTTAGTCGTGTTTTAATTTGTTTAGTAATAAATCTTTAAAACTTGACTCTTTGTCTCTGAGTTAACATGAAGTGGTTACATAATCCCTGCAATAAAAAGTTCCAATCTTCTGGTTTAAGTTATCCAAAGATCCATAAGATTGTTTTCATATTTCCTATGGAATTTCACATCTTATGGTTCATTAAATAATATGTAAATGTAATCGTTACACAGGAACTGTGCTGATGCTGAGCTTCAGCATGGAAAAACAAACCAGGTTTATTATTCATCCCTAAACCACATTATTATTGCATGGCATCGGTTGAGTTGGAGTACATCCTCTGGTTATGTCACTACAGAACTCTCAGACTTTGTTTAGTGGTGATTAAAGCCCATTTTGCTGCAGTGAATTAAAGAACATCAAAACCCAGAAGTTTTCCAGTTTCAAACTTTTGTGCTGAGAGTCTGAAAATCCAACAAAACTGGAAGTGCACTACATCTCAGAAGAAGAGTATAAGCATTTAACCGTTAACTCATATTAAAAATGCACCAGAAATCTGCTGCAAGCGTTGCAAAACTAAAAGCGAATCTAAAATGTAACGATTTAGTCCTACTTTTGTCTCGGTTTCATATCTGTGAAGCTTCAGCAGAGACCAGACATCAACACTTTGATGCTGTTCAGACATTACACCTCAGAATGTCACTCATGCTCAGTGACCTTTCACATGTTGTTTGTTGTAGGCGTCGCTGGCGCCGTGCATGTTACCTTATTGGTGGCATCGATGAACTTCACTCCTTTGTAGGACACCGAGAGCACGATGGTCGGTACCTTCTTCATCTGTTCTGTCGACTTCTTGGAGAGCGGCAGAAACAAAATGTAGAGACAAAAAGAAGAGAGAAGCAACGGTGACTCTTGAACTCGTGACTTTTCAAAGAGTTTATTATTGCTACATGAATCCGCCTTAAAAGGAAAGAAAAAATAAACAGAAAGGAAGGGAAAGATAAAAAGTCTGATCATCTATTGATTCCCTCTATTAAAATACAACCAATTAATACAACCAAATTAACTGCATTGATGCAGATTCAATAATACTTGAAGTTACATCAGACTCCTACAGTACATCTCGTTTGATTCCATACCTATATGGAAGGCATTATGCAGTGAGGAGCTGTGAATTTACAGAGATTACCCACCCAGCTGTCCTCCTACCTGCCAAAAGCTTTGATATATTCAAGGATGGGAGCCAAGTCCCATTTCTGCCTTCTCTCGTTTTCTTCCCCTCTCAGTTCTCCTATTTAAACGTCTGTCAGCTATCTTTTCTGTATCTGTTTGTTTGCCTTGTTCGGTTCTTTCCTCCCTCCTGGCATGCCGACCCTGTCAGGATCAGCTAATGCTGGAAAAACTGCAAAGGCAGATGCAGAGCCAGTGAGTGAAGCTGGAATTCAAACATCCACATCTGCCTCCATTATTGTGAAAGGATGAATAAATAAATGAGTAGAGCCAGGCGAAGGTAAAGAAAGAAGGTTCATTAGGAATGCTCTAGGACAAAGTGATGAGATATTCATCTCACTGCACTTCATTACAACCTCTGCGTGCTCCAAGGGTGTGTCAGGAGGAAAGATGCCCTCTGATGAAGCAATAAATACAGGGAATGGCAGAAGCAGAGACTAGAATGCTTCGCTCATGAATATTAAAATTGATCTTTACTTTGCAGCGGCTCAGAATGAGTGTGAAAAGAGCCGAGGGCCAAAGGGGAGTAGTGTTACAGTTAAATACAGAAGGCGTGAGCAGGGAGAGAAGAAAAAGGAGAGACTTGAAAAGATAATGTAATAGGAGGTAAAAGGTGGATTGAGGAGGATCAAGAAAACCATAAAAACAAGTCTAAATAAATCCCTCAGTGCTTTTTAATCTCCCTACATGACACTTCAGGCTCGTCTCGACAAAGGTTTAAGGGAACACAAAAGGTGGCGTGCGTTAGACTGAGCTTTACCCTCATCTTGGCACAGGCGTCTTGCGTGGACTCTATTCCTCTCAGCTCTTTCACCAGCATGGAGCCCAGGTACTGGTAACGAGACACAAACAGGAGCTGGGGTAAATACACACTCAAGAGGAAAAGCATGTCCACAACAGGTTTTACTGAAACCAGCAGCACAGTCTCCTCTGTAGGATTTACAATAAATCTGAGCCTACGTGTTATTCCCCAACCAGGATACACCTACATTCCATCTGCAGGTGGAGTCATCCTGGGTGAACCTTCAGAGCCGTTTGGATGAAGATGAGTCTGATCAATACCAGTATCGGTAAAAGTTAACCGATACCAGGAACCGATACCAATGCAGTTGCTTGAAAATGGCTTCACTGTAACTTGTCGTTTCTGTTCACGTAATATTTTAGTTTTGTGATGATTTCCATTCATATTTTACTTTTTATCTACCTCACATTCTTTTCCTGTTGAAAACAGAGAAGAAAATTAAATCTTTATTTCAAATCATTGCATTTTTTTGTGTGGTAGAAGTATCGGCATTGGAAATCGGTATCGGCGAGTACCCAGATCCAAGTATCGGTATCGTATCGGTTAGGGAAAAAGTGGCATTGTTGCATCCCTACCAGAAACCTCAGATGCTGAACGCAACGTCCTGTTGCCACTTTTTTTCCTTTTTTTTTGACAGCTGCTGCACCACCACAGACTCAGGCACTTACACCTATCAGCCATGGCATTATGACCACTGATGAATAAACTAAGTCATGCTTCTTAACACATTCATCTGATGAGAGAATCTGAACCAGTAGGCCTCCAAATGTTCCTAATATCAGGCTGATAGCATCTGTAGGATGCAAATGCAGTCTACGATCCAGGAGGCTCATAAACTTTCATACTAGCTAACTGGAAAAGGGTTTAAAATAAAAAGTTTACACGTCTTTACGTGTTTCTGTCTTGATGAAGGAAGCTTCCATTAAGTTTTACTAGAGCTTTTATAATAAGACACAAACACACAGGGTGGTGGTGACACCAGCCTACCCTTGAGAGGCTCCCAGAGGTCCATTAATGCTGCTGATCCTTCCGTCAGGATGTGACTTTACGATATCTGATTTAATAAAGAAGCTACTAATGGTGCCATTTTACAGCAGCTATGTTGATGTCAACAAAAGAGCACTTAATGGGTGACACTCACCACCTCACAGTCTCTGTCCTGCCTATGGAAGGGACCTTAGTCCCTAAAGTGGGATCCTAACAAGGCTTTTAGCAAATTACGCAAAAAATGCTTTAAAATGTTTTCGTCTCATCTGTTTAACTCTTAACGGACAAAACAAGGACCTCAGTGTTGACCTCACATCATTACATTACATTTGGTAACAGAAACAAATTGGATTACAGGATAATTTAATTACACGGACAGACTTTGGATCAGTCTTGTTTTTTGTTGCTGAGTCTGGACCTTGGCGTATCAGACAAAGCTTGTCTGGTGATGTTAATACTCTGCCTTGAGTGTAGCTAACAGCATCAGATCTAGTCATCTTTGGTGTGCACACACAACTCTATTAGATTGAAGCCTCTACAGACAGGCTAATGTCTGTAAATCTGCCCTCGAGTTAGTCAAGAAACAGATCCTGTAATATTTAGTTGATGTCATATGCAGCAAAGCTGAGACGACAGGTGGATGAGCACGGTGTTTATGAAACTGGTTCATCAAAATAAGCATCAAGTGACACCCCACACACACACACACTCACTGAAAGCTTCATTCTATAGGGTGCCCTGCAGGCTACACATTCTTAGAAGAGTACATTTTACTTAAATAACCTTTGATTGATTAATAAAGTTTTTACAACATATTTGAAAAAGACTGCAGATGCAGATTTATATCAGCAGGTGGCAGAGTTGAGCTTGTAGCTGACAAATAAGACTTATTTAACTTAAATATAGTACACAGTAACAATGTTTAACATCAGGACTATTTAGAATTAATTAATTATTCTGTAACTTTTAGACATCAGTCAAATGCAGACACTAAATAAGCTCAATCTCCTACTTGATCGATCAGTCATGATTAATAAATAAACACCACGAGGACCATAACTTCTACAGGAGCCTGGTTGTCCAGTGCAGTGTTGTTTTCATTAACGCCCCTTTTTCACATAATGAAAACGAGATGCTGACGAGATAAAAATATAGCTCTTTGGTGACTAAAACATGACGAGACGTGCGGGAGTTTTCGCTGATGAGACGAAACGAAAATTATGCTCAAAATGTATCATAATTGATAACGAAGACTTTTGTTTTACAGACATCTTTTGCTGCCGGTGTGTTTTACCCTCATTCTGCAATCTTTACTTGTGCCGACTTTTAAAACACCACAGCAGCGGGGGTGTGCATCATTCAGAAAGCCTAAAGATCGGAGCATTCTTGCAAAATGAAACATTTTAATATTTGTTTTTCATTGATTGCAATGATTTAGTGAGTGTTTGGGGCTAAAATTCAAATGCAGATGAGGGACACGGCCCAAAATCAATTTTATTTTACCTTAGTAGTTGCATCAAAAGTTAGATTTAAATACAACTGGTATTTTTGTACATTAGATGCATCTACAGAGTGAGTAGAGAGAATATTATAGGCTGTTGAGGCCTGCAGGGTTTTGTGGGAGAAGAATTTGTAATGATAATGTAACTGACATAATAAAGTTGTTATCTGAGGTAGAGCTGAAAGTAACAGAGAAGATTTTGTTTATGTAGAGCTAAAGAACAAGCTCTCATGCATCTTTTAGTCTCCTCTTTCTTTTACCATTCAGCATCTCAGTTCTCCTAAAACAAACATACAATAGTCCTCCCAACATCCCCCTAGCATCTTGTCCGTATTCCTATTCACTCCACGGCGCCATCACCTCACCAGAATCCACTCTTGAGTGCTCGGCCTGCCACTCTGTCTCATTTAACTCACTGAGCTTTCTTCAGCTCTGAAGATGTCATTAAAGAGGCACCACGTTTCCTCTGGCGGTCCTCCCGTCATTCATATCTTCCAACAGCTCAGACATGCTGAAGCTGATCATGCTGCTGCTACCAGCCTTTTCCTTTTCCCTGCCTTTATCACACCACCTGCAGTTACAGTGAAGCAGGTATTGTTTTACCCGTTCTGTCCAGAAGCAGAGCGGTTGTGTCAAAGTGTCTCTGACTTGGTGGAAAAGGTGGTTATTGAGCTAAAGTGACATATGTGAATTAGGAGAAACACGATACCACTCTTACCAATAATGTTGTTGTTTCTCATGAAGAAAAAACAGCATCAAAACAAAGGTTAAGGAGGCTTGTTTAGTTCCACAGTGGACTAATATCAAGGTTTCGAAGCATTAAATGAGTTAACAAAAATGTAAGTCTTAAATGGCATTAAAAAGCATTGCATCTGTTGTTTTAAAGTGATAAAAATATAAATGGTGGTTCACTCTTAAGTTGTGTATTAGCATCAACATGTGCACCATATCAGCAACAGCTTCTGACCTGTCATAATACTGGACGTTTGAACAGAACTGGCGTACGTGGGAGCAGGAGTTTGAGGAAAGATAAAGACAACAAAGTTTATCTCTTATTAAATATAATATCAACTAAGAAAGAGAACATTTCTTAGAAGAAATCACAATGTAGCTGTAGAAATACTAATTGGTATATATGTTGTGTGGGGTGCGGGCTACATGCTGTAAAGACTCTCATACTAGTCAGTGACTCGATGCAAATGTTTACTTTGTGAAGTGCCTTGAGATGACTCGTCATGATTTGGTGCTATATAATAGATAAACTGAATTAAATGGAAAAAATTACAAATGGGCTGGAATTTAGGAGATGGCTGCAACTCGTCAATGATCAAGATGATGGATTTTGCAGTGTTTGTATAAAGAAAAGAAAAAAAGAATAATGAAGTATGGTACAATGCTAACATGCAGTTGCCACAAGCAGCACAACTATCGTTGCAACACAGAGCATCATTGGTTCAAATATAGAGACGCTCTAGTGTCTAGTATAGTGCTATTTTGTAGGCCTGGAATATACTTGATGTTTAACCTTGGGTTGGCGCAGGCTGTATCTTTGATCACTTGCTGCTACACCGCACGGCACCACATGCAGTACTGGAGCTTTCCACTGGGGGCGCACTAGAAAACTCAGACCAGATAAAGTGCCGGGTTTGTAGGTCCAACCAAAACAAACATGGTGTCAATAAAAGAGCTCACTTACTGGTTAGGTCATCATGGTGAGTGTGTCTGGCTCATTTTGTCAGCTTCACCTACTGGTTACATGCGTGTGGCAGCGTTAAAACTCGTCGCTTTAATTTTGGGGGATGCGCGCAAGCAAAGCTTCAAATCAATGCAAGTAACGCGTGGCAGCCATCTTAAACATGCGCTCGCGCCGTTAAACAGCAATGAGTGGTTTGTTGGTTTGTTTGTGTTACAAATGGCATTAAAAACATTCAATCAGATGGGCTGATTTCTGCAGAAACCCTGGATCTGGGGGAATCTTAACAACCAGAATACTCACATAAGCTTCGTAGTCACAGGACTGAAAGATGAGCTTCTCCGGGTGATGCTGCCAATACTGCACAGGAGTGGACGAGGTCGCCTCGTTGGGTGGACGCAACGTGATTGGCTCACACCACTCACCTGCCTGAGAGAGCAACCGTTGACGCATCAGAATGTTAATAATAGCAAGGTGTTGACGTGATGGATGTGTGAATATTTTAAATGAAACATTGAATTTTACTTGGGGGATTCTTCCAGCTGGGGCGTGCTTGTGCTTCTGAGCTCAGCCTAAATCACTTCATCACTTTTCAGACTCGGTGAGCCTTCACCTTTCTAACCAGAGGATTCACCTAGACTACATCCTTCTCAAACATCTGCAGTTTTGCTTTGGCTTCATTCTTTTCTAATTGAGATTTTTTTTCCTCAAAATATTCGCCTACCCTCTGTGTCCATATCTGACTGTTTTTGTTTGCCAGAGACTTGGTGAAGGAATGTGGAAGGCAGATGTTGGATAAGCATCCCCAAATTAAGTGTTCCGTCACACCGGCAGGCCAAGTTCAGGTCAAATTCCACCGATTTCACGTTTAGAGCTTTTATTTAAACTTTAGCCCAGTTAAAGAATAAAAACAGAAGCTAAGAAAAGTTCTTTGTAGAACAGAGGAAGCGCCACGGTGACTGAAAGGTAACCCGTCTGAACAACAAACAGAACATTACAGCAGGGGTAATGCCACAGAGAGACCCATCCTCCCTTCTGTGATAGTTACCCTTCTATTCTTGCCAGGCTGACTCACCAGCGCCTGCTCAGAGTGTTGATTTGAGAATGGAGGAAATTCACTCTGACACATGCATATTTGGGATTCACCAGTGTGTGTTTTTCTGCGGCGATAAGCCCTGTGATTCACGCCGTCACACAAAAAGACCCTAATCAGAGTAAACCAGAACACAGCTGCACTGATAAGTGGGTGTGGATCTTTGTAATGGTGCTGATTCAAAAGTTATAGATCTGCATTTTAGACGACATCCGGAGATATTTAATGTTTGTTTGAAGATATTGCAGGAAAATCCTGGTTTCATAAATACATCTGGAACTTTCTTAACACATGTTTGGAAACATGTCAGAGTGCCAGCTACGCCTAGTTTTAAATCAACATTTTACAGTCATTTAAATATCTCTGATTTCCTTTATATTTATTAGTCCTTAAAGCTGCTTTCCGGCGTTTTCCTCTTTCAGAAATTATGTATGATTTGTCAGAAATCTGTAAAAGTGATTATCTTATCATGTACTGTGATGTAATATAAGCAATACGTCTATTTATTTATTTGCTAAGCACGCCCCCTGCCCGGCAGAGCTCCGTGCAATAAGAAACTGAGTGCCGACCAGAACAAACCAATAGCGTTAGACTGCCGCTTAGACCAGGGGTGTCAAACATGCGGCCCGCGGGCCTGATCCGGCCCGCAAGTGGGTTAAATCCGGCCCGCGAGATGGTTGTGTAAACTTTATTTTCATACTTTACAATGTAGAGTGAAAATAAACATCTTTGTGAGCAAGTTTCCTCTGTAATGAGTATAAATAAAACAAAGCTGCGCTCAAGGCTCACACAAGAATTTGAATCCCATCCTGAAGTTGGCCGCCACTCAGGATGTGACTTCTGATGTTGATGTGCTGGTGAAAGCTAAAATATTTTAAGTAAAATGAGTCAAATATACTTTAAGTGCTGCATGAAACTGATCTAGCCATGTGACCTGTAAGCTCTTTGAATCACTAAGGAATGTTTTTTTAATTTGTTGATTTTTTTTTTCAAATGTTCCCACACTTCAGGTGTTGTACTTGTACTACACTGTCCTCAGGCTCCAGCCTTGTTTTATATTGATTGTATTAAAACAAAGAAAACAATCTGAATTTTTTATTTTATTTACCGGTCCGGCCCACTTGGGACTAGATTTCCCTCAATGTGGCCCCTGAGCTAAAATGAGTTTGACACCCCTGGCTTAGACGCTTCAAATTTAAGGAATACCTCGGCTGATGCAGAGTTGATGAACTTTTCACGGACAAGTAAGTCTCAAAAGTATAAATATATGAGAACACAACATGACATGAGAATAATACTCGTAAAACGTCGTGTTTTAGCTGTTTGTCGGCTACAGAAGCACATTTATAAACAGAAACTTGAAGTCTCCATCTTAAAAAAACTAAGGAACAGCGTTTTTGTGTGATATGCTTGTCAGCCACTAGATGGTGCCATTAGATAAGAGAAATACTCCGGAAAGAAGCTTTAAATTCGAATAAGTCCTTTCATTTACAATAACAGATTAGACTGATCCTAAGGGACAAACAGGAACTGAGTTTAAAAGTAAACATGCAGAAATGTAATGAAAAGCTTTTCGATATCGTTTTTAAAGGACTTTAAAACTACTTTTAGAAGCATTTTGTTTGATTTTCTCTGATCAAACCCTCATATCTGTGGTTATCTACTGACTAATCCATCCATGAGTTTCCCCCTTCCCTCCTCACCACGCTGACTTGAGCCATCTGTCGCTCCAGCTTAGATCGCGGTACATCCTCGAAGTAGTTCTCGGTGCTGCGCTGCCTGCGCCGGGCGTCCGCCTGCATGATGAGGTGCTGCACGTCCAGAGATCCGCCAGGGACCCCCGCCGTATACGCTTGCTGGCCGACCGAAGGGCTGAGCTGGGGAGGGGTGTGGTTTCCCGCGGGCTCCTGGTGCAGCAGATCGGTGAGGTGGAAGGAAAACAAGTGAGGCTTCGTTCATCATTTCATTATGTGCTGTGTCATTGTGGCTCACACGCAGGGCAGCATCAGCACAGAGTTATATGTCACATTTTATTTTCAGCTTCAACTCGCTGCTGGTCCTTTTGTGTGACGCCACTTAATAACAGGTCTGTCTTCGGGTATTTTAGTTAAATGTTGGTGAGATCCTCATACAGTTGATCAGTTTATCAAACCTGTGAAGAGTATAAAATGTGCTCTTGGTTTATTCATTCATATCATCTTTAGCTGCAATCACAGTTGCAGGTTTAATGTTCATATCAGACTCACAATTCAGGGAGGACATCACATACCAAGTACGGGATTGAGCAGAACTGAACCTAATATTTTATTTTTAGGATAAAACAGTTTTCCACTCACCGTTAATATTTTATTTTATGTCCTGAAATTTTTTTTTTTAATTCCATCACAAGTTTGTCACCGAGTTACACTAGAACAAGTTGTCCTTGGATAAATCCACTAATTTGTGTTTTTCTTCTTTGAAGGGCTCGAGTCACACATTGGTTGTTTGGACAGACCGAGATGAGAGCATGAGTGAAACCTCTACTGCTGCATAGGATTTCCTTTGGCTCAGAGTCGATTTTTCTATGGACATGAGGGAGTTGTACACTGTAAAAAATAGCGGTATATTTAACAGTGATAAATCGTAAAACCATGACAGGAAAAATCCATCAGCTAGAAAATTATCTTAAACTGTTGATTTTATGTGAGGTTGCTGTATATAAACGAATTGGTGAAAACAGTCTTTTTAACACTTTTTCTATGTAAAAAAATATAAAACTCTACTGTAAAGCACTCTTGCATCAATTTTTTAATGTCCTTAAAGTTTATAATGGTTAAACACTATGATTTTACATTTATTTTGGGGGGAAAAATGAAGCTTTTATTTGCTGGTAATGGTTTAAGGGGTTTACTTCCTGTTTCCCAATGTGCTTGGCGACATTTAGGTGAGGTCTAGCTGAACCTGACTCGTGAATGCATGCGAAGGCTGTGCTGCTGTTCAATACTGATGTCATCATTGACTCTACATGACTGCTACAATTTTACACACTAGTGCAGCTGAACAACAATGACCTCAATGGCAGTTAGTTGGTTATTTCATTCTATGAATTTATTGTATGTAATGTGGGAAAATCCTTTGAAATGTAGTTTTTTTTTTTTTGGTGTGGAAAAAATGTCTTTACTGGCACAAATGTAATTTTATAGATTATTTTCATGTTCATTTTAAAGCGAAAATGTTTTGGTATTTTTTTCCAAGTAAAAAAAAAATCGACAGTAAAATACAGACGTCTGTACCATTTTTAGCCATTAAAACAAAATACCTTCTTACCGTAAAAGAAAAAGGTTGTGCCTGTAATTTTACAGTGCCATTCTGGCAACTCCAGCTGCCAGCGTTTTACCATGAAATGTACGTTTTTGTTTTTTTATTTACGGTGTAATGACTAGTAAGTAAAACCAGTTCATCGTAATCATTATTCAGGACAAGCCAGCAGGAGGACATAGGCAGTAGGTTGTTCATTTTGCTGCAGCCTCAGAGGTTTGGGGAGTTGTTGGTGGTCACAGCAGGATGGTGGTTCTGGATCTCCCCAAGAGAGAAAAAGAGCTGCTGTCGCTGATGACATCCCATTGAACCAAATCTTTATTGTTTTGGATGCTGCTCAGCGATTTTAGGCTTCATACATAATTTAATTTGCCTTCACTTACCCTTAGGGAAATGGCTCGAGGAGGTTTCTGGGGAGTGTCGTCGTGTAGCCGGTCTCCCAGCGAGGCCAGGATCCGTTTTCTGTGGCCAATAAGGTTGATCTTTAACACCTAGAGAGAGACAGACAAAAATATAGATATCAGGGGGAAATTTCTCTTTAGATTAGGCTTTAAAAGAGAAGAACACTGCTAACAGAAAAAGGTTCACAGAGCCGTTTACATCTGGGGAAAACAAGAGTTCATTCTAATATCAAACACATATGAGCAAATGTTTGTAATAATATGTGACTGTGATCTGCTTTTATGTGAGATGTCACATCAGCTAAATATATGTTCAAAACAAACGGACTGACATACTCAGGTATTACCATTTATTTATGGCAATAATTATTATTTAAAGGGTAATTATTCTGCTTACTTTTAATCCCACTGACATATGAAAACAAAATTTGCTCAAGTTAAAGGGACTTTACGGAGTTTTGAATTTTTATGCTCGTGATTGCCCCCTCAGGCCAAAAGCGTAACGGCAGCTTCAATAGTAGGCTCGTGCACGAGGCGCGCATGCTGTACGTGCACACTCCTTAAAGAAAATAACAGCTGAGACAGTCCCTTGTGTGTGTGTGTGTGTGTGTGTGTGTGTGTGTGGCCCGGAGGACAGAGGACAGGAGAACGCGCAGCTAATTAATTAAATAATTTGGTTCTGTACCTTTCTCTTCAGCACAGCCGACAAAGGTTTAAGATGGGTCAGTCCTCCTGCATGCTCAGATCATTCCCTTCCCTTGCTTGAAAAATTGTTCCAAAATGAAAGTTGAACCCACATCTTTTTTATCTGTGAATTCAATGCCGTTCGGCGAGTCTCAAATAAAAATTTGGGCATCTTACTGTTGAAAAAATATATACCATTAATGTAAAAAAAGGAAACTCTAAATAAACTATGTTCACATCCAGAATCAATCTCAGGTCTTCTGCACGAGAGTCCGACGTCTTACTAGGTGAGCTAAAGCACCAGTGACGACCTTTGTATCTGTAACTTTTTACCCTTGATGACAGCTGAAACAACGTTCAAGGAACGGTTCGGAGCAAAAGTGGCTATTTTGTTGCTAATTTGCAGGAAATATCTAGAAGAAAGTAGCTAAGTGTCCTCAGAAATGTAGCTAGCTTTGTCACTAGGTGTTAGGAACAGCGACATAGTGGCACTACCTCTTTCTCTGCTGCTAAAGCTACGGATAGCAAATGCTACGGGCTATGCGTGAGCGTGAACGTGCATGAAGCAGCCTGCTCGACCCGAGCATCTCTCTTTTTCTGTGATTTTACAGAAAAACAGGCAATCACAGTAAAAATGCCAGGGCTCATTCTACAGGACCAGGGCATTACAGGAGAATGTATGAAGAAGAAATTTATTATTTCTACACGTTTTGGCTGTCAAACTTCCATAATGTCCCTTTAAAATGAGAAGGATCCTCTTACACATCAAACTGCATTCAGGTGAAGACAGATATATCAATAGGTATGTTCTCAGTGAAACTGGGACTTATTCCAAACTAACCGACTGACCTAAACTAGCTAACCACCTCCTGTTCTCATGAATTTCACTTTTCCTTTTGCTCCTACACAAAAATGCTAATTTGTGGAGTTTGTAATCATGTATTGATTCTCCCCAGGCACTCAACACAGAGACAGACAAAAACACACAGTTGGACTCCAGTAAAAGCATCCATTCTGCTCTTGGTCACAAGGCTCTGACTGTGCCAGGTACCGACTTTTCTAAAGAGATGAGCTGAGGACGAGGCAGCATTCTGCTGCACGGCTGCTGCCGGCACCTTCTGGCGCCGCGCTTCAGAATGCAACTTTCTTTTTTCTTCTTCTATCATTTTATATGGCTGCTGCTGGAGGTCTGCCAGTAAACATATAAAGAGAGCGAGATGGAATGCATATGTGTTTGTCTCCAGGGCAGAGGGGCGATAATTAGTCTCAATACAAGGTCTTTCTGTCAGTTTAATGATTCCCCCAACAGCCTTGCTTTGAGTCAGCACAACATAAAACTTCCTCCAACAATTATTGTTCTACATCTGCTAAACAAAGTGAACCAGTGAGGCCAGTTGAGGATGCTCAAAGAGAACAAAGTATCTCCCTTGCATACTCAACGAGCCGCAGACATGTGAAAATATTATATTGTGACTCTTTATGTAGAACATTTTAATACGTTTCTCCTAAGCTGTTGCTTTTATGAACTCATAATGCCAGTAAGATCACAACGTCTCAGTCTGTGGAGAGTAGAATAAAACACAGATGTGGCGAATTAGATATAAGTGATTTTGACGTTTAGGATTGGTAAAACAAAATGTCAGGACTCAGAACATGGGGAATAAGCTGATGCAAAATGTGCTTTAATATTTCAACATGGCCTTGCTGACCTTTTCAGGCATTTTTAGTGTTTGTCTCAAAAGTTTAAAGGTGTGAGGAACTCATTTAATCAATATATTTGCAGAGGCCTGTGGTGGGAATGAGTGCCTTTTAAGCCGTACTCGGGGCAAAAAAAAAGCCCAGAAACGCCTTCATCAGCATGGACAAGTCTGCCACATCAGAGCGTCAGACGACAAGATTTGGAGTCTTATTTCCTGATATTTGGACATCTCACCTCTGATTGGATAACAGCAACGCGACTGCTTGGCACAGATCTGTCAGGCTTTTCTAGCGTTTCACCGTCTATTTTCTATCAAAAGCTAATGCAGCAGAATGGTGTAGGAGACTATTTTCATGTTCAGCCAGCATGAAAAACTCAACTATGAACAGAAATAATCATTAAAAAGTGTTTTTTCAGTGAATTCCACATGTTTAAAAGTTTACACCCAGAACAATAAAGAATCAAAGGAGTCACCCACAGAGCAACAGTTACTCAGTTAATAGTAAACACAAAACTATTAGTCAATAAAAACATTTCTTTGTTTCTGCTATGCAGAAAATGACCTGGATGGTGGGTATTTTTAGTCTCCAGGAGAGGTTATGAAATATTCAGTCTTCTGTGTGTCTCCTGTGGGGCAAACGCATGACTCAGTCCCCACATTCCAGCTTCATCACAGACTAAATACACACATAATCCTCCAAAACGAGCTCGGTAAAGGCCCTGCATGGTGCAAGTCAGTGTGTTACTCGCTGTCTTATGCAACAGCATCCACTTCAAATACACTAGAAGCCTCAACCTCAGCTCCAACTTCAATTGTCACCATGGCAACAATGAGCTGCTGCCGCAATAACCCCCACACGCACACTCATCCTCCTTAAAAATAAAGTAAAACACACACACAGTTGTTAAAAGCCCAGAGCACACGATTATGTTGTTCCTGAATGGATGAGAGTTTAAATGCAACCTAACTGTTATTAAAACACACTCTCACCGATGTCTGGCTCCAACATCAGCCTATTTACATTTCGATAATATTCAAAGCAGCTGTATGTATTGACAGAAGAACTGCAGAAGCTACCACAGCAGATACTCCTTTGTGGCGCCTCCTGTCACACTCGCTCCATATTCATCACAGCTTCTCTTTAACCACATCGGCTCAGAGAGCTCAAATGATGTAACCTTGATAAGGCAACACTTGTGCGCTCTGTTCCTACAGTGTTTTAATGCATCATAGAGGTGGATGTTTGATGGCTGTTGACACAGCGGTAAGCCCAGTTCTGCAGAATAGGTCTAGAATAAGATGCAGAGATGTTCTGAGATGGTTTAATGCATTTGACACAAAATTCTGCTTCAATCAAGAGAGACAAACAGAAATCTATGCAACTTTGACAAGATGTGAAGTGAGTTAGTTCAGCCCGGCGCAGATCTCGTGAATGTGGCGAGTGAAGACTTAACTGTGCTGTCTGGTCCAGTTAAAAGAGCAACCGGAGCTGTAACTGTAGGAAAAAAGTTCATGTTGGTTCTGAGAGAGAGGTGTCAGAACACACAGCACATCACAGTCTGTTGCATGAAGGCTCACACCAAGCAGCATCCACGGTGGTGAACCCAGGATCTAAAGGGCCACGACTGCTCACACTAAGAAAAAGAATTAAAAAAACATTTCCACCTGAATATTTCTGAGTTTGACACATTTGGGAGTTTTTCATGGTGGAGTGACGTGGAGAATATGGTCAATTTTAGCCAGTGTCTTTCAAACCCCTCCCAAAGTTGTCTCACACTTCATTTCTGATGGAAACTACATCACAACTCCAGACGCTTGCAATGGCATTCAGACCATTTTGTGATCAATTATGTGCCAGTTTTTAAAACCTGTTTAAAATTCCAGCGAGCAGAGGACGAGGCCGTGCATCTCACGCAAGGAAAATCCCTCATGAGCAACATCTGTAGTCCTTGTCCTGCAATACTGCAGAAGCATAGTGGCTTCCCACTGACGGACGTTGTTGGACTGCATCACTGTCTGGATTCTGAAAAGCGGCGCTACTCAGAGTGTTTCTGTTGGGTTTACTCTCGTAGGAAGTAATCTAGGGAGGTTTGCTGCCTTGGTCGACTCTTGTGTGTCTTTCTTGTGCGCCGATCGGTGCCCTGATCCTGTTAGTAGTCCCACTAGTCTAGACTGAACAAGCTTGATCAACAGATTTGTTAAATGGTTAACTCAGCTCCGCCTCTGCAGCCTGCTGCTCACTCTAAAACAGTTCAATCGCTAAAAGACTCAGATTGTTTAAACTAAAATATTCATGGGTGCATTTATGTGAAACGTTCCACCTTCGGGTTATTTAAGTTAGTGGCGAGACACAAAACAGGCCACAGAGAACATCTGACGGAAGAATGAGTTTCTTGTGTCAGCAGATGAAATCTTTACGAGTCCATATCAGACAAAAGCAGTGGAATAAGTAACGACTGCTAAAATAATCAGATTTAAAAAGGGAATAAGAGCGACAATAAGCAGAAAGTGTTAGACAGGGGACATCCACAGTGACCTCTCTTTCAGGACACTGGAGACAAAAGGGCTTTTTTTGTGTCTTTTACTGGAGGGGAGGAGGAAGCTGGTTGGTTCACTGGAGCATGAAGCCCAGAGAGGAAACCAACAGTCCAGTTACTGTCTCTGCTCAGGAGAACATGCAGTTTTAATGATGGACAAAGGAGTGAAACTCTTTCCTCGGCTCCTGTTTAATCGACTCCCTAACTATCCCTCTCATTACCTTTGCTTTCCGTACTCTTTCACTTGACCTCAAACTACCTTATTTTTATGTCTCTCTTCACTCTATCCTCATTTCAAGGCTCTTTTATTCAGGTAACAGAAAGAGAGCCTATCCGTGTGAAAGCTGCATGTATATCTCCTCTATGTCAACATGACCGGCCCCTCCAGCCCTGCAGACAGCGAGGCTGTGTGTTGTTATTAACAGTAGCTGCAGCCCTTCAGGCATCACACCCTGATGGAGCATTTGGGGTTCAAACTACTGAAGACGCCTGCATCGATTTCAGCAGATCAGAGACTCACTGGCTTAAGCCAGCTTTAATTGCCTCGGCCAGAAGACATTACAGGACAACGGAGCGGTTTTATTGACCAGTAAACAGCTCAAGTCTGTCAGCAGGAAGGCTACGTGGTTGTGGCGACTTTTGGAAGCCTTGATGGTAATCAGCCGGTCCTGATTTGAAGGAGTTTTATCAATCCTTCATTAAACTTTTCACGGGCAAACTAACAACGGGGAACCCAAATCAAACACGTTGGGTTTCTTTTAGAGACGCATCAGTCTTGTTGGGCAAAACTGATTTTTTATTGGTGTACAGCGCTGAACCGATGTTATCGACAAATCGATTCAGATTCATCTTAAATAACGTATTTTGTAACAATACATTTTTTCACCCATTTTCTGATTACTTGGGAAAATTTGTTCTGTTCAGTTATTAGTAGGGATGCTTCGATCCGATCACATGATTGGAAATCGGCCACTAACAGTCCCAGTTCACAGCAAACTCAGATAAAAACGCAAAGCCAGCTGAAAAGACTGCAAATCGTCAGGTTGTTTCCTGCAGCACCCGACCTGTACCGTAGCTACAGGTGTTGTGCAGGGAAAAGTTAACCTGCCTGCTCCGTCACTGACACACGCATTGCTAAATACAGCTGCATGTTGAGGGATTAAACTACTTGAAATAGGACCAACACTGCTACTCTTGAATATATTCATAATATAAACAAATGTTTTAATCAGTTAACTTTTTAAACAAGTGAAAGTGAAACTTAAAGGACAACTTGGATGTAGGATGTTTTCTTCTTATTTTATTGCTTTCCTGAGAATCGGATTGGGACTCGGTATCAGCAGGCACTCAAAATCAAATGACTGAGTCGGATTGGGAGCATAAAACCGTGATCGGAACATCCTTGGTTATTAGCATGAATAAGCACTTAGATATGATGAGTTGAATCAGCGTTTTTATTTTTTTATTTTTTATTTTTGTATTTTAGCTGCTTCACAACGGTTCAAAGACCGGAAAAAGAAAAAAAGAAACATGTTTTCACCAAAAAGCAAATAATGCTAAATATTGGCTAATTCTGACCACCAGATGTTTACCTATAACATCTTTAGTTGTTTCATTCTAATCATTTCAAATTTTTTCTTTTTTATTTTAAAAGTACACTACCGATAGTTTTGTTAGAACAGCATTGATCCTATTTGTTTTAGCATTTGTACAACGGAAAACACATTTACGACGACTACGCTCGTTTCTGTTTTCACCCCATTTATTGACATTTTTCCAACCCTGAGTACTTCATCGTGGCCACATTCTCCTTCTCACTTCTCCCACAGTTCTTGGAGCTTTTCAGCTGGAATGATTAGTATCGATCTGTCTGGACTCTCGAGTCACCACACATACACACACACACACATGCACAAATACACAACACAGATCCCCTGAAGTCAAAAAACGATGGACTGGACGGTGAGGTTCAGACTGTTCACAACTGCAGTTCAGTACGCACCAACAAACACAAGCGCCAAAGAAAAGTGCCATTGTTTACATGCTTTTTTTTATTAAGGGGGGGGGGGCTAGGGACACCACTGGTTCCTTGGCAACCACATAGCAGAAAAGACTTATGATGTGTTAAAAATGATGTGCAGCAGTGACCAATAAGACTACTTGTTTCATTGCACAGAGAGGAAGCAGCCAATGAGAGCTGGAAGCTAACAAGTCTGCCCACATGCAGACAGATATATCTCCATTAATAGCACGAGAACTGTAACTGAAGCACAGATTGTGTGTGTGTGTGTGTGTGTGCGTGTGGGTGCACAAACATAGCAATGTGCTGCAGGATTAAGACTGAAACTAGATATCATAAAGCTTGTGCTCTGCAGACACACATGCACACACTCACTTTACTGCACACAGACGCACTCATGAGCTGCATTCCCAGTAAGATGAGAGGGAATGGTGTAAGATTTTTTTTCTTTGGGTTAATAAATTCTTCAAAGCAGCACAAAGGAACACATTTTCACACTGCAGAGGAGCAAAAAAGCCCTGCTATGGCACCAAGCAGTGCACGTGTGTGTGTGTGTGTGCGCGCGCGTGCGTGAATGTGTGAGAGGATCCCCCTTTGGTATTTCCGTACAGTAATGTTACAGGATTTATAATTACACAAATGTTCCTCTGCAAGCTAAAGCTACATTTGAGTGCATGCTAACACAAAACAGCCTTGAATGCAGCAGCTGCTAGTAGCGTCTGTGAGGCACGGGACATGCAGTGCATGCACTATTTGGAGGGAAAAGGTTACAGGTACATGATCTGGTTAATGGGATGCTTGTAGCAGCCATCTGGGCATCTGTGAATTGTGTGCTGAGGGGCTATTGGATGGGTCCCTGCAGCAGCTTTATGAAAACAGAAAACGTTCAGATGGTGTAAAAACATCCATTTCTGCTGAGGAGTTTGTTAAAAGCAAAAGAGGAAGAACTATTTCAAGATGAATCTGTTGCATGCTACAAGAACTGCACAGTTCAGCCTGTAGGCAGAGTAGTTTGGTTTTTAATGATTTGATAATCAGAGCTGCTGTTTATCCTAAAGCTGGATGTGGAGCTTTGGATCAGTGGTTCTTGGGGTCAGGTCCTCAATTTGGGTCACGAAACCAAGATTTATGAAGAAATTATAATAACTAAAATGATCTAAATGGTCTTAAACAGATAAAAAAGATCTAGGTAAAAATGGCTTATTGACAACATTTGTATACGCCAGCAGCCATCGCCATTGTGTTGGTTTGTGGTTTGTAAAATAATCTATTTTATGTAAGCTGTGGATGAAGAATCCTGTTCAGTCCTAAAATAAAAACCCAACACCTCCCAACTAAAACTGCTACAAGGGTGTGAAACAGACGCATTAACCAAAGCAGGATCTGTTCCTGGTAGCATCACTGTAATAATCTAAACCTACTCCGCGTCCTAAACAGAACTGGAAGCCTCGAGATGTTTCCCACAGAATCATCCATCACATTTGTGGTTTCTGCGGACTGATCATCGACTAATGCCGGTCGCTTTTGGGGAAGCTGTCGCAACGACTCGCCACCGTGATGGAGACGAGACCAGACGATCTGTTCCTCAAAAGCTGAGTGAAGAAAAACATTATTCCTGCTGGGACCTGCCTCATCCTGCGCTCCGTTTACCTCCAACGTAGTCCAACTTCACTGCCCTGTACACGACTGTACTCCAGTCCCTGTTTGGATGTTTTTGTGAAACAAGCTAGTTTTCCTCCCTTTATTTGTCTGCCTTCCTCTGTCAGTTTGAAGGATACAGATCGGAAATCTCGGGAAAAAAAATGTTTTACCTCAGTTTTCACCTTAAGTTTGCAACAAAACTTGCCTTTTGAGCTGATTTAATTAATTAAATTAGCTGATTTTACAAACCTTAAAAGTTTTATGACAACTGTGGGCACGCAATGTTGTCCACTTTAAGGGATCTGTGACCAACAGCTAAAGGAGACACTCCAAACACACCTCAGGCTATTCCACAACCGAGAGGACAATTCACCCAGAAATTAGGAGAAATTCATCAGCGAAAGCCAAAGTGATCACCTGCTGTACTTGAAAACTTGGATCTCTCTCACACACACACACACACACACACACACACGGTCTCAAAGCCAGACTCTGAGCCGCGTCAGCAGTCAACCACAGTCCCACAGATCAGGTTCACATGTTGGAATCATCTCAGCCTCTCGTTCAAAAACACAAGATACAGGAATCGAGGCTGACTATGGTACCTGGAGGGTGATCGTGCTTCCCCCTCCCCGTCCCAGTAAAGCTTACCCGTCTTATTCCAGATAAAAGCTGAGCAGTATTCCACCGTTCACGTTCCTCGTCTCCGCTCTCGTGCTGCTGACTGTTGCTTCGTTGCCTTGCGAGACAACTGTTTCTTCCTCTGCCTCTCTCCTCTCTATCAGTGCTCTCCTGTCTTTACTCCTTGCCTCCTCACCACCAGCTTTGTCTCCCTTTCTCTCACCCTCACTCACTCTGCAGATCTCCAGTGCTCAACAACTCCCCCTCTTTCTCTGGCTTGCGGCAGCCAGGCTACATCTCCAACATGTCTCTGCCTGAGCTCTCTCTTTTTCTCTACACACGATCCCTCTCCCTGCTCTCTCTCCTTCTACCCAGTTTCTCCTCCTCCTCCTTTCTACCTCATCACTATGGAGACACTGAGCCTGAACTGAGTCAAGCTTGTGCTCGTAAGGAGTTTTAGATTAATTTGGGTTTTTTTTGTGCTGCTGAAGTTGAGAGGGTTCACATGCTGCAGCATCACCAGAATGAGGCATATTTGCTGACAACCTTCAGGAAATGTACTAAAAAAGACAACACAAGACTGGACGCTGCTATCAGTCTTTTTGCTTAACGTTTCCCCCCAGGTGGAGATAACGGAGCATCAACGTGTCTAACTATTCTTGGCTGATATTTGTTCAGATTTTTCTCTGGTTGTTGGTTTAAAAGAGTTTTGCTTTTAGGAGCTTCAGCAAACTGAAAAGTTGGAAGCTTTCAAAGCTCAGAGACTCCAAGGTCCAACGATTGTATTCATCAGCTACTCTATCAGATCTACCTCACGAGCCTGTTTCCTTCAGACCTGACTTAGTTCTTGATTCAAGCAGGTGTTGGAATCATTCCTCAGAGGTTCTGCAAATCTCCCATTCCACCACATCCCTAACGTTCTGGACTGGGATCTGGGGACTGTGGAGGTCATTGGAGTCTGGTGAACTCACAGTCATGTTCTAGAAACCAGTTAGAGATGATCTGAGCTTTGTGACATTGTGTATTATCTTGCTGGAAGTAGCCATCGGAAGATGGGTCCATGTGGTCACAAAGGGATGGACGTGGTCAGGAACAATAATCAGGTAGGCTGTGGTGTTTAAACCAGGCTCAAGTGGAACTGAGGGGTATACTGCGGGAGCACAACGCCCCATCACCACCACCATTACACCAGCAGCAGCAGCCTGAACCATTAATAGGAGGCAGGATGGATCCATGCTCTTGTGCTGTTCTGCACACTTTGGTTGGAACCAGGTCTTTGAGCTACAGCTGCTTTTCTGTGATCTAGAACCTGATCATTCTCCTCTGATGAGACATGTCCATCCACACAGCTGCTGCTACTTGGACATTTTGTCTTTTTCAGACCAGTCTCCAAAAACCCTAGAGATGGTTGTGGGTGAAAATCCCAGCAGATCAGCAGTTTCAGAAGTCTTCAGGTCCACCTCTGTGTCACCAGTGACCACGCTTAAATCTCCTTCCTTTGCCTTTCGGATGCTCGGTTAGAACAACTCGACGCCTAAATGCTCGGAGATGCTACCGTGTGACTGGCTGACTAGACTTCTGTGCTCATTCCAGAACTTTTTCCTAACTCTGATGATGATAGGGTGTTGCCTTGCAGAAAAACGTGTTTAAACACGTGTCAGGAAATAGCTTAGAACAGTAGAACTTCTCATTTATCAGACCATTAACATTATTTTGCAAAGTACCTTCAGGCTGTATGCATGTCAGGACTCTAACTGCGGAAAGATGTAACACTTAAATACATGCAAGACCTACTAGAGGCCGAAGTCTTTATATCTAAATCACTCAGTGTGAATCTACCTTTTTAATTAACTGATTTATGAACACAAAAAGGACAAAATAAGTTGAGATGAGGTGTTTTGTACTCCGCGTGTTTCTAGAAGGATGCATCTCTACAGTCAGATCCAACCAATAAAGGTTGACGTCATTCTGGTTATTTCTGCTGAAGGGTCTACTTATGTGATCCAGTAGGATGAAGCAAAAATAGAGCATGACTACTTCTTATCACCCCCTCTCAAAAACACAACGCCCATAGACAAACTAAAGATTATTTAACTCAAACGAGGACTTTAGAAGAACTTTTCTGTTGGACATTTTTTATATTTACAACAACTTCAAAGAAAAATGGTTTAAATACTAATTCTCATTGGGGTTTTATTTTTATTTTTAAACTATGCTTCAGAATGTTAGAATAGGCAACACACGTCTGTCTTGCAGAGTTAAACTTGAAACAATATCTCTGCAAAATATGACTTCAACTTAAGATAGGCCAATGGTGCCAAACAAACAAAAACATCTAAAAAAACGAAACCTTGGACGTGTCATATGTTGACATTTCGAGAGAGAGGACAAGTAGCTGAAGAGTTTTGTGTTAATATGTGCATGTTATGTAAATGTTGCATCATTAAGAGAGTAAAAAAAAAACCAGAAAATTTCTGATTTACATTTTAATGCCAAAATCAGCCGATAATATCGGATGTCCCTACTCAAAATCTGATTGTTGGCACCAGACTAAAGATTTGAGCCATACAAAAAAATAAAAAATAAATAGATGAAATTTTTGTTGAACAATTTAAAGTCCTAACCGTAGCCCTTCACTTAACCTTTTGTTGAGGGGGTATAGATTTGTAGCCTGGCCTGCCAGACTCGTCCTCTGTTTAATTCTGCAGAGAAAGAGTCTGGTTACTCACAGGTAGAGAGGCACTTGAGGGGCGGGACTAGGCAGCTCAAAAATAACCAATCAGAAAAAAGACGGAAATGTCGACTGTACCGCGCGACGCTGTAGTTTTTATCTGTAATTAAAAAAAAGGCTTCTGGCAACGGCGCAAACATTTTATTTTTTTTAGAAGAAATGCTTTTAGCGCTTCTACTTGTGGCTTTAAAGACATTCAAGGTCATTTAGAACAGAGGAAAGAGCTGTAGCGAACTCTGCCGCTGTCCTCGTTGTTTATGAGAAACTGAGCATCGCTGTGTGTGACGCCCACGACGCTGTAGTTTTTTAGCTGTGGTCAAAAATGGCGTCTGGCGACAGCTTAAACAACTTTTTTTAGAAGGCTTTTAGCGCTTCTACTTGTTGTTTTAAAGACGTTTCCAAGTCATTTAGGACAAATGAAAGAGCCGCAGCGAACTCCGCTTCAGTCGCCATGTTTATGACAAACTCTGCGTTATGGTGTGTGACGTACGCTACTCAGCGCCGATTGGCTCGGTTAAGAGTTCTCAGGGGGTGGGGTTATTTGAATAGGAGAGTTCCCAGACCCTTTCTCTGTGCAGAATTGAACAGAGGAGGAGTCTGGCAGGCCAGGCTAATAGATTTGTAGGAGTTACAGTCAAATCTTAAAATCAGCACGAGTTAGGGTTAGGGTTACACGTGAAACACCTCCTGGTACCGACACTAAATGTGACCACAGTGGGAGTAAAACCAACCTAGTGGCCATTTTTGTAATTGCTAATGTCATATAGTTGTGGTGGCCAGACTGAATTAAGGTGTCTTGAAGACACAATAAGTTGGAGCTAAAAATCCAATGAAGAAATTGATTTCTACAGTTTGTGAGAAATTTGCTAAATCTGAAAAAACAAAATCCAGATCTCACCTAACTTTCAACCATTTAATGACCGCATGTTAATCATAATAGACGATAAATATACATTACAACGTACTGGTATCTGCAGGTTTAAGGGAGACAAATTTAAGACTTAAGACCTTTTTTAAGGCCACTTTGACCAAATTGAAGCTATAATTTCCAGCTATTGCCTGGAACCGGTGCTAACCACGTCGCAAACGTGGGATTAGCCATCCAGTTATCATTAAACTTGCACTTCCCCATGGCGCAAGCTCCCACTAGCTTAAACAGCTAATGTGCTCATCTAAAAACAGCCCCCTTTCACAACCAACTGAATGTGTACGGTTCCGCTTACGCCAACATCATACTCAAAAAACGCTGAACACTAACTAGACATTCATGAAAATTTTATAGAAATTAAAGAATCTTTTTTTATTGGGTCTTTGGTCATTTAAGACCTTTGGAAACTGTATTTAAGGATTATTTGTCATTTTTAAGGATTTTTAAGACCTTAAATTTGGAAAAGCAAATTTAAGACTTTTTAAGGACCCGCGGATACCCTGTGGTGAGAAAAGACAGGACCGGTGAATTATCCAAGCCTGCCACCAGCGACAGAACTAACTCCAGTACAGGTGAACCTACAACCACTGGTCCAGGGTGCATTCATGGGTCACACATAATCTCTCCTGACACCTCCTACACTATCTGCTGCATAGAGAGTGATACAACAGGAAGTGCAACTGAGGCAGGAATCAGCGATGGTGAAGTATACTGCAGTCCTGAGACAAATCTACCCACACAAAAACAAGAGCAGATAATACTCACTCCTCTCCAGATCACACTGGACTCAAAGACACAGAACGGGCTCTTAAACTTTCCTTAATGGAAAACTTGTGAACAGTGAACTAAACTCGCTGAAGTATGGCTGCATGTACTGAATAAAGTACGATCCTGCAGCGTCTGACCATCTGGTGATGGGATTTGAAACAATCTGTTCATTTGGAGGGGTGACAAAAAAGGTGATAAGCAAAAAGAAACACACACACACATACACAGGATCTGGAAACATGTCAAGAAAATCAACCCAGTGCACGCACGCACACACACTTTAGATCACTTATACCAACTGCACCGTCTCTATGGTAACTAGTAGCTGTCATGGCAACTGAGCATAAACGGTAGGAAAAAGGCTCAACTCTCTCATCACTATTTTCAAATTTTCATTTCAACCTTCAGTACAGAAAACAAACCCAGTTTCTCCTGTTCACATATTTAAACTTCAACGGAATGAAAATAGATGGGAATTCAGGTACAAGTCTGGCCCTGTAACTGAGTCACACACACACACACACACACACACACACTTACAGGAAGGAAGCAAAAGAAACAATTTTCTTACACAATTCAACAGGAGCATCATAGGAAAAAAAAATTCCAGATTAAATGATATTGCCAGGAAATACAAGTCTTTCCTGAACCCTAGGGGGCAGCAGTAGCTCAGGAGGTAAATGATAAATGACCCGCACTTGTATAGCACCTCTCAGAGTAAGGACTCCAAAGCGCTTTACACTACAGTGTAGGCCTGGGCGATATGGCAAAAAGAATGATCATGATATATTTTTCCATATCGTTCGATCTCGATTTTAATCACGATTAATTTTTATATAGTCAGTTTAAAGCAGCTTAAAATGTAAAAATAAAGAAACTAGATATTAGTTAAACCTTTTATTGACATTCTGTGTGTCTTTAATGCTATACAGGTACAAAACAAACTAATTATTTGCTGAATGAAACATCTTTGAGCTCCATCTCTAGCTTTTCTCTGCATTCATCATACAGCTGTGGCAGTGCAGTTTGAGAAACATACTTTTGGCCAGGTATTTCATACCTCTGGTCCAGCACTTTGATTAAATGCTTAAATCCTTCTTTCTCTACTGTGTTCAGAGGCATCATGTCTTTTGCTATACAAAAAGTTATAGCTTTTTTGATGGTTTTGCTTCTCTTTGAGTTCTGCTCATACGGTGCAACAGCTGAAAATGACGAGATGATTGATTGCTGTTTTGGTTGTGCAGCTGCACCGCCAGTGCCAGCTGGACCACTGCTAGCAGCCGCACTAGTGCTAAGTCTACTTTGAGACAAGCTAACAAGTTGTCCGGATTCTGCTCGCATTTTCACGCTCTCTGTATAATCACTTGGGTGGTATTTCTTTAGATGATTAAATAGATTCGTAGTGTTGCCAGTTTTTGAAGGCACCATTCGCCGACATACCTAGCATGTCGGCTTGATTTGCTCAACGTCACTTTTGAGATACCTTCAGATTGAGGTCTCCACCGAGGTCATCAAGCTGAAGGACTCACTGCTCACTGTGCTTCCCCATGACCTCCCTCCCACCTGCGGAGCCAGCTGGTTGAGCGCCACACAGGCCGCCCCCGCTGAGGAACCAGGATCCCATCCCCTCCCCCCTACCTACCGGGTCTCATGTTGTGAACTGTGACATTTGTTGCTTACATGTCGGGTGTTTTTTTTTGCATTGGACTGCTACACCCTGCTAGTGTAACCCTGTTAATGCCTTTTTTTCTCCCTCCCTGAACTTCCCTCATGTAACACCCTCTTCATCTATCTATTAAGGTAGCGCGACTCATGTTGCGAATGACCGCAGTCACCAATTCTTGTTATGTGTCTTACCCACGTATGTCTGATCTTTGAATTGTGTGTGCTGAAACTGAATTTCATTTCTCTGTATGTCCTGCACATGTTGTAGAATATGACAATAAATGACTTTGAATCTTTGAAATACCCGAACCACCGCCACACAACTGACGTTGAGTAACTTTTCTTCTGAACAATGTCTTCATCTCCAGAAGACAACTCCGAGTCATGACTGGGATCTACTTCGCTGTCTTCAGCTCCACGTTTGGCCATTCTGCTTATTAAACCTCTTCACCGAAGTAGTGGAGCAGGAAAAGTGTAATTGCAAATGCTTCTTCTTTTTGTTAAATGGCGGTGGGCAACCAACTAGGGCTGCAACAACGAATCGATAAATTCGATGAAAATCGATTACTAAAAGCATTGGCAACGAATTGCGTCATCGATTCGTTGTGTCGCACAACTCTTCCAAAAGCGCCCCCCCTTCCCGCCCGCCGTTGCGCGCAGACAGATCAGCGCTAGGGAGAGCCGGCAGTTGTTTGGAAGAGGAACATGGCAGAAGCAGGGAGAGTCAAAAAAGTAAAAGCTTTTTAAGTTTGGGAGCATTTTCAGTTAAATCAGGCGAAGACTTGCGTTACCTGCAACGTTTAGGTCAGACTTAGCATGGCACGGGATGATGCAGTGTCTTAAACGCAAGCATGTCGGGATCATCAGCGAGGAAGGAGAGAACTCTGTGTCCGGGTAAATTAAAAACTTTTCAAAAGTGATTCATCCAAGTCCCGGATTATTACACAGGCTAGACATGCACTAAGCTCGTAAAAAAAGAGTCTAAAGTCGTGAGCGTGATGCTTATTAGATGAGCGGGGGGACTCGCGCTGCTGCGAACCGGTTCCGCCCAAGGCTGGATTAACTGGGCAATTGCCCAGGGCCCACGAACTCTAAAGGGCCCAGGGCACGAGCAAAATACTGTATCTATAATTTCCAGCTTTATGAGGACTATGGTGACCGTACGTTCCGTTTTCCCCGGACATGTCCACTTTTCACTCTCTGTCCGGCGCGTTCGGACTGCGGGTTCTTGTATTGATGAAAATGTCCGGCTTTTCATCCAGGAGCAGGGATCGAATTATGGGGGAGCTGTATATCCTACACATCCAGGGGAACCAGAAAAAAGTTTTCTATATTATATCATTTTTGGACTCTTTTGAGCAGAGAGCGGCACAGCGCATTGTTGCGCAGCGATCCAGGCTGCTGCTTCCGGCGCACGGTCCATTCTCAAAGTGGCGCAACCAAAAAACTATAATTAGCACACGATCGTTCATGTCTGCACATGTTCTCTATTTTCTGTCTTATTTGTGCCTGCAGCGCTCTGCTACTGCGGAGCTCATCACCTGTGCTGCGGTGATTTCACCTCACGCAGCATCGAAAACGCGCTCTGCGCTTTGTGGTCAGGAGATCCCTTTGATCTGCTCAGAAGTAACTGATGAGGTGAAAAAGTAAGAATCCAGGCAACAGATTTTCTGGAGAATTAAGAGGAGATGCAGGAAGATGAGAGACAGACAGGACAGGAAAATAGTTCAATAAAAACAACAAAACAAAACAAAACAAAGTGTTGAAAAGTAAAATGTAGATAGATTTATCTCCACTACACGTTTTTACCTATAAAACAATAAGTTACACACATGTAATATTTATAAATTTGATACTATTCAGGTCACCTTCAAAACTCAGTCACACACCCAGGGCCGTTTCAAGACATTTTGGGGGCCAAGGCAAAATGCCGCCCCCCCCATAACTGGGCTCCCCAGAAGCCTCTGTGTAATTCATACCCTCTCCAGTAGTGTTAGTTATACAGTGTTTATAAAAGCCCCTCAGGCATTACTGACATCGTCTAATATTATCAGATGAAAAACTAAATTATCAGACATGCTGTCTCATCTGCTTCTTTTCTAAACTTGCAGAAAGTAACAAAACCATTTGAAAGCCAAGATTTGTGGATTCTCTGAAAGTTTCCATGGAGTGTGTGACAACTTATTTTTTCAGTCATTTTTGGAAATAGTGATCAATTTTGATTAATTCACAGCCTATGTTTAATTACATTTAAAAATTAGTTGTTTGACATCCCCAGTTATAATAAATGTCTACAGATGAGATCAAACAAAACAGATGAGAATTACCCTTAAGCTGTTTAACTTGGACCAAGCATTTTAGGTCACAGATAGGTGTAGCTTAGGGTCTCTGTCTATACACCTTATAAGACAATTTAGGTGATGGCATGTTGTTTTTCTGCTATTGAACTGTTTTCTAATAATGTTGTGTTAAATAAAGTGAAGGAAGGAGAGAAATAACGTTTCCCTAGCAGTTTTTAAAAATTTCCCCATGTAATCCGATTAATCGATTAATCGTGTCGAGACCCCATCCGATTCATCGATTATCCAAATAATCGTTTGTTGCAGCCCTACAACCAACGCACATAGAGAATTAGCGCCCCCTACTGAGGCTGCAAACATCTGTTATTTCTGATCGAGACTCCCAGCTGATCACCGTAATTGAACTGAAAATGATCGTGATCACAAAGTGCGATCATATGATCGCCCAGCCCTACTACAGTGTATCATTCATCCATTCACACACACACACACATTCACACACTGATGATGATGAGCTACGATGTAGCCACAGCTGTCCTGGGGCGCACTGACAGAGTGCGCCCCAGGTCAGTGCGCCCCAGGGTAGTCACCTGAAACAGCTGCCGAGCACAGGCGCCACCGGTCCCTCCGACCACCACCAGCAGGCAAGGTGGGTTAAGATTCTTGCCCAAGGACACAACAGAAGAATACTCTGTCGGGAGCCGGGACAGGTAGAGCAGGTTGTCCAGTAATTGGAGGGTTGTAGGATCAATCTCCTGCCAGAGAATGCTGCTGTTGTATCCTTGGGCCAGGCACTTACCCACCTTGCATGCTGGCGGTGGTCGGATGGACCGGTGAGGTCTTTGATTGGCAGCGTGTGAATGTGTGTGTGTGCATGGGTGAATAATCCATTGTGTTGTAAAGCACCTTGGGGGGTTTGAGGACTCCAGAGGTGCAATATCAAATACAAGTCATTTACCTAAATGGCTTGTATGCAGGATCTAAACGTTACTATTTAAAATAGGTTTTACTTTTTACTATCACAATAATAAAATTAAACCTTATAAAAATATTTTTGATCAAAGAAGAACTATTTTCTTTTAAAGGGGCCTTATTTCTTCTTAACTTATCATAGTTCTACGATCAATACCAAGCATGTTTATGAAGTTCTTGGCACTAAATCCCTCTCATAAGAAGCTATTTCAGCAGTTTCCAGCAGCAGCTGTCTCTTGCACATGAGAGGTGGTTCTATTCAACTTTCCCCATTTGTGATGTCACAAATGGGAACTTTTTGAAGCAGCTCATTTTAGGCACATAGTTCCTCAAACCAAAATGCTGACAGAATAGATGTTTATTTTTATTTTTATTCTTTTGGAGTGTTTACAGCGGCAGTAGAGCAGCACTAAAATATGCTAAAGATGAGTTTTGCACAGCACGTGCCCTTTAAAACAAAACAGTGTCTTCTCTGGCATTACTCAAACGTTTTAACTGGACACAATAAACAGGTTTTAATCATCCAACCTGTGAAAACTAAACACAGCTCTGCTTCAGCGGGTGTTTAAAAACAACCCCGACATTTATGAGTAACGTAAGATGATGTAATAAACCACCTAAAGGCAGTCAACGTTTTTACTGTGCTCCACTGGATTAGCTCATCACCTGAGAAGTATGCATTTGTAAACATTAATAATGATCCCATTATAGAAGATATTCTGTACAGATTAAACAGAATACTTACTGGAACAAGCTTTAAGCTGCCTCATGTAATTGTTCAAACACACACACACACACACACACACACACACACACACACACACACACACACACACACGCACACACCTTGGGAAAAATCCTAAGGGTTATTTTCAGCAACACACAGACAATCAAAAGCACTCTCCTCTGATATCAGGATGCACTCATCTGAAAAACATTAAGGGAATTGTACCTTAAGGGCCAGAAACTATCTGCACTCCACCACGGTGAATGTGTCTCTCCAAAATGAAATCCATTTCTAATTGCTTCACTTGGTGCTCTCTGTGGACTCCCTTTACATGAGAGCAATTTGGAGCCCTGATGCAGTTTTCTGCTTTTCTCTTCACGAGGATAAAATCTGAGTGAAATCTGGAGCAACAGCACCACCGTGTGCTTTTGCAGGAGGCGTCTCGCCTCGCTGCACGGCAGGGAAATATATGCATGTTACAGGGCCCGTTTGTGTGCAACTAAAAGACCCAGAAAACAAAAACAAGCTGAGTATGTCGAGTACACACTGCAAAATTTTAATGGTATTCTGAAAAAAATTATCCGCCTAACCTCAACAGTGAAGTCTGCTCAAGCTGCACAACAAGTCTTCTCAAAAACTATAAATAAATAAACCCTCCTCACAGCTGGAGCAGGAAGAAAAATAACCGTCTAATTGGTTATTTCAGTTATTGTGGATGAAAACAAATAATCTGCCTGAGATTGGTGGCATGTGAGGAAGGACAATTTTCACTTCCAAGCAGTGTGTTCAACTTTAATTATGATTTCTTATAAATTATTCATTTCAGTTTAATAATTCAAAGAAATCAATTCAGATTTAATGAGTTTCCTTTTCATGTTCTATGCATATTTAGTCCCTCATTAAACCCAGAAACATGCATTTTTATAAGATGTTTAACGTGCATTAGCCTAATATATATATATATATATATATATATATATATATATATATATACGTATGTGTATGCATACATACAGTACAGGCCAAAAGTTTAGAGACACCTCACTCAATGTGTTGTCTTCATTTTCATGACAAGAGGTAGTCACCTGAAACGGTTTTCCAACAGTCTTGAAGGACTACATCTTGACGCTCATCAAGAGAATACCAAGTGTTATGGAAACTTTATGTTTACTAATTCTTGAACATTGACTCAATCAACTGAATGTAAATGTATTGCTTAATGCCTCTTTGCATGACACACCCACACAAGACACACACACACACACACACACCCCTCTCTTGGTGTAAATAAACTCCTTGACCGGATGTTCGGGGCATTTTGCCTCGTACACTATGCCACAGTTATAACTGTTTGACTTGTCTGCTCATTGTCTTATTCTCTCTTCACTATAGGAAATGGGTTATTAATAAACATATTGATAAAATCCATGACACCAAGAGCGTGCAAAGCAGTAATCAGAGCAAAGGGTGGCTATTTTTGAAGGAAATAGAATTTAAAACATGTTTTCTGTTATTTCACCTTTTTTGGTTTATTACATAACGCCACATGTGTTCATGCATAGTTTTGAGGCCTTTAGTGAGGATCTACCAACATAAACGGTCATGAAATTAAAGAAAACACATTGACTGAGAAGGTGTGTCCAAACTTTTTGGCCTGTACTATATATGTGTATATATGTATACCGTAAATCCTCTAATGCAGACCCGGGCCTGTATTTGACTCAAGCTCATCAAGCTCCAGGCCTTTATTGGAAGGAGGGCCAGAATTAGAGGCAGGCCTCTATTTCTATTTGAGCAAAATGAACTAATGGTTCGCTGGAGTTTTTGACAATTAAAATTGCGCCCACATTTTCAAAGTTAAACACATTTCTTTTAACAACGGTAGTTTCCCCCTGCGCAGCGGCTGCAAACTCACTGATGCGCCTGCAGCCTCTCAGAGTTCCTGCTGCTCTAAACATTAAAATAATTATTTCATCTTCTGTTCCTCACTTCTGATTACCTTCAATGGTGTCTGTTTGTTGCAACCACCAGGTACAAAAACTAACTTGTTTTTATTTGACTATTTTTCTGTCCTGCCTGTTTATTATCTTCCTGCATCTCCTCTCAATCCTAAAGAAAAACTGCTACCTGGGTTCATAAATATTCACCTCATGAGTTACCTTTGAACTGCAGTTCTAAAAGATCTACCGACCGCAAAAACAGCGGAGCGCTCGCTGCTTGGCGGCCGCATCAGTGATCGTTGTTTCACCGGAAGACAAGGTGATGCGCCCCGCTCAACAGCGAAACGCATCAGGCGCAAATAAAAGACAGAAAACATTAAAGGAAATGAACCGACATGAACGATCGCGTGTTAAATTAGTTTTTGAGGTGGCGACACCTGATGTGACAATGTTACTGTGGCCGTGCTCAGGACACAGATCTACCGACCGCAAAAACAGCGGAGTGCTCCCTGCTTGGCGGCCGCATCAGTGATCGGTGCTTCGGAGGACAAGTTGATGTGCCTCGCTCCACAGCAGCGAAACGCATCAGGCGCAAATAAAAGACAGAAAACATTAAAGGAAATGAACCGACATGAACGATTGCGTGTCAGTACCGACGCTCTGGCACAGTGCGTTGCCCCCCCGAGTGCAGGAGCTTGTCACCTGCTGACAGCAGGCTGCTGTCTTTTCCGAGGGCTGCATCTTGCCGGTCATTATCATGTGACAGCGACTAGTCGACGACAGGCATAAAAAGTCACTATAGTGAAGTCGACTAGTTCATACAACCCCTACTGCTCCCCAGTGTTCTGCAGCGCACGTTCTCTTTGAACTTGATATCAAATTTTCGCCTCCTCTTCGTCTCCGCACGGTTAAAGTCACCCTCGCGGTCTATCACTGGCAAATCAAAAGTGAGACGATGACACAACCTCCCCCCGTACTTGCTTGTTACCACATTCCACCCGGCCACAATAAGAGACCGGCCATTATTCACCTCCGCCGACTCCGACACCGGCCAAAATATGAGACCCGGCCGGTAATTGAATACAGGCCTGTATTAGAGGATTTACGGTATGCGTGTGTGTGTGTGTGTGTGTGTGTGTGTGTGTGTGTGTGTGTGTGTGTGTGTGTGTGTGTATATATATATATATATATATATATATATATATACACCTATATATATATATATATGTGTGTGTGTGTGTGTATCTATATGTAAATGATGTTGAAATTGCATCTTACAATATGAAAATGCCCATTTTTGCTTGGATGTGCAACTTTGATTGAGCCTACAAGGTGAAAACAAGTTTGACTTGATCAAAATATCTGCAAATCAGTTTCCTACAACAAAGCATTAGGGCCAATCAGAGGAGACAACAATGTAAATGTTCCTCTGAGAAAATGTGGCAAATGTTGCTGTTCTATCAGGCTTCAAAACAAATATTTATTTAAAATACAGTTTATAGTTGTGATTGCCATGGCAATTAAAAAAAAGCTTAAACATATGTCTGCAATTTGTATTTAAAAACTGCTAAAACGATCATGTCACTAATGAAGTCTGCAAAAAACTCTTTTTCTTAATAATCTCCAAAATATATTTATATTCAATTTATTAAATACTAAAATATGCAGGCCAACAAAAAGTAAATTATGGCATTTCACAACTGTTTGGATTTTGCATTAATGGCAGAACATTCCAACATAAATCACATGCACATGAAGTTAATTAGATATAAATAACACACACACACTGTTCAGGTGCAACAGTGACCTCTCCATCACCCCAGTAACTGCAACAGTGAGCTGCAGGAGTGGAGCAACAAAAAATGTGCATGCGCGCACGCACGCACGCACGCACGCACACACACACACACACACACACACACACACACACACACACACACACACACACACACACACACACCATTGTGGTCACACAAAATCAATAATACACAAAACATTGCCATTATGAGTTCATGGTCTGGGGAGGATTTGGATCTGCATGAATAAATCCAAAATGAGCTCCCATTAAAACTACAAACACATGAAAGTAGAAATATTTGTGTAAAAAAAAAACATCATTTCTGACTCATATTTACATTTATACCGTGTATATGTTAGAATGGCGATGGACTGTGTTTTAGTTTGTTTATAACTTTATAACCAGACTCGTTGGGAGTCACAGACATGGCTGAAGATCAAAAAGTATTTCCTCTGCAACATTTTTAGTCTGTTTGCAAATTTTAAATCTGACGACAGGTCTCTTTTAGTGGAAAAAACACTCTTTTTGGTCTGAGCGTTTTCTCTTTTAATGTACATACCATACCATTATTTATAGCAGACTACAGTCATTTTTACAATCATACAAGATTCATCCATCCATCCATTTTCATCCACTTATCTGGAGTCGGGTCATGGGGGCAGGAGTCTAAGTCGAGAGGCCCAGACTTCCCTCTCCCCAGCCACTTGGGCCAGCTCCTCCAGGGAAATCCCAAGGCGTTCCCTGGCCAGGTGAGAGACATAGTCCCTCCACCATGTCCTGGGTCTACCTTTAGGTCTCCTCCCGGTTGGATGTGACCGGAAAACCTCACCAGGGAGGCGTCCAGGAGGCATCCTGACCAGATGCCCGAGCCACCTCAACTGGCTCCTCTCGATGTGGAGGAGCAGTGAGTCTACTCTGAGCCCCTCCCAGATGACAGAGCTTCTCACCCTATCTAAGGGAGAGCCCAGCCACTCTGCTGAGAAAACTCATTTCGGCCGCTTGTATCCGCCATCTTCGTTCTTTCAGTCACTACCCAAAGCTCATGACCATAGGTGAGGGTAGGAACGTAGATCGACCGGTAAATCAAGAGCTTCACCTTCTGGCTCAGCTCTCTCTTCACCACGACAGACCGGTACAACGCCCGCATCACTGCAGATGAAGCACCAATCCACCTATCGATCTCACGCTCCAGTTTTCCCTCACTCGTGAACAAGACCCCGAGATACTTAAACTCCTCCGCTTGGGGCAGGACCTCATCCCTGACCCGGAGAAGGCATTCTACCCTTTTCCAAATCAAGAACATGGTCTCAGATTTAGAGGAGCTGATTCACACTCGGCAGCAAAAGCTGAAGATCACGTTCTGATGAAGCCAACAGGACCACATCATCAGCAAACAGCAGAGACCTGATCCTCAGGCCACCAACACGGATTAAATGTGTGAAAACATTATAAGAAGGTCTAATTTCAGTAACATGACTAGTTGTATGTACAGTTTATATTCAGGACCCTCAGTAATCTATTTATCTTTCTACAGAGTTCCATTTTGATTCAAATATTTGTGCTTTTTTATTTTTCTGTGTTCAATATTTTTGGATTTAAAATAAATAAGTAAAAAAGACAATCAATTACAATTAGGTGAAAATATGATGAAAATGGTTACAATGGATATCATAATAAATAAATAAACAAATTCAAGCTGCAGGATTTTAATATATAAAAAAGCAATACCAGATTTGTTTATCCATAATGCTTGTGCAGCCTCTAGTGGCTTTAGTTTTAATTGCAGAAGCTTTTATGAATCATTTCCAACAAAAGACAGTCAGTTTTTAAATAAATATTTATATTTGTACGTGCATGTTGTAGACAACAGCTTTTGTTGTTGTCCTGTCCAAGCAGAAGAGCCTGATGGTTGGTTTATGTTGTGATTAAAAATGAAAGAATTAATAAATGAACACAGGAATAATACATGTATCAACACTTTTCTATCTCACATATGCATTCAGAGAAACACACACACGCGCACACACACACACACACACACACGCACAGTGAGCAGCAGTTCAGCGAGTGGGTGGTTTCCCCAGCGAGATGAAACATCTTGCCTCCCACATGCTTATATAACTCCATCTCTACCTCCTCCAGCTGATCACTCATCATTTTGCCCTCTGCTGGAAAAGAAGAACACCCTTCCAGCTCCGTCTCTCCCTGAAATCAGCGCTCCCTCTGCAATCCGCCGTCATTCTGTTAAACTCGCAGCATCAAAGGAGCGCCTCACTCAGATCAGATCAATCTGCACTACATCTCTAGTCAACATTTTATGTCGTATAAATAGAAAATAGATCCAGATTACTTGTTACAACATAAAATCTAAACTTATTATTATATTACTAGTTTCCAAAATGATAGATTTTTACATTGAGCAGTTGTGAACACTCTACTTTTACAAACACCAACCACTGAACTGTGAGAGAGTCATCATGTTAGCTTATATCAGAGGAAAAGAGAAGTAGAGTGAGGTTATGATATAAAGGCTAATCTGCACATCCTCCCTTTGCCTTCCCAGGATGCATTTCACAGTAATGAAGCGAAATGCCCGACGGGCATCCTGCACGGCGTGGAGTCAAGTCTGACATCAGCTTCAGCTGCATTTTACCCGGGAAACGGAAGAACTCCACTAAGGCAGAAAGAGACACGCGAGGGTCTCCTCTGTGGTTTATAGAGACGAAGAAACAAATTCAGTCTGTCATCCAGGTGAAAGATGAGAACAAAAAAATCAGTTATATAAAACCCTGCTGTAACAAAACTCCTGCTGCCTGCTAGGAAAAGAGTTTAACACTTGAAACCACTGAGAAACAGCTGAGATCTGCACACTTACAGTTAAAATCACCAAGAATTTGTATTTAAGATAATTTAGAGACAGATCTCTTACACTTTCAATTCAATTCAAGTTTATTTATATAGCGCCAAATCACGACAAGAGTCGTCTCAAGGCACTTCACATAATAAATACATGGGAAGCTTAAGACGCGACTGCAACAGTAATGCTAATTTTCTTAGTCCCAGTGTGTCTTAATTACATCTCAGTAGGTTAGCAAGATGGTTGCCATCCCATCTCAAAGTGGCCTCAAATTTCGGACTCTTTGAACCTAAACTGAGGAGGCACACGTATGGGCACAAATTCAAGAGTCAGACTGCGTTGTTGTGCATTGCATTTTGTCACCATGGAAAAATATGCTTAGAAATTACAGCTTTGTGCCTCCACGGATACAAATTTATGTGTAAAAAAATTTGTGTTTGTGGAATAACAAGTTACAAAGTTAGGCCTTTTTTTCTTTTACAGAAAAGCAAAAACTGACATGAGATACAAACATACAACGTGCCACCCAGCTCCTGGTGCAGTCTACTGTCATCTCCCGCCTCGATTACAGCAATTCCCTTCTAACTGGTCTTCCAGCCTGTACTGTCAGACCTCTTCAAATGGTCCAGAACGCAGCGGCACATCTGGTCTTCAATCAGCCAAAAAGAGCTCACGTCACCCCTCTGTTCATTGAGCTCCACTGGCTACCGCTAGCAGCATGCATCTAATTCAAATTGCTAATACTAGCATACAAAGTCCGAGATGGTACGGCTCCCATCTACCTGAATCCTCTTGTAAAGGCTTACGTCTCGGCCCGGCCGCTCCGGTCATCACAGGATCGTCGGCTAGCAGTGCCTACACCACGCTCAGGACAATCCAGACTCTTCTCATGCATCGTTCCACAAATGTGGAATGACCTTCCAAGCACTACCAGAACAGTGGCTTCCTTTTCAATTTTCAAGAAACTCCTGAAGACCCTGCTCTTCAGAGAGCATCTTAACTAGCACCTTCCCTGCATCCGTCCCCCCTCTCCGTCCACTCCTTGTTCCCTCCTCTCCATGATTGATGTCAATGTTGTTGTTGTTATTGTTGTTGTTAGCCTCAAGGGCAACATGCCGATTATCACTTGTAAGTCGCTTTGGACAAAAGCGTCTGCTAAATACATAAACATAAACATAGATACCTGCATGTGACTTTAAAACTTGCAAGCATGAAGTTTCGCAGATTATTACTGCCTCTCACCTGATTGGCCAATTTCTTGTCAATCGTAAATTTTACTATCCAATCAGAGAGCAACTGGGTTTGGGTTGGAGGAGAGAAAGAGCACCTCTGCGGCTCAGGAAGGAGTTAATTTAGTCCAGAGTTTCTCAATTACTTTCTGTGATCCGAAAATAGTGTGGCCAAAGGAAGATGTTAATTCAAGGTGTGTCCAGTGGGCCTATATATAGGGCTCCAGGTAGAATTCTGCTTGTTTTGTGCCATGGACTTCACATATGATGTCTGTGAATTTTAAAGACACATTTTGATACCAAGGTATTTTCGAACGGGGTGGGGGTTATTTTAGGTTTTGTGTGAAAATAAGTCCAGGACTACAAATGCGTTTCACGAAAGTGACATCATCAAACCAGACATGGAGAAAACTGAGAGAAAATGGCTGTAAGTTCAGCAAACTTCCCACAGGAGGAAAGAACCACCATAAATCTGGCCATGTGGTAAGTAGCAGCTACGCTAGGGGAGAGGAGATTATGTGGTGACGTCATATATGCAATGTGCCAATTTTTAGTTTGTAGTCATGCTAATTATGAACTTTTACAAGCTAATAAATCTCAAAGTACATGAATGGCGTGGTTGAAACACCCATCGTTACTTTTCATTTAAATTGCAGTACAACATATGTGCGATCCAGGGCATTAGGCAAAGCAGATTAGACAATAGCGTTTTAGCCCTGTTGACTTGCATTCATTTTTTTCATTGTTCCGAGGAACCATGATGCAGAAGTGACTTAGGCTTCCTATAGGACCATCTCCAAGCAGGTAGAAGTTCATCTGACTAGCTGCACTTATTATTCAGGAATTTAAGATCCATGGAACTATAGCCAACCTCCCTGGACGTGGCTGCAGGAGGAAAATTTATGATGAATCAAAGAGACAGATAATCTGAATGGTAACAAAAGACCTGAGAAAAACTTCTGAAGAGATGCAAGGTGAACTTCAAGCTCAAGGAACATCAGTGTCAGATCACACCATCCATCATTGTTTGAGCCAAAGTGGACTACATGGGAGACGACCAAGAAGGACAACATTGTTGAGAACAAATCATAAAAAATCCAGACGGGAATAAGCCAAACTACATGCTGACAAGCCACAAAGCTTCTGGGAGAAGGTCCTTTGGACAGATGAGACAAAAATGGAACTTTTTGCCAAGGGACATCAGCTCTATGTTCACAGACAGAAAAATGAAGCATATCAAGAAAAGAACACTGTCCCTACTGTGAAACACGGAGGAGGCCCTGTTATGTTCTGGGGCTGCTTTGCTGCATCTGATGCAGGGGGTCTTGAATCTGTGCAGGGTGCAATGAAGGTACTGTCAAGGGACTCTAGACAGAAATGTGCTGGCCAGAGTCAGAAAGCTTGGTCTCAGTCACAGGTCATGAGTCCCGCTACAGGACAATGACGCCAAACACACAGCTAAAAACACCCAGAATGGCTAAGAGGAAAACATCGGACTATTCTAAAGTGGCCTTCTACGAGCCCTGACCTCAGTCCCATTTAGCTGAAACATGCTGCCTGGAAAAGGTGCCCTTCAAACCTGAGACAACTGGAGCAGTTTGCTCATGAGGAGTGGGCCAAAATACCCGCTGAGAGGTGCAGAAGACTCATTGACAGTTACAGGAATCGTTTGATTGCAGTGATGGCCTCAAAAGGTTGTGCAACAAAATATGAAGTTAGGGGTACCATCATTTTTGTCCAGGCCTGTTCCATTAGTTTAGTTTTTTTATATAATTTTGTTAAAGCATGGTTGAAAAGCAATGTCTGACTTATTTATTATTACTTTTGTCAGATTCAAGTTATTTCTGAGACCATTGTGGGTTTTCTTTCATTGACCGAAGGGTACCAACTATTTTGTCCACATCTGTTTGTGATGACTATTTTAAAATGGTTCCAGCTTTAAGAGGAAACTGACTAAGATAGCATAAATCCATCCATCTCAGAATGCATCCATTCATTTTTGATTTGTTTTATTAATATAATGACTGAAATTCTATATTCCTTCTATTTAAAAGGATAAATAGATTCCTGGAAAAGCTGGGACAGCAGTGTTTTCTTACAAATGTTTTATTGTTGCTTGGAACCATTTCCAGTAATGAACGGTTTGGTGTAATTCCAGCCGTGGATAACGGATGATACTCAGAGACTCACGTTGATCAGCTCAATCTCCCAGATCTTCTTAACCAGCTCCATGGAGGTGTAACCATTGATGAGGAAAGACTTTGTATAGTCGCCGAGCTCCAAAGACTCCAGCCACTCTGCCACCGACGTGGGGTTGTTGCCATCGTAGCCCACAGGACGGACCTTTCAGGAAGAAAACACACAATGGAATTATTGCTTAAAAAACAATTCAAAAGAGAGCACAGCAACTGGAGGCATCTTATTTTGAAATAATAAAAACTACATCCAATTATTATCATTTGGTGAAAGACAAATCTCAGACTCAGAAAGTCTCTCTCTCTCTCTCTCTGATGTTTGTAAAGTAAACAAGCTGCACTTTCTGTACAGGTCTGACTAAGACAGCAGCAGCAGGGGGTGGGGTTACCACTCAGACTCAAGTACATGATGTACGGCAGGCAATTAATAATGTATTCACTCTATTTTGACACCCAAAGCAGCTGCTTCAAACAAGATCCCCACAACCTTCACTCACACCTGGGATGTGTTGGACTACATGCCTGAGTAGGTGTGTGTGTGTGTGTGTGTGTGTGTGTGTGTGTGTGTGTGTGTGTGTGTGTGTGTGTGTGTGTGTGTGTGTGTGTGTGTGTGAAAGAGAGAGAAACTGAAGTTCAAAGGTTTCAGCTTTGATGCTGTTTTGAAAACTTTTAAGGAGATTTTCTGTCTTCTCTGAAATTACTCATCCCTTTGCTGTTTGCATAAATACACGTTTAACTTTTTATTTCCTCATTCAGAGCTCTAAATCAGAGTTCAGGGTATTCTGACAAGTTTTATTTGCGTAACTTTAACTGTTGATGGAAAGTGGAGATTTTTCAGCTTCTCCAATTTTTATAATTTTTCTGTCCCAAGCAGCTGCAGCATGTAGATTATTAAATCCTCTTGGCATGTGGCTCAATAATTCAAGAATGCAGGGAAATGCTTCCACCCACAGCGACTTATATCACAGAAATAATGATGAATCAGAAGATCTGCTGATTTTACAGCTATAGTACAAATGCCTGGTGACTGAGGTGTGTGGCACTGACCCTGGGCAGCAGCCGGATGGCTTGCAGCAGACGTTGTCTGTGAGCCGAGTTTAGGATTCCGATTTCCAGCAGATCCTGGTCCTCCACCACGTTACTGCCCTGTAACCAACAACAGGCACGGTGAATGAATGAACCTACAGTCACTTCACAAAGACATTCTGCTTTTTGTAAAACAACGCCTTCGTTCACAAACAGTCACATCTGTGCGTCAACAGCATCTTCATTCATGAATGCAGTGAAGCTCCTAATGTCATTTCTATATTTTACAGGCGGACGGCGGCAGCAGTTAGCTTTGAGGTGAACCAACAACTTCAGCAGGATGAGAAGCAGAAGCTTTAATGAGTTTTCTTTTGTTAGGAGGGACACCCCTCCATCACCACAGAGAGTCAATAACTGCCGTTAATGCTTTTAAATAACCTAAATGGAGACTTGTTTGATGACTAGAAACATTTTTTAATATAGGTAAACATTGTGTTGAATGTAAAATACAGCCAGGACAAGATAACACACTCATGAAAAAGCTATTAAAATAAAGTCTTAACTGTGCTACCTTCTGATATCCTCTATGGCTTCTCTATCAGCTATAAAAATGCTGAAAATACAGACATCAGTTGTGTCTATACAGAACTTGTCTATAGACCCACTGACACGTGTTGTCACATGCCCAAGTTCCCGCCCCCCCAGCTTCTGGCAGAGGGGCAAGTAGATGGCACACCCCCACTGACCACTGTTGTTGTCAGTTATCAATAAACTGAGTTAAAAAGCAGCAAAATAAAATGCATCAGCAAGATTAACACGCAGCGGCACAAAGAGACGAATTTTACAGGTTCCCAGCTGATAACCATCGCCTTTGGTGTATTTTAACAGCCATGACGAGAGTTGAACCGTCCACATTGCAGGACCCAGAATAAAAAGTCAACTATCTGCCCCACACATCCAGACCCAAACAAGCTGTAGCCATCTAAGGACTTGTATTCATTTGCAACAGAATAAAATTTGTTAATTTTTATTTTTGGGGAGGGGGGTGGGGGGGGGGGGGTGGCACAGGAGCTAAGTGCTCACCCCGTAATCGGAAGGTTGCAGGTTCGAGCCCCGCTCAGTCTGTCGCTGTCGCTGTGTCCTTGGGCAAGACACTTAACCCACGTTGCCTGCTGGTGGTGGTCGGAGGGACCGGCGGCGCCAGTGCTCGGCAGCCTTGCCTCCGTCAGTGCACTCCAGGGCAGCTGTGGCTACATCGTAGCTCATCCCCACCAGTGTGTGAATGGGTGAATGACTGATTGTGTTGTAAAGCACCTTGAGGGGTTCCAGGACTCTAGAAGGCGCTTTATCAAATAAAGGCCATTTACCAAAATTACACTGAATGGGCTCTGTATTTGGAGCTTGCATCCTTTGATGTCATTTGTTGATATGTTAAATACGTAAAAGTTAGTTATGAATGTGATGGGACAGATAGATCCGGTCTGGTCCCTTCTCCGTAAAGAGGCAGGCGGCTCACATTGGACGGATAGCAGGGCGGGGCGAGCCATCCAGTAAAAGGCAGCTGCCTGCTCCTCCAGCAGGACAGCTCTTGTGTGGCAATCAGGTGCTAGTGTGTGTTGAGACTCCAACTACAAGCTGCGATTATAAGTACTCTCCCTCCTGTGTTGCTTGTGCGGCATTAGCTAATGCTCGTTGCTCCGTCTTAATTTGTTTTGTATCGTGTGATCGCAGACTGGAGCTGCATATGCTGTTACAGTGTCAAACTGCACCCAGGTACTCCTAATCAGATCTCTGCCCATGTGTGTGTGGCAGCCGTATTAACCCAGCGGGCACAGTGATTCAAGGTTGAATCAACGTCATGGACCATGGTTGAATCACCGCTGGATTTGGTTTTGATTTTGAAAGGTGAATCAACGTTGATATTCCGACGTTGGAACGACGGGATATCAATGTTGATTCACCTTTCAAAATCAAAACCAAATCCAGCATTGATTCAACGTTGATATTACAACGCCTTTTCAATGTTCAATTAATGTTGATTTTCCAAAACAATTTCAACATTCACCACCATAGCCAACTAGCTTCTACATTTTTACAAGATTTATTGTATCCATCATAGCTGTGTGCAATATTGATTGACACAGAATAAATGCCATCAGTCTGTCGCTGTTGTTGTGTCCTTGGGCAAGACACTTAACCCACGTTGCCTGCTGGTGGTCGTCGGAGGGACCGGTGGCGCCCGTGCTCGGCAGGCTCGCCTCTGTCAGTGCGCCCCAGGGCAGCTGTGGCTACATTGTAGTTCATCCCCACCAGTGTGTGAATGTGTGTGTGAATGGCTGATTGTGTTGTAAAGCGCGTTGGGGGGTTCCAGGACTCTAGAAGGCGCTATATCAAATACAGGCCGTTTACCATTTAATTTATCAGGCGAATAAAGAAATAGTCAATTAAAAGAAAACAAACTTTATTTATAACAACAAGGAATAACAATTCAATTGAAATAGCAATAAAAAAATAAAGGTGAAAAAAATGTTTTTAAAAATAAAAACAGAACTAGTCACTCAAGGGAGGAAGGTTTTTTTTGATTTTTTCAGCCACCACCACCCACTCTCTCTGGTGCATATTTCAAATATTTAGACACAATCTCCGTTGCTTGTGTCTGGGTCGTCTGGTGTGTGGTGACAACAGCATCTAAAGAGGAAACAACAGAGACCATCATCATGTCTGCTGTTCATCAGCATGAGAAAATTCCTTCCAACAGCAACTGATATTCACTCCACACCAAAATAGATGGGGCACGCAAAGAGGGTAACCAATCACTGATCAGAACCAAATCCTTGAGGAAACGTAATGTGTAGTATTTCTTGAATTATCACAAAATGTTATACTTCTGCTTCTGTTTTCAGTAACGGTTATACGCTTACCACAGATGATTTGGAAGAGCAAAGACTCAGAAAAGGCTATTTTCCCAGTCCTCCCCTTCAGGCTCATTTGTGCCATCATTGAATTTGTCAGTGTCCTGTAAACAAAAATGGACAGTGTAACATTTTAGTTAGACGATTACCTGATAGCTCTGCAAGGGCTACAAATATTTAGCAATTACGAAAATGTACTTCATGTAAAGCACATGAATTTAGATACATACGCTGTCATGGATTTTTTTTACCATGTCCACGGCATCAATGCCCCCCAGTCTTTTGAAATGGGAAAGCTGAAAGAGGAAAAAAAAAGACAGTACTTGAAAAAAACATCATAAACACTTAGGGCAGCATGCAAAAACACGAATCAGTTGAAGCTTACAAAGGCTGCCCTTTCTTGCTCGTTTTTGAGACTACTCCAGTTCCCCGAAATCCATCTGGGTGTCTGCGGGCTTGAATTGCACTGTTGTGCCATGTGTCGTTCCGAGATTCGTTCTTCCAGAATCACGTATTTCAATGAGCAGCTGAAGTACTTTCTTCTGGAATTCTAGGTAACAGGGGAAGGAGCACACCTGTTATCTAATAGTATTGTAGCTTGGAATGACCGTCCCTCATTAGAATCATTAAAATGAAGACTTGTAACATTAAACTTACTTTCTTCTGACAAAGAGACGTTGGAAGAGTTAGAGGAACCGCGAGAGCTGGAGTGGCTGGGGCTTGGTTGTTGGCTGTGAGAGAGGAAGTGGTTGGGGCTTGGATGTCTGCTTCGATGGCGGGAGAGGCTTGGGAGTTGGTTGTTGTCGGCTTCGGGAGTAGCTGGGGCTTGGTCGTCGGCTTCGAGAGCGAGAGCGGCTGGGGCTTAATGGTCGTCGGCTTTGAGAGCAGGAGCGGCTGGGAGTTTTCTGTTGGCTGCCAGAGAGGGACTTTCTTTGGCTTCGTTCGTACCTTTCATCTAATCCAATTTTGCCTACAGGAAAGGCAAAGTAAGCAAAGCTCCGCCAAACTTTCATGAACCGTATTTAAATATGCAGAACAGTAACACAAAAATAAAATGTTTAACATGATCACTTACCAGATTGTACAATATTTAACTTGTTGGGTACACAGGAAAGAGGAGGGAAATCATCTGTGATGGAATAGGCATGATTGATTATAAATACCACAATAACAAAAGCGATAGGCAATTTCAGGGTGTCCACTTCAACTATTCACTCAAATTTTGTGAAATACCTATTACATACCTCCATTTGTATAAGTCTGTAGTTCAGGAACAGCTTCAATTCTATCTGCAGCATTGTCAGGAATGTCATCTGCAATATATCACAAAACACAGAAATGATGATGGTGTTTGTTTTGTTAGAAGAATAGATAACGACATGCATATTCCAATATCGACAAATACATAATGAATGGGGACACAGGTAAATACGAACAATTCCTGGAATGGGACTTTATAGTATTATGCATACCCATTTGATAGTCTGGATAGACCTTCTCCTTTGGCACCCTCTTCGCGGGTATTGTGAATGGCTCCTCGTCTGAGCCGCTCATTTCAGCCGTGGTTGTGAAATCATATTATGCAAATAGTGTTCTTGCATCTATAGGCAGGGAATGTCCACGTTTTCGTAAGACAACGAGGAGCTCATCAACAGATGCTCGTGTTGCCTTATTGCGAACAGCCCGCTTGGCCAAATCATTTCTTAAATCACAGGATTCTACTGGTAAGATGTCTGTTTCTGTTAAACAACTTTCGCTGCTGCTGTGGCCTTCCAGGTCACACATGTCTTCAGTCTCAGTGGCTGTGGAACACTCTGCATCACCAAAATCTTCTCTTTGATTGCTGCTGTTTGTCGTACACAGGCCAACTTCAGGATTAAAACGCTGATCCTCCTCTGAGTCACTGGTAGATACTAAAATTTCTTGCAACTTGGCATTCATCCTCCTCCATTTCTTCAGGTGGGTCATCTATGCAAATATAAAAAAGTAACTGTTGAATCTATTCAAAGTAATTTCACTAGTAAGTGAAAAAAAATTTAACCAATCATAGAAAAAGTCAGTAAAGGATTAAAAGGTACTAAATTCCTTAAAGAAATGGTTTGGACCAGGTGGATGATAGACCACAGCACAGTAGAATGGGTCCTTATGCTCAACTCTGCTGCAGTTCAAGAGCCACGTGGAGAACAACAGCTAGGCCTCCACTTCGACTAAAACCCTGAGGCAGGCTATGAAAGCATACACTCGGGCAGAGTTCAATCACACCAGAATAATGAGGTGTTTGCTGCCAAACTTCAGTCAAAAACAGAAAATCCAGGTTTTTAGAGAGAATTAGATCATTAAACAGGAAGGACTTAATGTTATTGGAGCTAGGCCTGGACGATATAGCCTCAAATCTATATTGCGATAAAATCTGAAGCATGTGCGGTAACGATATATTTTTTCCTCTGTTTATTTATGTCAAAATGACATGCTTTTAAATGTCCTCATGTGACAAATAAATGCCACTTGAGGCATATAGGCCTCCTCCTCCGCCCACTCCATGCTTGCAGTCACTGCCATTGTGTTGTCCCAATGTCAGCAGGGTGCACATCTGAGTGACGTCATGTGTTATTGCGGTATTGCGATATAGCCAAAAACTATCATTACCCAATTTTATATCGTTTCTACCTTATATCGTTTATATTGCCTACCCCTAATTGGAGCGGGTATTTAATAGAGCCATGAGTGAGGTGGAGGAATCAGAAACAGCTGGAGTTAGTGGACATAATTTAGCAGGATTGTGTTTGTAAAAATCACTCATGGAGGTAACAGGAGGAGAAACATCTGAAGAATGAGAAAAAACAGACCTAAACATGGACGGAGAAACAGCAGGGCTGCATCGCGACCCGGCGGGAATGCGGACGTGGCTCTCAGGTCGCCAAACAATTGTTTGTTGTTGTTCTTTAAAGAACAAGGAGCGGAATGATCGATGTTTACTACTGTACGCTTAAAAAGAAGCCTTATTTCTCACCTGGATTCCTGCTCATTTAGCCTTTTTCGTCCAATTTGAAATCGGTTTCGGTTATTTGTTTCCCTGAATAGCTGTAATGCTAAGCGGCTCCGTAGTTTAAAGTCATAAATAAGGTTCACAGTTGGTTTTTGAGAAAATTAAAAGCTTAAATTACCTTCAAACATTGTAGCCACACACACCTCTGGTCCTGCTTCTTCTCAGTGTCCTGCTTCTTCTCCGTCTCCTGCTCCTTTTATCCTTCATGCAGCTTTTCTTCGTGTTTGTTTTCTTCTTCTTCCTCTGCAGACTGACGTAAAACACATGCAGACTGCTACCTAGCGCTATATACTCAGAAGTGCATCTCGGTCGTGGGGAACTGGTGGGTGGGGCCCATGGACGTAATTTTCACTTTAGAAGTAGGGGGGACATGGGGGTCTTTACAGTATGCTCTAATAGGAAACAAGCTTCAACACTAACGGTTGTTTTCTGCTTGGTCCTAGAGCTCAACTAATGTCAATTTAATATATAGCGTAATATTGTTTTGGATGGTAAAAAGTGCAGGGGTCAAAACTTGACTTTGGAAAAAGTGGGGGGGACATGTCCCCCCTGTCCCCCCCCCTCCCCCCCCCCCCCCCCCAAATTACGTCCATGGTGGGGCCAGTGGCCAAGAAACCTGATCGAAAAGTATCATTTTATGCACTTTCACATGAATATATGTTGATGACTTTCACATGTAGGTCGGCAATTGGCTTTCAAAGTGTGTTCCGGGCCAATTGTCTTTTTTTTGTTCGGTCATGTACAACTGTTGTTTTAACGTTGAAACAATCACTATAGTTTATAAACCAACCATATTCCAACCAGGGGCGGCGTTAGGCCCGGCTACTTGGGCTGAAGCCCCGGATGTTTCATGGAAAGCCCCGGATCTAAATCGCGGAAATAACATGCAGTACCAAAGTCCAACAGAGAGGGAGCAGCTAGCAGTAGTTTGTATACAGCCTGCCTGAGCCTCCACCACTGAAGAAGAAGCCCTTCAGCAGCCGGCTTCTTCTGCAGTCTCTGCCTGAAATGCATGAGTGAAGATGGACATGAGGACGTTTTTTAGACCAAAAGTACGGCGACAGAACCCCAGCTTTGATGAGACTGGTGTTGACTCAGGTTTGTGAGACTTACTTGAAAATCTTTGTTGTGCTGCTGGTTTGCCTAAAGTTAGCTTACTACCAGGTAAAGTTGTTGGAGAAAAAAGGATAATATTTACTATCATCTCACACTAAACACTAACAGGAACAATACTCTGCCCTGAAAATGCTTAATATGTAGCTTCAGATTAAAAATTATGTGGTACAAGACATATATGATATTGACTAGTGCGTGTCACGTGTGTGTGTGCGCGCGCGTGCGTGCGTGCGTGTGTGTGCGTGTGTTAAGCCCCGGATGTTCTTCAGTCCTTAATCTGCCCCTGATTCCAACGTTGACGATCAGTTGATACACTGACATAAATATAACCATTGGGCATTCAATGTTGTTTTATCGTTGTTTCACCGCTGAGATTACAACCGTCATAATTTCAACTATATTTCAACGTTGAAGGTCGGTGGTGTGCCGGCTGGGAAGGCTGATCTGATTCAGCCGCGCTACGATGGTAAGTCTTTGCCTCTGATCGGGGAGGGCTGTACTGATCCAGGGGGACCATGCCAGTTTGTTTGTTAACCCAGAGTGGCGTTGTTGCAATCTGGTTATTCATTTGTTTATATCGCTAGCTCTTACTCGCCACATTTATAAACTGTTTTCCCTACTGAGGTCTGCCCAACCTCTAATGTGGTTCACTTCCCGTTTCAGTTTACTGAGCATGTCAGAATAAACGGAGCATCTGTTCATGTCCACGGCGATCCTTCAGCATTAATTCGCTCAACGCAGAAGAGATCCGGTTACATCTTCGGCGCTTCAGCTGTGTGAAGTCCAGGCGAGGTAATCCAGTAACTAGATATCCCCAGGCCGAATTAACGGCCACAGCTCGTTGGCTATTTAAACGGATCTGGAAGCTTCGCGCTAAAGACCGCTTTGAGATGTTTCGCTTTGACCTTCTGCAAAAAGATGTGGTAAATGATCAAAATCTACATTTCTAGGCTTCACTTTTTTTAACTTAAATCACACAGATACAGGTCTGGATAGCGGCTGCAGAGGATCTTTATCCCCCCAGTGTTGTGCGAATGTGCTCTGTTACCCGGTTGTAAACAATAAAATTCAAAGAGTCTAAATGAATCGCCTCAAAATAAATAAATATTAAAATACTCTCATAATTCAGCCTCTTGTACATTTCAATCACCACAAAGCAGGAAGCTCAGGAGGTAGAGCGGGTTGTCCAGTAATCAGATGGTTGCAGGGTCGATCCCGACTTCCGGCAGTGCTGGAAGAACACACTTATTGTGTGGTATGTTGTGCTGAGCTATTTCATGAATTAAGATGCTGGCTAAATGTGGACGCAGCGCCTAAGCTGCCTTGTTCTAAGGTCATGAACCAACGGAGTCGGTGACGGCGCATTTCCATTTAACCTTGAGCATAAATGAGGAAATTCTTCAGAGGACCCGGGGCTAAATATATTCTAACGGACACTCCTGCAGTCACTTTCCAATCTGTTTTACATGTTTGAGCTGAGGAGTCAAGTCCAAAGAAAACGTCTGTTCCATATTAGTGTTCATTTACATGCATTATGCTACTCACATGGGTCAATTAACCGTATAGTGGCCGTTTCTGATCAAACAACACGTGTCACACATAGCGACTCCAGTCCAACAGCGGCATGGTGGCAGCCTACACAGGAGTTATAACGGGTACAGCATTACGCACATAAACAATAGCAGCTTTCAGACTGTCTTTGGGATCGTGGACTTCATACACTCCCATTTGTTGCAGTGTCATCTGAAAATTGTAACTAGTGACACTAACAAAACACAAGAATAGAGAGTGAAGGAGGGAGGTTTGATCCTCTGAAATAAAACATACAGCACACACCAGAGGCTGGATCAGGACCACACAGAGCTGCACCTTTAATTAATCCAGTGGGGAGCCATAAGAGAGCGATCATCCCCATCCCCCTCTAGAGACAGAACAGTTCTCATGCAGACAGATCATTACAGGCAAGGGGAGATTTGGTGCAGCACAGAAAGGCCAACTCAGCCCAAAATGCTAAGAAATACAGATTTTTGCTGGAATAAACTATTCGAAATTGTAAAAATCCTGTTTTATTTTTTTCTCTCTTAATACTTCAGTTTAAATCATCCTTTAAAAAAGCCTCCTTTGGTTTTATTACGGATTTTAAAAATCTAACCAGATCTAATTTGTGTATAGATCCAGCTAATTTTGATTTAAGAAGGAAAAAGTTTTGTATATTTAAAGGGGATTCAGCAGAATCTGCAAAAGTAAAAATAAATAACCCTGAAACACCCAGAAAGATGAAGAAAGAGAGGGAGAAATGCACCAGTGTGAAGCTGGTTGGCTGTGAATGTGAACAGAGGTCTTAGCTTATTTGGTATTAAACAGAATATTCAAAGAGTAGACGGCTGTGTTGCTTTTTCTAATAAAAAGCCACAAAACCAAGCCCCCGAGCCACTCCACGAGGCGGCAGGCTGCATGTGTGCAATCCTCTCTATTTAAATATGAATAACAACAAAGCTGGAAAGATCAGTGAGGGATGATCAGAGCCTCTCAGATCTGAAGGAGCACACAGAACCGAGCCCTTTTCAACACTGGAAAGATAATTGTAATTCTGTTGTCTTTGACATCCTTTTCATTCACATTATTTTAAAATTCCTTAAAATGTTTTATTTTAATAATTCCGTTTATGTCAGCAGTGATCATGTGCACGAGATACAGCATCTCTCAGCATCCCCAAATGCTCTCTGGTTACAGTTAGTGAGATCAAATACAGAGTTGAGTCATTTAAAACATCTACAACAGGTGGGATCATGCTGCTAACTTGGTTTTGGCTGGATTTTAACACCCACCCCTTTAGCATCAATAGATGTAAACCAGCATGTCTCGGTGCAACTAAACATGCTTGATCAAAATTCAGATTTCTATAAAAACAGATAAAGTATGGTTTCCATTCTTTAGGATCTACTGAAAGCAAACTTAATGAAAGGTTTAGCAGTGTTGAGGTTTCTCTACTGCGCTCAGTGAATAATACCAGCCTAACTAATCACAAATGTTACCCGACAGATAATCTTCATGTTTTATCGGGGCTGTGGTAATAATCAAATTGAATTTCAGCTTTGAAAAATCACCCAAACAGCTTCATAAACAAACCAAAAATCAATTGCACTTATTTTTTTCACATTCTGCTTTAAGGTTGGTTTATGCTTGGCGCGTCAGCGAGGTCCGCACGGCTCCGCGCGGCAAAATTGCGTCATTTTAACAACCACACCCCTCCACCGCGTGTCCGCACGGCCCAAAATTTCCGCAACGCGCACCTCGGAAAATTTCTAACCATGCAGACAGACGGACGTGGAAAAACATGGCGGACCGGCAAGAACTAGTATGGCAGAGGGTCGTAAATACAGACGTTTGTATGATTCAGCTCTCAGAGATCACCGTGATCAACATGTTGTTAATAATTCTTGGAGAGAAATAGCTCGCACTGTCGGAAAAGACGAGGACGCTGTTAAAAATGCTGAAATGCCATGTTGTAAACAGTAATTTCTACTTCTACTATGGTGTAGTGTTGGATGCATGCCGTAGAGCTCCATGCTGCCCCCTACAGTTTGGGAGAATATTGGCTCACCGCAGAGACAAGCAGCATGAACCATAAACACTGAGAGTTGTGAAGCGCGTTCCATCCGCGAGCCGCATCACCGCGCAGAAAGTGAATGCGTCAGGCATAAACCAAGCTTTACAGGCAGGGACGAAATTTTGATTTCAGAAGTGGGGGGGACACAGCAGGCTTGTGCGGATTTGGGGTGGGGGGTGTTATGTAAAGACCCCTTGACACGTCACGATATTTGTGACCCAGCAAATGTGATCACTTTTCTCTGTTAACCCATAATAAAGACATTAAAGAACCAAACTTCATGAATGTTTTTTGTGACAAAGAAGTATCTGTTCCAATCACTCTATCAGAGAAAAATCAGAGTTTTAGAAATAACGGGACACTCAGTAGAGCCATTATATTATATTTTTTACAAGTGTATGTAAACTTCTGACCACAACTGTATACTTCTCAGCCTTCAGAGAGTACAGACGCTTTTTTCTCAGCTCCCTTATCGGCTTCCCCAAGGCTCTTGTCCTGTCTGCCTACAGAGCACTTCTCTGCATTTCTCCTGAAACCACTACTCTTTTTTGGAAATATGGACTTAATTAATTGGTCATTCAACGTGATTGACAAAATTTTCTCTACGATGAGAACGGAGAAGGGGGCTCCCACCTGTCCCGAGGGGACATTCGCATCGGGATATGCACTCGATTCTTGGGAGGTCTGGCGAATCGTGTGCCTCTCTCAGCTGTCCATCGAGGACGTGGAAGATTTGTGGATATTCGGCCTGATGATCACTGGATTTCTTCTGATTGGAGTGGGAGGATATCTGGTTTTCTGGAAATTTGGGAAGACGGGAGCGATTGGAGTGCGACCCGTACCCACGGAATGTGCCGCTCGTGCGGTGACCTCACAGACTGGGACGTTACTCGAGGTGAACCGTAAGCTGGACAATGTCCTTGCGGCGTTGCCTGTGTTAGTGCGCAAGATGGATTTGATCTCGGAGAGGGTCGCCGGACGATGCGGGGATGTGGAATGTAAAATTGGCTTCACTGGTGGACATGAATGACCACTTAGAGACTACAAGACGGAGGGGAAGATTATCTCTGTCTGCCCTAAACAAAGTCATGTTTATCCTTATCTGACGCCATAGCAGCCTCTCAAGGCTGCCTCAACACACCCCCACAAAAAGGAGGAATGCCGACAGATGCTGTGTCCCGACCTTCACCCTCTTCCTTCAGATTCTGCAGGAACTTCAATGTGCTCTCTGTTCCTTATCTCTCCCTCCCACCTGTTGGTCTGCAGCTGGTCGATGCGCCGCAGTGGCAGCTCCCACTGGAGGCTTCAGGATCCCGCCCACCCCCACCTCCCCATCGGACTCTGATGTTGTATACGTGCTGTCTGTGCTTCCATGTCGGGTGTTTTTTTGCATTAGAGTGCTACACCCTGCTGGTGTAACCCTGTTAATGCCTTTTTTTTCCCCCTCCCTGAACTTTCCTCATGTAACACCCTTTTCATCTAACTATTAAGGTAGCGCGACTCATGTTGCGAATGACCGCAGTCACCAATTCTTGTTATGTGTCTTACCCACGTATGTCTGATCTTTGAATTGTGTGTGCTGAAACTGAATTTCATTTCTCTGTATGTCCTGCACATGTGGAGAATATGACAATAAATGACTTTGACTTGACTTTGACTTTGATATATATATATATATATATATATATATATATATATATATATATATATATATATATATATATATATATATATATAAGTTAAAAAATGTACAACTCTTATTATTTTTATTTATTATCATTATTGAAGTGCAGTTTTGGCTGTTGACAATGGATAGGCCATTGTATTTATTGTTTTGGGTCTTTTTTTTATTGTTTTTGGTGCAACATTTTCTAACAGGGAGTGAGATTCCTTTTTTATTTAATTTTTGTTTGTTATTTTTATTCATTTAGAAGTTCTGGTTCTGGACATTTCAATGTTAAATTAAGGTTTATTTGTTGCATTTTAAAGGGTGTACTTGCATTATTATGATATATTAACATTATATTAGTGGTTATTTTGGTCTAGATAATGTTGACAATGATATCGTTTATCATCAACAATTTGTTGGACAAAATATCGTCCAGCAAAATGTGTTACTTTCCCAGGCCTAGTCAAAAGTATAAAAATTATTTATACATAAACGGTCCCTCCTGAGATCTGGCCGTTTGTTCATTTGCTGTGTTAGAGGACATGCTGAACTAATGTTTTACACATGATCATCACCCTAACATTTGAGTGCATAAAACATATTAAATGTTTTTTTCCCTTAAAAGTGTTTAAACAGTTGTTGCATTTCAACACACAAAAAATAAATGGAAAAAATAAGATAAATCTAATGAAAAGTGTACATCTTTGACATTAAGCTTAAAAAGATCTGTTGACGATGATGATACTGTTCATTTTTCAGAGCTTTTTAATGTGAACATATACATTGCAATAGATAAGTTTACAATAAAGTTAAATGATAAAAGTTTTGAAGTTACACTTCTACTACTACTACTACTAGTAATAATAATTATGATGATAATAGTAATAAAAAAAATAATTATAATAATACGAATAAATTGTGTCTGAGGAGTCAGTTATGTGGAGGAGATGAGTTTGTAAAAGTTAGTTTTGAGTTTGTGTGTGAAGGAGGAGGTGAGTCTGAGCTTAATGCAGGGGTGTCACATGTCCAACTTACGTTTTGACTTTGAAAGAAGTCTCTTATATCCACTTTTCGTTTTCTTGACATGCTGCCTCCTGGCTGTGCCTAACTACCAAAGACTCACAAATGAACACTTATTCAAATGTTATGTAATGGAAGATGAGCTGAGCTCTGATATTACACAGCGTCTAGTTGACGATGTGACTCAGTACCGGTGTTCCCTAGCGGCTCCAAACTAGCAAAACAACGTGAGCACGTTCTGACTGTTTACAACTTGAGTGACAGCAGCAACAGCCAATAATACGTTAGCAAGTATCAGCAGAGCCAATAGATTAGCTTTTGGGCGGGTCTAATAGGAAACCGGTTTCCGTTTCGGTCCTAGTGCTCAACCAAATCCATTTAATGGAGCGTAATATTGTTTTTGGACGGAAAAAAGTGCAGGGGACCAAAACTGCCTTTTGAAAAAGTGGGGGGGACATGTCCCACCCGTCCCCCCCCAAAATTACGTCCCAGTTTACAGGCATGCTTTTACTATCTCGCACCTACTGAATGATCCCTACTTCCTCCCCCCTGAAGACCAAACTCACAGGTTTCTATATAATGTCAGGGACGCTATTATTCCTTATTGTTTGACCAGCTGGGTGAACCTTCAGAGTTCCAATAGAGCTTCTCTGCTTTTACGCCTGGAACATATTTGCTTCTTAACCCCGCGTTGATGCAGGCAGCAGGCTTCACTCGTACTTGCTGGAGTGTTCCACTAGGGGGCACAGTAGAAAACTCAGACTGGATAGAGTCCTGGGTTTGTGGGTACAAACGTGGCATAAAGAGGAGGGATCAGTAAATGATTAATTTTGGAATCAGGGCAGAAAAACATCATCAGCAGTATCGTATGACAGTATGAAAGACCTCTAAACCAGAGACGGAGTGACCATGGTGATGTGTCTCGCTTGTTTTGTCTACTCCACCTACGGGTTACTCATATATTGCAGTCTGTGAATGCGTTTCATTCATTTTGGGGGACGTGCACATACGACGCTTCAAATCAACGCAAGTTAAGCAGTAACGCCATTTTAAACGTGTATGAGTCGTGAAAAAGTAAATACATTCTAGGCCTTACAGACGGAGAAAATAATGTTATACGCCGAAACTCCACCGAAGCAGGCAAAACAACCCAGTTTGTAGTCTTTTATCGCTTTGAGTTAATTTCAGTGTGAAATGGTGGTTTGCCGAGTCATTCGCTGCAAACAGACACGGGTGTAAAGTCAACTGTCTTTTTAATAACTTTGATGAAGACAGAAAACAGGAATGAACTGCAGGAATGGAGCCCTCAAAGTCTTTTTGGATTTGCAGCGAACACGTTTTACCGATGCGATTAACATTCATATACTTCTGAAGGAAGACAGGGGCTGACAGTGATGGACCTAAATGTATAAATGTGATGTGTTGATATTACTTATTTCACCATGTAGGATGCGTCTTACCATCCACTGTAGTGAATTGCAAAATAATTTTTTATTATAATAATATAATTCCAATGTTTGTGAAAATGGCGTTATTTATTTAGCACGAAGACCGTAACTGTTACGAGATATGTTAAATCATCCCGGTGTGAGTAGCAGCTGAACCGGTGACCCTGCCGGCAATAAACACCGGTAGGGATCCAAACAGTTTTTTATAAAATTAGCTCCAGTGCAAAAGTGAAACGCTGTTTATCGCATCATTTTATTGATCCAGCGGGGCAAAGTCGGCAGCTGGTTTACATCGGTGAACAGCAGCAGGGAGAATGCAAGCTAACGGTCGTGAGCCGTAACTTTTGTAGATGCTGCTCTGTATGAGCCCCACCATTGCCACCACTGAACTGGGCTTGAACTAGAGGAAACCAGGCTAAACATCGCAAAAATCAAGGATTATGACAACAACAACAAAAAAATACCAATATCAGGCGCTACTTCTCCCTTTGTTTAATACTGGATTCGCTCACTGTTTACTATGATTTAGCCATCTGTTGTGGTGGTATCAGGTGACGGAGATGCAAAGGGTCATCTAAATTAGCTTTAATCTAAACGCCGACTGTTGCACAAATAACTATTTCTGTCAGGAAGAAAGTCTAAACTGTTATTAAAATATATTTAATGTTGATTGTTGTGTGTTAAAAGTACTTTTGTTGTTCTAATTTATACTTTCATGAGTTTTAATCAGCGCTAGGCACACCTCGCTCACTGGACTTAAATCATCGTCTACAGTCTATAAAATGTGAACTAGATAGGCTTTCCTCATTCATGGAGTCTTCACAGTTAAAATAATTATCGTGATTTTTTTTCCATAATCAAAGAGCTCAGTTCAACATGAATGAGATGAAGGAGTTCAGGGGATGAGGAGGTGTCCTAAAGTTAACTTTATGGTTAGAAACATAGAAATCTATAGCATAAAAAACAATTCACAAGATTTGCTCTCCTGTAACTGATAGTGTTAAAATAGCTGATGGTTGAAAAGGTTCACACCCACTAATCCTGAGTGGTTTAGCTCCAAACTTCATCTTCAGGACTTCACTAGAGTGAATGAGTAGCCTGAGGCAGCAGCTGATTGGCCTCATTTTGCAGCTGAACTCACATTCTGCTCCGTAAGTTGTCTGCTGGTCCGTTCGTAGTGCAGTTCACAGATCAGCTCCCGGGCTGATTAATGAGAGGTGGAGTCTCTGTGCTACGACTCCCCAGCAGAGTAATGACTCTCGGAGCTGGAGCAGCCTGTTGGGCTGCTGATACAACGAGAAGACGGAAGATCCTCAGTTTGTTTTTCCAAACCCCTTCTGTCCAGTTTGTCCTCTGGTTTAACCTCATTGTGGCCGAGCATCCGACCTTCACTAAAGCATTTCTCATCAGAACCATTCAAGTATAACTGAATGCATCCTCAGAGTGATGCATGGTGGATTCTTGTTTCTTTTATTTTTTATCTGTTCTGTTCCTCACCTCCTTCTCCAGCTTTTCCTCGGCTCCATTATCAAAATATTTCCCCTTTCAATGAATTTTCCTTTCTCCAACAATTCAGGATCATATTATTCAAATCCTTTCTAACGTATTCTAACTTACTTATCGCTGAATACTTCTTCACTTGTGTGAAATCAGGCCCCTCAATAAACGACGATGCTTTTCTTTTAAAACGCTCCTTTAAACAATGTTTCTGGGTAAAATGCCCCATACCGTCTCTTATCTTATTCATCTCTGCTGATGTCTGACACTGAAGCATTGTTCACTCATGCAAGTGTGTGAGAATATTCAACTGGGCTTCGTCTCTTCGTTTCTGTGCTGAATGAAACCAAATAAAAACATGTTTCACTGCAGAATTCCCGTGTGTGTGTGTGTGTGTGTGTGTGTGTGTGTGTGTGTGTGTGTGTGTGTACGACCGGCCCCAGAAGTTCTGTTTTATAGCTACACTTGAGGATCTAAACTTCTCTACATCACAACTCCACTCATCATTTCTACTCCAATACTAGAAAATTCAAAAAATAAAAAAAGCTACGTGAGAACAAAAGGCTTAAAGTGAAAAATAACTGGAGAATTATAGTGCCACCTGACTTTGCTGTGTTTTCTGTTTCTGCAGCCAAAATCCTCATTTATATTCATTGCTGTCATCAGCATCATTTCCAGAGAGGAAGAGGTGTTTTCAGCAGAAAAGCACAAACAAGCACAACGTAGAATAAATACCCGGTGGGAAGAACAACTTACTAATAAGTTTGTTAAAAGTTCAATAAACATTATTCTCTCTGCTGAATGTGTGCCTACAGCTAACCGAGAACACCAACTTCATGTAAATCCATTTAAAATGTCCATGTTTAGTTTCTCCAGGTCGGATCCACTTCTCTCCTTGAGCAACATCAGAGCTGCTGTTTCCTTCTGTTGGCTGGTTGCATTTTCCAGACACGCCCACCCTGAAAAACCTCCTCGGTGAACATAAACGGGCAGACTGGATTCCTCCATTCTCATTTGCATGTGAACTCCTGCACCTTGCACTACATGCTTCCATTTCACAGTGAAATATGGATCAAGCTTCAGGTCAAACTAATCTGCAAAGCAATTTATTCTACAAATGAACTTGAACTGTCCCTGAAACAGACAACAAGCAGCTTTTTATTCACATCTGTTGACCTTGTTTAGTTTGAACCCAACGTTTGACTTCATTTTACACAAATGCAAGGCGTTTAATCAAATATGACCTTTTTGTCTCCTCAGAGGATGCATTTAATACAATTAGTGTTAAAATGAACAATGACAGTAAGTGAAGAGAACCATTTTTCATGTGAATTTATAAAGACCTAAATAAATCTCAGAGAGACACAAGTCAGTAACCAGAGTCACAGGGATGTTCGTCTCATCTCTGCTCTGCTTATTATTAATGCTTTCTAAAGGTGTTTCTTAATATGCTGCTGGAAGTGTTTCAAAGACACGAGGACAAATGTGTGCAAAAGAAAATCCCTAAAACTCTTAAAGTCACTGCCACGGCCTTTTAGCGTTTACTAAATTAACTCAAATGATTCGATTCAGATGGAAGCCATTCTGAGAGAAGTCACCCACAAGCTTTACAAAAAATATAGATTTTAAAAGTATGTTTGCATGTCAACATTAGCTGCTGCCAAAGAGCTTTGATAAATTATATTTTCATGCATCATTTCATTAAAATGTTAATGTGATCATAGCTAAAAGAAATGCATTTGTTTGGAGCATCAGGTTGAATGAATGAATGACATTTGTTTAAGAGGGACCATGTGCATTAACCCTTTGATGCATAATAGTCACTACAGTGGACAGGTACTCAAAATTGTTATTTATTTGTTTTTGCTATTAAGCACAGCTGTTGAAGACTTTATTGCATTTGAGCCCCTCCGTTTGGACTTCAGTAAGCCAAGCCAACATATTTCATACTCTGAATGCACGCTGCCCACTGAAGTGGACATGTAATAAATTATTTGTAAATTATAAAATTTTACAAAAAATATTTGTTGAAATTTATTTCATTCACACCTAAAGACGAATGAAAAAAATTGTTAAAAAAATCATGGTTGAAGATTTCATAATTCATGCATCAAAGGGTTGATACAAATTTTTAGATCATACCCAAATGTGGCCAAACGCCTCATTTCTATTAGTCCCCCTGAGGTTGGGTTACAATGGTTTAATCCAAAAGGTCAGAAGAAACTTGGAATCGTTACCATTTACTTCATGTACTGACATTGATGCAAAGATTGAAATAGAAATAAAACATTTATGGGAATTTTGAATCATCACACCGAACTTGGACCAGAGAAAACCAAATAAACCCGCTGAGGTCGGCTTGAAGCAGTTCATATTCATTCTCCGACTAGTTGATGCTGAATTATTAATGAGCGAGTAAATGTAGACGAGAGAGGAAGAGCGGCACGTGTCCTCTCTGCTCCGAACACAAATAAATAATGCAGAAGCTCAAATCTCTAGCTGTAAACATGCAGATAAACAGTGACCACGTGTGGGAGAAGCGCACAAAGAAACAGATCCTGGGATTTTATCCTTGTTGCCAGGGCAACCAAAGGAACAGATGCAGGTCACACTGATTGATGCACCGGAACACACACATGCTCACCAAAAACAAAATCCTCCACACGGCTTCCTGCGCGTTTTCAGATTTAAATCTCATTTAGATTTATTGTGAATAAGAAAAATAAGGATTTTAAACAATTAGAAAGCCAAATGGACACAATAACACCGGATGATGTGAGCTAGATTCCCCATAAGAGCCACGATCTCAGGAGAAACTCGTGCAGTCAGCATCCTGGGGTTTGGTGCCTTTCTGCCTCTGCTGCAGTTTCTCTCAATTTAACTTCATTGCATCTCTTCTGCCCCCCCAGTTCCTCCTCATTTCCTCCTTCACCGCTCACTGCTCTGTGTAGATCACTCTCTGATAAACATCGTGAGCTACAAAAAAGCTAAAAGGACCAGGCGAGTTTCTATTCTCATCACTGAGATGGAGTATCGGATCTAAGGGAGGAGAGGATCCGTTTGCATCCTGTTCCTACAGCTACAGGTGGTTGTAAGCACCATACGGCGTGTGAGTGCAAAGGCTCATCTGTGCAAAAACCTTAAAACCTTCATTTTTAAACTTTGCACAGACTGAGAGCGCGCATGTTTGCAGTTGGATATTGGAGCTAGATGGGTGGAGATGTGGTGTAAGATTTCTGTGCGTAGGAGGGACTGCACATGGCATCAGGAGGGAGCGGCTTCATTAATGATATTGAGAGTGAGGAAAAATGACACTAAAGGGGATAAAACTAAGCAATAAAAGATATTTGATTGTTTAAAAAACGTGATGAAGTTAGAAACTTCAATTCCAGAAGATTAAGTGATAAAAAGAGGAATAAAGGTGGATCAGAACTTCAAGATATTCAATCCAAGGTAAAAAACATAAATAAACATACCATGAACTGGACGTTGTCAAATCCATTGGCGAGCAGGTGGTTCTCATACTGGACCAGTCCAATGGAGTCGAGCCACTGGCCGACAGACTGCAGTGGGCAGCGGGGACCTATGAGAGGATGGAGGGGTAAACGCTTCAGTAGGGAGTAGCCGTCCACGCGGTAGCAGCGGCAGTCTGGCTGTGAGAGCTGGCACTGCCACATCATGTTATGGCGGGCAAAGTGGCTGTCGAACGAGCCCGCCATGCTTTCGAGGAGTCTTTTGGCAAGGCAGCAGGAGGAGGAAGATGAAGGGAGGGGAGGTAAAGAGGATGAAAGGGGAAAGACGCTAGGCAAGGGGCATGGTGGGGATGACGGGGGTCAGCATGCGAGGGAGCAGAAGCAGGTAACGTGTAGACATCCAGAAGCTGTGTTGTCTCTATCCAGCCAGGAGGAGGGAGGGATAAAGGGAGGAGAAAGTCAAGTTGTGTCCAGAGAAGAGCTCCTGTCCTGCGGGTTAAATCCTGCCAGGGATGGGTGCTGGGTGAGACCGGGAGCAGAGATCTGACAGAAGAAGCGACCGTTGTTGTCGCCAACAGCACACTAACCGCTTCCTTTTCAGCTGTTGCACTCGCTCGGTTTCTACCCTGAGCTTGTGTGTGTGTGTGTGTGTGTGTCTGAATGTGTGTGTGTGAGAGAGAGGCAGAGAGAGCTGCTGCGTTGTAGATTTCTCTGTATCAAGTACTCCCACTCATCTGTATGCTTCTGCAGCCTCCTCTCTCTCCCTCACTGAGTGCTGCCTCTCTCCTTCACACCCCCTCTCACTAACTTCCCTCTGTCTCCCTTCGGTCTCTATCTTCCCTCAGTGGCGATCGACACCCTGCTGTCTACGCCGCTCTACATATATCTGGCTCGCTCGCCTGATAATAGCCATCACAACAGTTCCAGCTTCTTTGTCTTCGTGCCAGGTTTTCCCCCAACCAACCAACCACCCACCCACACACCCACACACACACACACATACACACACACCATCCTGACTGCATGCATGAAACTATATATTTTTGCAACTGGTGTAATTTGCGTGTCCTGGCAGCAGGCTTCAGCTGCTGTCTGCCTCTGGTTTCCACAGTTAGAAGCAGCTTTGCATTGATGGATGAAAAGAGAAGAAAGGAAGCAGGAGGGGATCAGGAGGTGGAAGGATGTAGGAGTTAAGATGGAGAGAGGGGGTGAATGCAGCACGGAGAGACGACTGGAGTAGGATTGAAGGTGTGCAGGTAGGGAAACTGTGAAAAACAGATACTTCACATACACACAAAATCTAAATTTACATGCAAAATAAATCTAGCAGGATTTCACATCTCAACCTGTAAATCGCTTTAGTGTCTGCAAAACAGATAAACATAAACAGACGGGGCCAAACCTTTCAGATTTCACCAGAATTCCCATCAGACTACAGCTGATGGTACCATCTTGATTACAATTGAAAACTTCCTTGGATTTGGTCAAAAATACTCAGGACAATCTGACAGACAGCATCAAACCTCACAGGAATTTTGTCAAATTAACTACAAACTCAACTGAATCTATTTCTTCTAGAAGTTGGTGCTCATAAAATATTTGTGGACTTGAGTCCGCTCATCGTGAGAACAAAAGAACAAAATAACTTTTTAGAATTGCCCTGTACCAGTCAGACGCATCTTCTCACCCTATAAAAGATGCAACTATGCGAGCACAATGACCAAAGTGTCGACTCCTCGCGTCTCCGTGAATGAAAAATGACGTCCCACTGATAAATGTTTGATTTGCTCATTGCGGCCGCGAGTAGAAACATCTGTCATCTGACACTACTAAAGTCTACATGACTTGCAGAGAGACTTCATTCATTCATCTTGCTGGTTTAGTCGCATTTATCCTGAAATAAATCATTTTTATTATTATAAATGAGTAGTTTAAGGGATTAAATTGGCTGGATGGAGTAACTGATGGAATAAAACTTCTGAACATTAGAAGTTGGTTGTTGTCATGTGGATAAACATATTTACTTCATTCTTGTTTACAGTCTGAATAGGAGCCTAAATAACATAATAACATAACTCGGTCAGCCTATTTCCATCTTCGATCCATAAACCGTCTCCGCCCCTCCCTTACCCCTCACACTGCCGCCATTCTTGTCCACAGTCTCGTCACCTCCCGTCTCGATTACTGCAGTTCACTTCTTTTTGTTCTCCCACACAAACTCCTTCATAAACTTCAACTGGTCCAGAACTCAGCAGCCCATATTATCACCAGAACCCCTTCCTTTCACCACATCACCCCGGTTCTCCAGCAGCTTCACTGACTTCCAGTTACATTCAGATCCATCTTCAAGATTCTCCTCCATACCTTCAAAGCCATCCAAAGCCTCTCTCCTCCATAAATTTCAGACCTTATAAGTACTACTACCCCCTCCCGTTCCCTCAGATCATCTTCATGACTCCATCTTGCTGTTCCTTCAGCCCATCTCACTACCATGGGGAGTAGAGCTTTCAGCAGCTCTGCTCCCAGTCTCTGGAACTCACTCCCCCCCAGACATCAGAAATATTGACACCTTTACCCTCTTCAAATCCAGACTCAAGACACACCTGTTCAAATCTGCCTATGACCTCTGATTTTATTTGAATTGTTAAATTTTTTCTATGTTCTTTTCTTCTTTGTGTTTTATTGTTGTTTTAATGTATTTTACTGAATGTATTTTCCTGTTAAGTGACCTTGGGTGTCATGAAAGGTGCTTTTAAATAAAATGTTGTTTTATTATTATTATTATTATTATTATTATTATTATTAAATCATGCTCATCCACTTCCTGTCCATGGGTCCTTTACTGCCCCCCAAAAATGAATGGGAGCCTCAGCGACGGTAAAAGTTATTTTTTGATCTTGTTTGTTACGTGCCACGGATTTCACATTTGATGTCCGTGAATTTTAAAGACACATTTTGATGCCACGAAAGTGCTTCTTTTTGAACGGCACCAAAAGTTGTTTTAGGTTTTGTGTGAAAAGACGTAGCGGGCTGCAACTGCTCGTCTCGCAAAATGTACGTCATCAAACCAGACACGGAAAAGAAGAAGAAAACTTGCTTAGTTTAGCAAGCTCCAAATCCTTCTTCTAGGTCATCAAATGATCATTAAACGTGGAGAAACCATTGTAAACCTGGCCATGAGGTAAGTAGCAGCTATGCTGGGGAGAAGAGTTTCTGTGGTGACGACTGATTTTTATCAGAAATATAATTAGAAATATTTACAAGCTAATAAATCTCAAACTCCATGACAGACAGTCGAAAAACACACCATTACTTTTCATTTAAATTGAAGTACAACATGTGTGTGATTCAGGGCGTAAGGCAAAGCGGATTAGAAAATACCTTTTATAGTTCCGTTCAGGGACCCATGGAATGGGTGGAGACTTCGGGGGGACAGGGGGGGGGGCATGTCCCCCCCACTTTTTCCAAAGTCAAGGTGTGACTCCTGCACTTTTTACCATCCGAAAACAATATTACGCTATATTAAATTGACACTGGTTGAGCTGTAGGACCAAGCGGAAAACAACCGTTTGTGTTGAAGCCTGTTCCCCATTAGAGCATACTGTAAAGATACCCCCACCCACCCCCGTGTCCCCCCCACTTCTAAAGTGAAAATTACATTCAAGGGCTCCCTATTGTTGCCAAGAATATGTAAACATTATACTCTGGATATTTTATTTTTTCCTCAATTCAGTAGAGTCCCTGATCAGAACGCATTTTGTTTTAAACCATTAAACACTTTGATGAAACTAGACTCACAATCCACAAATGATGCATAAAAGCATGGTCTAGTCCAAGTTTTGAAATCTTCAAACTCCTTCAGTTCTCAGTGGTGAGCAGAAACAAGTATTCTGTTTATAAACTCAAAACATAACTGGTTTTTCTGGCATCGTAATGGATTTTTAACCGATGCAGTTCTCCTCTTAAACACTAGGAGTCACTATGGAGAAACAGTGCCGCAGAACAACTGGAACGGCACCAGTAGAGGTTTATGCTGAAAATTAATCTACAGGAAATCCGCCCGTCACACAAAAATGCAAGCCCGACTTTTTTGAAGCTCATTAGGCGGTAGGGAGGAGGGGCATTCATAGGTAGTCTCTGCTCATTGAGCAACAATAGAAATAAACCTTACCCTCTCATATTACAGTCAGAACTGACCAAGTTCCTCAGATAAGAAGTGAGACGTCTTCAAGAAACCAAAGAAGTCCAGTTGCCTTCATTTCAGCCCTTTTGGACTTTTCTAAAGAAAACATTTCTCAGCTGATTTTCACATCTCTAGTCTTATTCACGCTACCTTTAGTTATCCGTGTCTTTTCTCTACCCCTGTCCACTCTGTGGTAGATGTAGTCGACCGTGCCACTAATTCAGTTCGGTCAACTACACCAGTGGTTCCCAACTGGGGTTCACGACCCCTCTAGGGGGTCCCCACAACATGGTCTCAGCTGAGGTTGTGAGATTACAAAGATAATATAAGTAGAAATGAAGTTTATAAAATCCCAACAAACACACCTGATAGCATAATCCAAACTCTGCAGAAGAGTTAGAACCTTGTATGCATTTAGGTTTGTTTGTAATTCATCATTTTTATGTGTACGTGGGTAGGAGTTGTGGGTCCTGGCTTGTCTTGGGCACAGGCAATGGGGTCCTCAAAGAAAAAAGGTAGGTAACCACTAAACTACACCTGGCCCTACAAGTTAGAATAAATCTGCTCCGGCACAGCGAGCCACCCAGATCTACCACGTGACTGACCTGTTAGAACAGGACAAGATACAAAATAAACAAAATAAAAGTCTTTATTAATTTGATCATTTTATTTTATGATGTCTCTGTTGGAACAAAGAAACCTGGTTGGACACGTTGGGCGCTATGCAGGGTTCTGTCATCACACGTTTATTTTAATAAAGATTCTGTTTTTAAATGTGTAACAGCGTTTTGTCTCATATTAAACTAACTTTTATAGAACATCAACCATTTATGTGTTCACTCATAACCTGTAAAACATTTATTCGCTCAAGCTCACACACCCATGCACACATTCACACACACAGGCGTGGATTACCTGAGCTGTCCTTGATGTCCAGACCGCTGCCGATTCCCGCCCCAATCGAGCTCATAATCTTGTCGATCTGAACAAACGGGAGAGACAAAGGGATTGACAGCGGTACCGAGGTGTTCAGGATGTGTTACAGAGGAAAGTCATTCCCCAGTAATAAGGCTAACCCTATTTCTAGATCCACGTGTCACAAAACGTGATCATTATTCCGGCTGAGTGCTCAATGTCAGTCATCCCCGTGTGAGTTGGAAAAAGCACGAAGGTGCAGGAAACTTCAGGGCCAGCAGAGGAGAAGAACGCTGACAGCTGGACCTGCTGCTAACCGCTGAACTACACAACCTGCTCATCCGTCAGCCTTCCTGATTGACCAGTTCTGAAGCTTCGGGACCGCGGGACGATTTTGAGTCAAAGCTGGGAGACAAAGACGAGGAGGCTGAATCCTTTAGAGTATGAGGAAGTGACGAGCTTTTCACCGCAGGAACTGAACCACTTGTTCTCACAACCAGGCGCCAAAAACAAATTAGGTTTCCTCAAAGTTTTTGAGTTGGAAGTGACTTCAGACACCCACGTTAAAGCTACTTCTCTCCAACACACGGCTCAGAAAACATGAAAATGTTCCCACATCCAGTTTAGTAAAAAGACCCTTCAAACAATAACAGATGCAACAACATTACAGCAAAATGAAGTTTAAACACCAGATTTGCACCAAACATTCCCTTCCTTTGAAGCCTGTTGCACTAATGAGCGTCTTCAGATGACTGACATCTCTCGTGACTCGCCTCTTGCCAATACTGCAACTCTTTCCTGAAAGTCGGATGCAAATAGAGCAGTTTTGTTGTTTTCCACCTAAAATCCCCCACAGATCCCTCCGGAAGCCATTCCATATTCTTCTCAAGTAATTAAACAGGAAGGGCTACCATAAATGTTGGGAATTAGGGGAAATTCCACAAGGCAATTCATCACCGTCACAGAGGAGTCGTGTTGAGTAATTAAGATGCAAAGGCAAACGTAGCAGCGCTACACACATGGGCCATCGTTAGCATCATTTCTTCGTTTAAAATAGCCTCGTTAAGTTATTCTCAGGATCATAAGAGGTGGGACAAGCAGGTTCAAACACACCCATAGCCTTTTATCTTCTGGGTGCTCTCCCTTTGGTTTGCAAACACACCCACATCACCCCACTTCTCCTCCAGCTTCACTGGCTGCCAGTCAACTCCAGGGTTCATTTCAAGATCCTGGTTCTGGTCTTTAGGGCCTTACATGGACAAGCACCATCTTACATTGGTGATCTTCTTAGTCCCTACACCCCCAGCAGGTCCCTGAGGTCCAGTGATCAAAGCCTACTGGTTGTGCAGCACCAGGCTAAAGACCAAAGGTGACAGATCATTTGCTGCTGTGGCCCCCAGACTCTGGAACTCTCTCCCCCTGAGCCTGAGATCAGTGGACTCAGTGGTCTCCTTTAAAAAGCAGCTGAAGACTCACCTGTTCAAGCTGACTTTTGTATGACCTTCTTCACCACTCTCTCTTTATTCTGCTCTCCCCACCTATTCCACCTTCTTTCTTTTAAATCGCAACAGCTTATTCTTGCTCATTTTAAATATATTTTTAAACATTTTTGAAATGCTTTTTTACATTTTTACAATTTTTATATTTTTTGTTTTTGTTTTTGTGAAGCGCCTCGTGATTTTTATCTTGAGAGGCGCTATAGAAATGATATTTTCTTCTTCTTCTGCTCTCCCCACCTATTCCACCTTCCTCAGGATCCACTGATTTCCTTCTTTCCTAATCACTCTCTCTCTTTCTTAACATTTTTTTAATCACAATTGTCTATTTTTGCTTATTTTAAATATATTTTTCAACATTTTCCAAATGATTTTTTATATTTTTACATTTTTTGTTTTTGTGAAGCGCCTCGTGATTTTTTTCTTGAGAGGCGTTATAGAAATGATACTTTCTTCTAGCCTGGCAAGCCAGACTAAATAAATGTATTATTTAGTCTGGCAACGCTCCATTGAGTATGGGGTACCAGGCCCTCTGATACGGGCTGTTAGGTCCCTGTATGACCGGTGTCAGAGGTTGGTCCGCATTGCTGCCAGTAAGTCGGGCTCGTTCCCAGTGAGAGTTGGACTCCGCCAAGGCTGCCCTTTGTCACCGATTCTGTTCAAAACCTTTATGAACAGGATTTCTAGGTGCAGCCAAGGTGTGGAGGGAATCTGTTTTGATGGCCTGAGGATCAGGTCTCTGCTGTTTGCAGATGATGTGGTCCTGTTGTCTTCATCAGAACGTGATCTTCAGCTTTCGCTGGAGTGGTTCACAGCCGAGTGTGAAGCAGCTGGGATGAGAATCAGCTCCTCTAAATCTGAGACTATGGTCTCGATTCGGAAAAGGGTAGAATGCCTTCTCCAGGTCAGGGATGAGGTCCTGCCCCAAGCGGAGGAGTTTAAGTATCTCGGGGTCTTGTTCACGAGTGAGGGAAAACTGGAGCGTGAGATCGATAGGCGGATTGGTGCTGCATCCGCAGTGATGCGGGCGTTGTACCGGTCTGTCGTGGTGAAGAGAGAGCTGAGTCAGAAGGTGAAGCTCTCGATTTATCGGTCGATCTACGTTCCTACCCTCACCTATGGTCATGAGTTTTGGGTAGTGACCGAAAGAACGAGATCGCGGATACAAGCGGCCGAAATGAATTTTCTGCGAAGAGCGACTGGGCTCTCCCTTAGAGATAGGGTGAGAAGCTCTGTCATCCGGGAGGGGCTCGGACTAGACCCGCTGCTCCTCCACATCGAGAGGAGCCAGTTGAGGTGGCTCGGGCATCTGGTCAGGATGCCTCCTGGACGCCTCCCTGGTGAGGTTTTCTGGGCACGTCCAACCGGGAGGAGACCTAAAGGGAGACCCCGGACACGTTTGAGGGACTATGTCTCTCACCCGCCAGGGAACGCCTTGGGATTTCCCTGGAGGAGCTGGCCCAAGTGGCTGGGGAGAGGGAAGTCTGGGCCTTTCGCCTTAGGCTTCTGTCCCGGTGACCCGACTCCGGATAAGCGGATGAAAATGGATGGATGGATGGATGGATGGATGGATAATTTGAAAGACCCACCCATCATGTTTTATTTTATTTTTCTTGCATTAATACCTTTGACCCTTCCTCATCAATATATTCACATTTCTTTAACATTACAGGTAATACTTTTTTGTTGAGCAGCACAAAGTCTGTGTTGACATTGCTGAATATTGTGATGACAAAACATACATGAATAACATTTTCTGCAAACAGTTCAAGTCTAAAGTTTATCTTGCAAGAATCGATACTTTGATACATTAATATCACTCCGCCCGAGTTTATTCCTTTATTGATTATTTCTGTTCTAACTTTGAAGTTTTCTTTTTGCTGCTGGTTTATTTCCTCTACGGACCTTTGTGCAGCTGAAACTGTGTGAAAAGTCCCAAATAAACAAATGTGGCGGCCTGAGAACCACCTGAGATCTTAAGAGATGCTGGAACCACAACAGCCACCAACGCTGCTCTTTATCCCTAAAACAGAACTGGTTTCCTCCTAAACCTCAGATCCTCCTGCAGCTCCAACATCATCAGTGCGAGCGAACATTAAATTAGCTATTTGCTCTTCTGCATCAGGGAGACCAGATGAAGCAGCTCACTGCCGAGAGGGCAGTTTTCACGCCAGTGGAAATGGTTCCTTTTGAAGAACTTATTCAGTTTTACAGCAAAAACACAAACAGTGTTGCAGCCCGGTCATCAGTCAGAAACTTTTTCATTTTTTATTTCAACAGTATTTACGAAAAATGGATTTTAAGCTGTAACATGTCAAAAGGAGAAGAAACTACCTCTTCCCACTCCGCAGTAAAGGACGGCGTTCGCTCCAGCCTCCTCTCAGGGCTGGCCCCCTCGCGTGGGCTGGGGCTTCCAGGACCTTGGCCCCGGGATCCAGACCCCCAACTGTGTTCCTCCTTAAGGAGAGAAAAAAATCGTTTAAAAGTAAAAATGAAGCTAATCTATTGATCCTACATGTGTGAAAAAGCAAAAATGCTACTTAGAACCACCACAGTTAATCAAACAGAATATGCATCGGGCTTATTATTAATTCAAATCAAATTACATCTCAAACGAGCTGCACAACAGGGAACGCTGTGGCCCAGATGAACAAGTTATCTAACGAGCTCAACTTGTTTGAACTCTGCTTATCAAGTCACATGATGCAGCCGACTCCAGTATTTAACAAATCCATCTATTCTCTGTTAAAACAACTCAGATGTTGATCTAAACTACTGTTGAGCTCTGACCTGTATGGGAGAAATGGCCACGAGGTTGGAATCGGACTTGGACAATGACTTGGACAGCTGCAGGTCCAACACGCTGCGTGGCACCGACCTCATCCTCCCTAGGGTACAAGCCCTCTCCTCGTAGCTAGCTCCAGATAAACCCTCCTTAGACTCGCCTCCTGTCCGGTTCTCCCGTGACTGAGGAACTTCTCCGTTCTGCTCTGTGGGACAAGAGGGCGGGTGGCTCAGGGAGGACCATACGGGAGCTGAATCCTCCTCACAGTTCCTAGTTCGGACCTGGTCTTGGTTGACCTTCGTGTGAAAAACAGTCCGGTACACAACCTGGGGCTTTGGAGAGTTGCTGTTGAACCTCTGAGGAGATGACTGGCCTCCAGTCCTGGAGAAGCCCCGAGAGGCTCCTCCACCAATCACAATGCTGAACTCAGGGTTCTGAAGAAGGCTACTTTGCCCGTCTGCGGGGGTATATTTAAAATGTTTAGGGCTGTAGAGGTGATAAGGCGTGTCAGGCGGGTCACAAGCGGGGGAAGATCCATGAAGAAGTCCTGCAAACTCCTCTGGGATGAGGCTCTTTCTGTGCTCCTCCAGCGGAGGGTTAGGGTTGGGGGGAGAGCAGGGAGGAGGAGCAGGAGGAGGTGGTTCTCTCTGGTAAGACCCGTCGTCTGCAGGAGGAAGAGAAAAAAGTAAAATAAACATTTGTTTGTAATAAAAGCCATAAATACCTCTACCAAAAATCACCAATTTAGTGAAGCAGCAGAAATTAAACAATAAGAAAGAAAACACGATAATAAATCTGCTCCTCTGTAGGAGAATTTTTTTATCTCAGAGGAGGACTAAAGGAACTCCTGACTTGGATTTTACACTTCTGTTCCTTCAGTGTGTGGGTGCAAATGGAGTGCGCTTGAGTCTGAACTTGTGCACGTGTGCATGAACTCATCGAGACAGGCATTTTTAAGGGATCCTTTCAGAGGCCCACTCACGGTCTGTGTGCAGCAAGGTGAAAGCTTTTGTTTTTACTCTCCTTGTATAAGAATATGTGATGCTTCTCTGTCTCACTGAAAGTCAGTGCCAACATAATTAACTCTTTACTGCATCAGTTATTCATCAAACGTCATATTTTCTTAAACTTCTGATGACAAATAATGAGAAAAACCCTAATGATCTTGAGATCACACGCAGAATTATTTACCCAACAATCCTGCACAAAGAGAAAACTGAACAGATTTATCAAATGATTAAATAGCCCAGACACGCTGGGACATTAGATTTATGACTAAAAGCATCAAACCACAACGTGTTTGCACTAAATAATCCAGACAGTCTCAGGGTCGTGCATTTCTCTGTTGTTCAGCAGATACAGACACTGAATTCACCCGGTGAAGAAGTTATAATGTGATTCTCAGAAGGTTAATAGACAGAAACAAACAAGTCAGCAGGAATTAAGAGCTGATTTATCATGGGTAGCATGGGTGGACATGTGTGAGCATGATGGCAGCTGGCTAGATGTTTCTGCATACAGAGTACTCGTGGGACTAAAAAGGGTCTATTTTATCTCGAAGACCTTTAGGAGTTTACTAAGGTTGTGTTTTACTAAGACAGAAATGATGGAGGTTAGACAGTTGATATTTATGCGCAATCATACTGAAAATGACAAAATAAAGTCTGATTGTAAAATAGGTTTAAATGACTCAGCTACACAAAATTTAGACTGTAGACCAGCTTATGGCATTCCCCCACTATAATTCAAATAGAAGAAGGAACATTTTTTATAAAGCACCATAAAAAATCACGAGGCGTTCCACAAAAACAAAATTAAAATGATTTTTAAGTGATTAACAAATATAAAAATGAGAAAACTTGTGGTTAAAAATGTGAGAAAAGTGAAAGAGAAAACGAATAGAAAAGATGGATCCCGGCAAAGGCAGAATTGGTAGAAAGAGCTGAATGAAGAGAATAATGAAGGTCACCAAAACCAGCCTGAACAGGTGAGTTTTCAGCTGCTTTTTGAAGGAGACCACTGAGTCCACTGATCTCAGGCTCAGGGGTAGAGAGGTCCAGAGTCTGGGAACCGCAGAGCCGCTCAGACCATCCGAACTCCATTACCCAACATCCCCAGCACCAGTCTTCCGGTTCACGTCACCCGCCAAGTCTACTTAAGGAAGTGCCACACAACGCCGAATCACTCAGTCATCGTTCTCACTGAACCGAACTCAGAGTCCAGACCAGATCGTCTCAGATCACTCAGCCTATGCTAACCAGATCAGCCAGATCTAAGAGACCTGACAGCTCTTAGAAGTCAGCCCTGTGCTGTGGGAGCCGCCGTGCTCAGCTGTTTCTTCACACCGCTGCGCACCCGGCTCCTAGATTAAACAGCGTGCTCACTCCACCCCTGCGTCAGTTCACTCCGCGCTTGGGTTAAGAAGCCACGCCACATCTCCAACTCTCGCTCAGCTCGAGTCAGCCATTACATTGGTCTTTAGCCTGGTGCTGCACAACCAGTAGGCTTTGGTCACTGGATCTCAGGGACCTGCTGGGGGTGTAGGGACTAAGATGATCACCAATGTATGATGGTGCTTGTCCATGTAAGGCCCTAAAGATCAGGGGTCTCATTTAAAAAGCTTGCTTGCGCACATAACGGGGTCCGAAAACTGCGTAAGAAACTTTCCACGCAATCTTTGGGATTTATAAAAGAAAATGTAGCGGAAAAATGTGCACAACTTTAAGCTGACTAAGGACCTGGCTTACGTACCTTTTGGACATGGAGAGCACCTGCAGTGCTTCTGCTGAGAAGGATACGATTATTAATTCCAGCAGCATTATCACTTGTACCGCTTCGTGCACACACAGAACAAGCCGGCTTATGTATATGCATGAGATCCACAAAGCACGTTGCATTGACCATTTATGGCAGAAAGTGGGCGTGTTGAGGGTGGGATAAGAGTCAGAAACAGCTGAAAACCTTTCTAGTTAGTCTCTGATTTATGAAGCGGAGATTGCATGCAGCTGTGCGTACTCCATGTTTTATAGGTCACAAACCTACTAGGCGTAAGTACACTTTGTTTGCTGAGCTTAAGTACAGTTTTAGTAAGGATTCTACACAATGTTTTATCCTGAAGTTGACTGGCAGCCAGTGAAGCTGCAGGAGGAGCGGGGTGATGTGGGTGTGTTTGGAGGACTTGGTCAGAAGCCGAGCACAGACATTCTGATCCACCTGTAGACGGTTCAGGGAGGTTCTGCTCAGACACGTGAAAAGAGAGTTACAGTAGTCTAAGCGTGAGGAGATGAAGGTGTGGATAACTGTCTCAAGTTCAGAGCGGGACAGAATGGGACTCAGCTTAGCAACGTTCCTGAGATGGAAGAAGGAAGAGCGAACAAGAGAACTGACATGAGAATCCAGGGTGAGAGCTCTCAATTGGGCCATTCCCATCTGTACCGGGTCGGCCCGGGCCGGGTAGCCCCAGTCGGCCCCAGCCTGGCCTGGTTGATTCCACACATCCTTGTCTTAAGCCCATGTGGGCTGATTCTACCCACCAATCAGAGGCTTGCTATAATAGAAGGTGTGAATTTGCTGTCAGCAGTGGGTGTGTTGGCCCTGGTCGGCCTGAAGCAGACCCCCTCGAGAAGAGGGCTGAGAATGAGCCTTGGTTGGCCCGAAAAAATACCAGGCCACCCAGATATGTAAACAACCTACGCTACCCGGCCCGACCCGGTACAGATGGGAATGGCCCAAATGAGGCCCAACTACGTGAGCTACTTCTTCTCATAGGTGAACTGATCTTGAACTAGTAGAAGCCTTCTACCTCGACCTGTACCCCCATGAGGGTGTAGGGGGAAAGGAGGCAGAGAGAGGAGGAAACAAGGAAGGAGAGAAGGAAGGGCGGAGGGACAAACCAGTGTGACTAAGCTATAATGTGGTTTTATGGCAGTTCTACAAAAAGCTGATAATGTTCAAGTATTCTATCAAAAGGTCTGTTTGTAATTAGTAAAATGAGATGATCCATATGTTTTCATTTTAAGTGCTGGAAGTTAAAAAGTGAAGAAAAGCTACAGGTTTGAACATGTTTTTGAAGACGGATCCATCATATTTCTCAACCCTGAACTCAATACACGATTTCTGCTTCAAAAAACATGAAAGCTGGAATCATTGTTATCTTTGTTCCTAATGCATCTTGGTGGGGCTTGTTATGGCTCCTACTTAAACATTTCCAGGTCACTTCTCTGAGCTAGGATAGAAATAAAAACTGTTCAACCATCCGACCACTTTATCCTCCGACAAACTAAATCATATTAATCACTGCACCTCTTTTCCAGTGGGAACCTTTTAGCTCAAAGCTCAATTCATCCAGGTGACGGCTTTAATGCTTTCATCTCTGTCTCCTGTATGGAACAGAAACACTTCCTGTCCACTCCTACATGAACATAATCTCTTAATCCCCGTTGACTAATTCTTACTACCCCCCCCCTCTCTCATTTACAGCGCTGTCATCTGAGGGCTTTGTCCCGTCCATCATCCCATCCTTCAAGCAGACGCAGTCTTCCACATTTTCATAACACAGGCTGAAAACATGGAGTAAAACTGTCCCAGAGGAGCGACTGACTGAAAAAACAGTGCCTAACAATAATGAAGTTAGTCCTTCAGTAGAGAGCCATTTTATTTCAAATGCTGCATTTTCCCTGCTCCGCTGTGTCGTCTGCTGCGTTTAGGTACACAAAGCACATCCATTAACAGCCTTCAGGTAACGAGGGCTGGAAACATGACTCACTCAACTGTTACATGAAATGAAAGCGTAAGCTGAAATCTGCACAGAGACGACTAAACACGGCGTCGGTCAGCAGGGTGGTTAAAACACCAGCTTGACCCATGTGATGCATCGTGCCTACACTATGGTAAATGGTAAATGGCCTGTATTTGATATAGCGCCTTCTAGAGTCCTGGAACCCCCCAAGGCGTTTTACAACACAATCAGTCATTCACCCATTCACACACACATTCATACATTGGTGGGGATGAGCTATGATGTAGCCACACCTGCCCTTGGGCGCACTGACAGAGGCGAGGCTGCCGAGCACTGGCGCCACCGGTCCCTCCGACCACCACCAGCAGGCAACGTGGGTTAAGTGTCTTGCCCAAGGACACAACGTCAGACTGAGAGGGGCTCGAACCTGCAACCTTCCGATTACGGGGCGAGCACTTAACTCCTGTGCCACCGTCGCCCAGGAGGACAAATCCTATCAGGAGGACAAAAGCAATCCGTTTCCCCAAATTACGACAATGTTTCAGTAATAATATGACAGCATTACAATCATATGCACATTTTTGTCTTCATGCTTTTATTTTGATAAAATAAAATTCATAACTTCCAGTAAAGAAAAATACAAACAAAACATAGTTGCGGATCACTCATCTAATCAATACATTGGCAGTGGCCTCTAGTAGGAATGAATGCCTTGTAAGTCATGCTTGGGGGAAAAAATATACCGGTGCACCATTTCCAGGAACTAGCAGCTACCCACATCACAGCTGAGCTTCAGACGGCAGGTTTTGAGTCTTATTTCCTGATATTTGTACATCTCATCTCGGATTGGATAACAGCAACACGATTCTACCACTGACCTGCAACACTGGTGCTTTATCTCCACCAATAACACAAGCCTGGAGGAGTTCTGCTGTGTGGTGGAGTTGCTAATGCTAACTGTTAGCTTCTACTAGCTAAGACGCTCTCTGCTGTTTCCTGGACGCTAAACCAACAACAACCTTCCCCGTCATGAGTCAAGATGGGTGAGTCCATGATGAGGTGAATGCGTATACAGGGTTTATGGGTTTTATGAATATATAAATTGATTGAGTTTTAGAGCCTAGAGATTTTAGTGTCTGCTGCTTCACAATGCTGTCTCAAATTGCCCTTCGGGGATTAATAAAGTTGTCTTGAATCTTGAATGTTAAGTGACAGTGTGACGTAAATCTGTGGGTCTATTTTCTATCAGAAGCTAATACAGGAGATAGGTGTAGGAGACTATTTTCATGTTCAGCCTGCAAGAGAAACTCAGAGTGACCCATTATAAGAAATAATCATTAAAAATAGGTTTTATTGTTACAAATGTTTAATTTCTATACATAGTTAAATTAATAGAGAATGAACTTTTGATATTTTTCTAACTTTGAACATGTAATTAGATTAGTTCCCATGAAAAGCAAAGGAAGAAGTAATAGAACGTTTAGACTTAACTAAACATGAAAGTTAAGAGATAAAATTAGACGAATAATTTGTTCCACTTTGAGCTTGAGAAGAGACGATTCTGCACATCTAGATTTTTCACTAATTGAGACATTTCCGAACCTTGAGGGTCTAGGAAAACAGGTGACAAAAAGTGACAGGGTTATGGATTTTTTTTACATTTAATTGGTAGCTACGTCAGGGGCCGACTGAATGAACATCCGCCATCATGGACAGAAAAGGAAACATTTCCATGGATGTCTCCTTTAGAATCTATCCCATAATTTGCAGTCATTTCTTTGCAAAGGCATCAACATTTTTGCACAACTCATCACTTCATCTCCCTCTATGCTCCTTTTCATTTTTTGCTGTTGATGACGAATGTTGGCAACAGGTAAGCTTTGTGGTAGTTATGGCAACTGAGGACCTAAAACAACCTTCCTTCTAATTTTTCAGCATCTGAGAGCTTTCAACCTGCAGGAGAGTGAAGCAGAAGTGTGGAGTGGATAAAAACTGTAGAGAATAGGGCATTGCTAAACACACGGTAGACACATTTGTCACTGCAGGAAGCAAATTACAGCACATGCAGAGCATTGGGAAGTTTCAGCCAAAGAGGAGAATCGTTTCTTTTAAGAGAATATGGACAGCTTATGGAAGCCAGATTATGGACAATTCCTGCAGATCCTGCCATGCATGTGCGTGAGAAAAGGTGTGCAGCTTACCTGGAAATCCACATGTAGTCAGAGCTCAGATTAGGAGCAATCCGGCTTCCTGTACTCCCTTTCTATTACAGCTCTTTCTGACGTGCAGCAAATGTGTAAGAATCAGATGGCGAAACAGCGGATGCATCACGCTGCATACCTGCATTTTTATTGCAACACTAATACGAACACAAACACCAATGCAAACAAGCTGTGACAAGCAGCAGCAGCAGCCCAGAGACAGAACGCATCCAGTTTTAAACTAACAGCAGTAATATGGATCACTGCTATTCACTTATTAGTAGTTAAACATGGACTCATCTCTAGATTTAAGATTTAGACTAATGCATTAACTTTTTGCAGGACTACATCGGCATTAACTACAGCTGTGATGTGTTCAGGTGCTTCTGTACGATGTGACACTCAGTCTGAATTATTTATGATCAAACAGAAACTGGAATGCAGATACGATCAACGATTATTTACTGGTTTGACGCGCCTCGTCTATTACACGTTCAGACAGCCAAATAATCGTAACTCAATTTACATTTCAAAAAGATAAACAATATATTCTGCAACTTCATTATATTTCCGCTTACTTTGATCTTCGTCAACTTAATTATACTCCGTTATGGAGCTGCCTTCCTGGGATGATACATTTAAATGTACACACGGTTCTGGTATTTGGGTTTCTGAATGATAGTGAAATTAATTTTTGAGCACATCATCTTTGATCTCAACTCTCATTCAGCAGCTCACATATGAGAACTGAAATGGGAAATCCAAACCAGTTCTTCTTGCTCACTGACCAGATACTAACATTAAATAATAGTGTTCATGTTTCCATCTGTAAATAAGTGAATAATTATCCACCAGGCCATAATAAATTGTTAATCTATTACAAAATTTCCAGTTTCAGAATCAAGATGAACAAGTCTGAGATATTTCAGCTGTGTGGTTCGGATGAATACGTTTAACGTTTAAAGGGAAACGTGTCCCCTCTAGGAAAGAGTCGTGTAACAGAATGAAATGACTGTTTTCCACCAAAAGTCATTTTCCCCCTCTCCTCCGACACAGGACTAGTCTGCATAAGATATGACATCAAGGTCTCGTGCATTTGCTTCTAACCTGCTTCTTTTCAGCTCAACAGAAGAATGAAGAATGGACTCTCTCCTTTTAATTAATCAAAGAACTCTATTTTAATAAGCTAATCACGCAAAGTGTTAGTCAATAAATAAGATTTGACCAATGTGTGAAATCAAAATAGTAATTACTTTATTATAACCCTATATAATATAAAGGTACTATGACTTTAATAGTTCCAATAGGACTGATCTCACGTAGCGTTAAGAGACGACACATTGCTTTCACGGATCCAATCAGAATCTGCCAGATCTGACGGAGGCGTGGTTTTGATGGTGTTTGGTAAATCTGTCATCTTTTCATTCGACCATAAACCAAAACATCCGAAGTATAAAACTATGCCAACGCCATCTTTAACGCCAGTTCAAAGCATTCTAGAGAAGTTGTCAGAGTGGCCAATCCGTGACTTTCCTCTTCAGCCAAAAGAACCAACGACAAAATGGATAAAATCTGTTGCTGTTCCAACTGCTGCAACAGTTCCTTTCAGAATAAAAGCTGAACCATCATGACCCAGGTTTGGGTCTCACTAGACGCCAACAAAATTGTCGTGACCCGGGAGTATCTCAAGACTGGTCTGGTCGGCTGCCGCAGTTGCTTCTACAGGCTCCGGCTCCATAAGGTCAAGCTGGACCTTTACACCTCCTGATCTAGACGGGGACTTCCGCTAAGGGTACGTAGACCGACAAATGGAGTTGAATGTGTTTATGAATCTCCTAACCAAAGCTTAACGCGAAGACATCACCTTCATTTCCCATCAAAACTAATCGCTTCTTCGGATTTGCTGGTTCTGAGCAACATTCCACATCACACCATTCTCCGTCTCATTCACCTTAGTGACACCATACATTTAGTGTTAAAGTTAGTCTAGTTTAATTTGTTTAGTAATAAATTTTTAAACTTTTAAACTTGACTCTCTCTCTTCTGTTGTCTCAGAGTGAATACGAAGCTGTTATCTAATCCCTGCATTAAAAAGTTCCAATCTTCTGGTTTAAATAACCTCACAGATCCGTAAGGTTGATTTCATATTTCTTATGGAATCCTACACCTTATGGCTTATTAAATAACATGTCATTTAAATCATTACAGTCGTATTGAGGCCCCTAAAGTAAGCTGCAAATAAAGAACCTTTAGATGATTTATTTGTTTACATAAAATAACGTGTTAGGACTGTACAGTCTCTGATGACACACACACACACACACACACACACACACACACACACACACACACACACACACACACACACACACACACACACACACACACACACACACACACACACACACACACACACACACACACACACACACACACTCCTCCTCATATACTGGGATGTTTTCCTTTGAGTGCCAGCAGAAGAGAAACCAGAAGTTGATCCAAACATCTGATAAGACATCTTTACGTCTCTTGTGGCGCTGCGCTGACTGTTATTAAAAACTACAGAGTAATATCTGAACTGTCGATCATCTCCTAGAATAAAGCCGGGGCCATCTTCTGTTGGTGCTGCAGGCTTGGAGGAATCATTGCAGGCTCCCTGAGATTCAGGCTCTGAAATAGCACCAAACTAGTTCCATACGAGATGCTTCAAAACACCAAAACGATGATACCGTTAGAGCTAATGATGACGACAGAGATTCATTTGAGACTGGGTTCACTGATCGGAGAAAATATAGAAAAAACTGAGAAATTTAGTAACTTACACACAAAAGCTATGGAAACGCTCCCCTCAGGCGTCACTGGAAATGTCACATTCATTAGCTGAAACCACTTAAAATGTTTCTGTAGCTTAAATCAAGTTCAGCATAAAGAGCTCTGGCTAAAGAAAATCTAATAAATGACAAGTCTTTTAAGTTTACAAAATAAGTTACATTTCCTCCTAGATAAAACACACACACACACACACACACACACACACACACACACACACACACACACACACACACACGTGTTTGTCATGGCAACTACTGTTTCTTTGTGGATAATTAATTTTTCTTAGTATTGAACAGTCAGACAGACTGAGAGCAGCAGCCAAAGATGATAAGACAAACTCAGACGGACACACGGCTCTAATGGGGGGAATGTTTAACGATTAGGCAGCCTGGCTGGTTTAAGAAACTTTTTTCTCTTTGCTAGTTTTATGTGACGGATGTTGGATGTTTGAGTCCATATTGGATCTTTATAAAGGCTAAAGGGTCTCCTAAGTAAAAACAATGAAGTTTCATCCTGTGAGGCTCATCATTTTATAAGACATTATTATTATTATATATTTTATTATATTTTAGATGTGTTGGATCTAAATCGCTGGGAATATTAAATAAAACTGTAAAGCTTTTAATTATTGGACGCAAACGATTTACTGTAAATACAATCTAAGTAAATATAACATTAATTAAGGTCCAGCAGGAGCATCACACGCCACCTGCATGTCCAGATTGGAAAAAGACGGGGTTATAGGTGATTTAATTAAAAAAATTAGGATAACGCTGAGTTAATACCACAGTGGAATTTCAACTCAGCTTCTGTAAAACCGAGTAAAAAAACTTTTTATTTTCCTGTGGCTCTTATCTTGAATCAGGTCAACAAAAATGTTAAATGCTCTAGAACAGGCTCTGTGTATGATATATATATATATATATATATATATATATATATATATATATATATATATATATATATATACACACACACACACACACACACACACACACACACACTTCAGGTCTCATTATTCAAACAAAAAGTTAAATAAACATCTTTTCACCATGAAAATGTTCTTGGTTCTTGGTTGAATGATTACTGTAAAGAAAACTTGCTGATTATTGTCTAAAAATGAGACATTTATTCATTTCAAGCATTTAAATGGGCAAAACAAGACAAGAGAACTACTTAGGGGTCTGAAATTAGCCACCACATCATGCGAGTGTAAACATCGCTGTTCTGTGACGTTCGTAATGAAAACACACATCATTCTGCTTGCTTCTAAACTCAGCCTTTAGGAGGCGGACAGCCCCTCTGCAGGCCATAAATTCACTCTTTAGATCTCTAACTCAAGTAGATTTTATTGCCACAGCAACTGGCTCGTCTCCCGTGGTAACACGTCGTCAAGTCCCTTGAAGAGTGATGGAAGTCTCTCACTAGTGTCACTGAAATCACGTTGGAGCTGATGTTAGACAGAAGGGAATAGTGAGATAGATGAGCTCAGCAGTAATTAGGACTTCTGATTTTAGGTCTAATTAGGCACTTTTGTCCCATAAATGAAAGTATAAACCAACAGTGACACCTCCTCTTTTACTCCTAGCAGGATGATTCCTCCCTTCAACTCCCCAACTTCACATTTTGTTATTTTGAACCAACTCCGAGTGGCTGTGAGCCTCTCTTGTGTCGAGTTTCCAAGCATGACTCATCATCCTCCGATGAATGAAACTAGAAACCACTGAAGGATATTTAAACAGGAACACCACAACAAAAGGAGAGAGAAGAGCTGAGGTGATGGCCAACCCTGCTCTACAGACGTTTAATCACGTTCAGGTTTAAGGGCATCATTTAGCTGTTTTCTTGTAAAGTGAAGATGAAGTCCCAAAAGTATCTAAGGCCTGTGTGAAGAGTTTGTAGAAGACCCAAAATTCTAAGAATTTTACAAAGAAAGAAGCAACCAAAACGTCGGATTGGGGACAAAGTTCTTTGAAAGCTCGTGACCATAGATGGGAACGTAGAACGGTAAATTTAGAGCTTCACCTTCCGGCTCAGCTCTCATCACCTCGACAGATCGGTACAACGGCTGTCGATCTCACGCTCCATCTTTCCTTCACTAATAACAAGACCCAACTCGGGACAGGACCTCATACCTGACCCGGAGGAGCTGACCCATTTTCCACTCAAGACCATGGTCTTTGCCAGCAATGCGGACCGAGCTCTGGCACCGGTCATACAGGGACCTAACAGCCCATATCAAGGGGTCTGGTACCCTGTACTCCCAGGGTACCCCAAAGAGCCCAACACCTTCTCCAAATTCAGAAAACGAATGCAGATTGGTTGTGTTCAGGGCACAGAGCTGGTCCAGTGAATCTACTGAGTCAGAATATCAAATCTCCATTTAAAATAAAATGCTTTTTCCACTAAAAGTGAACAATGGGTGCATGAGGGCATCAGAATCACCTGGGGCACCAAGTTCCTTCATTCCCAACCACTCCCATCACAACTACCAGCTCCAATCAGAGGGTAACTAACATTTTGGTTGTGTCTTCAGCCTTACAACCCGACCTGATGTTGTCAGAGAAGACGTTGCTGGTATGACTAATTGCACGTTGACCTCTCCATCAACTACAAGAAGAAAATCCTGAACCTGCGTTGTTAGCACGCATGCCTCAGGTGGCAGCAAAACGAGATCATAGGAGGAGCGATTCAAACCATCCTGCTTATTAATCAAACAGTGATTTTAATTAGAGCCTAATCTCAGTGGGTGGTCATTTGGAGAGGACACTGTCTCACTAATGCTGGTGATGTCCACACGAACTGTAATCCTGCTGCATGCTGGAGGTTTAATCAAGTAGGAGAACAGAGGGGAAGATGCTTGAAATGTGGGAAAGAAAAAACTGAGATGCCTGAAGCTTAACCCAGAAAGCAGTTCCTCAGAATTAACAGTTAATGCAGCAGCAGAAATATTAAATGTCTTTATTAATTTATCTTATGAAGCATGGTTCACTTTATTTCCTCTTAAAGAAAATTATCAATATTTATGAACCAAGTTACGCCAATGTGTGTTTTTCTTTTTATCATTCCACAAAGTCCATTTTTAAAGCTTCCTTCTGTAACTGCGGGAATCTTTCATTCAGTCGGCTTTAATGACAACACAAGAGCTCACAGAAGGATTTAAACATTTACATTTTTGATCTCCACTCGTGTTTTCCCCATATAAGTGATGGTTGGTTGTGTTAAACCAAAACAGGACGCTGGATTACACAGAATAAAACACTTAATCTGTATTATTTGAGGTAAGAACTTAATCTAATAACTGCTGAACCTTTCGCTGAATGAAGCAAATCGCGAGTTCACGAGAACCTTTGCAGCTAAATAATTTCCAGATAAACAAACTGACACCTGCAGGTTTGTACATGTGTATCTCAGAGCTATTGCAGGGGCCTTTGCATAATTCATGAACTACTAACGTTCTGCATCGCATTCTGCAACAATCTCTGTAAGAAATGTCTGGGATTACGTAAATCTGAGTTACAGCACAACAGCAGCACCAGTGATGGATCAGGTTATAAATAGGGCTACTTTTTGTCCAACCGCCCACGCAGGTGGCTGACTCCAGCATAAATTGCTGCAAGGCTGAGGGATCAGTGTGCTTTGTTAGATCAGTGTCAAAGAATGGTTTTTAATTTTTAGGAGAATAATAAATAAAGAGATGCAGATTAAGAGACACAGGAAGGAAAAACCTTATAGGGTTTGCAGAGGATATGGAAAAAAAAGGCTTCCCCACCTTCCTGTCCTCATTTCTGAAAATCTCCCATGAAATTTCCCGTTTTCATTGTCTCCATTTTTCCCATTTTTGTTCCTCTCCCCCTCCCCTTCCAACATTCTATCACCCACTCTGTTTTTTCTCCGGCATCCTTTGAATCCTGAGACTCTGCCTTCTGTACCCACATACATATACGCTCAGCACTCTCATTCTGTCCGTCTCCCTCTGTGGAAGCTACGTGTTACCATGGTAACCCCACAATGGGCCTTATGAAAGTAAATAAGTAGAGAGGGATGAGCGAAGGAGGAAAAACATTTTGAAGGAAATAAATGAGTGTCGATCTAATTCTGGTGGAGGGATGCATAAAAAATAAAACAGGTGTTCATTTGGAATAAATGATGCTTTAACTTGAGTTCTATTCCCTCGTGGCAGAACTTTATTTTAAAAAGCTTCCTGTTTCTGATTTTGAAAACAGTGCCAACAATGGCAAAAAGTACTAATAACAATAATAATAATGTGTTTTTGTGAGTGTTTAGTCCAGCTCAGTTCACATCAGGCTGCTGGAAGAGAGGTCCTATTGATGACGGAGTCCTATATTCAGACTTTTATCCTTACTGGGATATCTGAGGACGCTTGAGAATTTGAACCACTGGTTTTCATGGGTTTGTTGACCTGAAGAAGTTCCTCACGGTGTTCTGTTGTGGTGTAGGTTGGGAGTAAGGGCGTTTCACATCCCTTATATCTGAACCCTGGTAACCCTGACCACTGAAAGAGTTTTCATAAAGTTTTTGTCAGAATTTGATGATTCAGCTGGGAGCAGCGGCTCTGGGACCTTTTGCAAACCCACAGGTGAGGTGGTATAAAGGTAAAAACGCCTTCAGAGGGAGGTGTTTCAGACAATGGAGGAGACCTCTAGACAGGTCCAGGTCTTGCTGGAGAGATGACATCCAACAGCTGACATGGGAATGGATCGAGTCCCACTGGATAAGTTGTAGGACGGGAAGAGGGAATTCTGTGGATCTCTGCCTAAGCTACTGCAACCCGGTCTCAAATAAGCAGCAGATGAGTGGGTTCTACCTCTGTGATCCTGCGTCTGATTGGTTAGAAACAAACGCTCTCACCAGAACCAGAACCCACAGCAGTGAGCCTTCATGTGATTTTTCCTGCTGATGTTCTCAGAAGATTCAGGCTGAGTTTGACACACAGGTGTCTCTAAAGCAGCAAGGGCAGCTTTCCCAGTGTGTTTCTCAAAGTAAAAACAGCACAAGCGTTTGCTCTCTGATGACGCTCGGCAGCCTCGATCATTTGCTGTTCCTTCTGAGTGGGAATAGCTTAGGGGGTGAGTTTAAAAGAGTAATGAGAGTCTCAGCGCAGTCAGATTAGTGTACCCACACACCCCATTCACTGAACGAACAGGTAGCAGAGTGATGCACCAAAGACTTACGGCGATTAAAGGTTAAAGGGCATTAGCAGTTGAGATGCTGTAGATTTTTCTGATATTTCAGAGTGAAAAGAACTTTTCCACGGAGGAATAATCATCCCTCAGAAGACCTCCGACATGAGGAATGGGCCAGAGATGAGCGAACAGATTGAAAAAGGTAAATAACACAGATGTTGTTCCTGAAAGGCTTACAGCAGCATGTCAATAGGAACAAAAGCTGAAGATGTGTCAAGTTCACCCGTTTCTATAGCTGAGTATCTTATGTGTGCACACACTCCTGATTTAATGATGTGCTTTTCACAGATCAAAGGCACTGGACTCCTCTTGGATCTCTCTCACACACACACGCACGCGCACGCGCACGCACACACACACACACACACACACACACACACACACGTTAACTTTAATTTATTTGCGTCATAAACAGGAGCTTGAAAATCATGCTGAGATGTTCCTGTTTGTGGTTTTTTTTCTAAAACCACCTGTTTGAAGTTGCTGCTCCAGTAGAAATGAGCAGATCTGGTTTAAGTTCTTTTAAATTATGGGTTATTTATCCCACGAGTTTTATTATTAATGGTCTTATTTACTCCTGAATCGTGTGTTGTGTCCTAGATCATTGCTTGTGTTACCATAGAAACGAGACCCGTTGCTGTCATGTTGAAGTGGTGACCGTGGTAACCTGGTGACATATTTGTTAATCCCTCCTTCTCTCACCTGGGTGTAAGTCGGTAACTCTCTCTCAGTGATCAGGAACCAGAAGAGAGCTGGAGGAGTCAGCCTGCTAGTGCGTGCGTGTGTGCGTGTGCATGTGTGTGTGTGTGTGTGTGGACTCAGCTGACCTAATCATGAGACTTGTGTGTGAGCACCTCATTCATTACTGCTCGTGTTTCTTTGGTAGGAGCTTTAGAGGAGTGTTGTTAGAGGAAACCAAGAGAGCATCAGAACAGCCAAAAGGCTAAAGATTAAAACATGACCTTATCAAAACTCTGAAAAGCTGCTTTACAGAAGCTGCAGGTTTATCTGGAGAGATTCAACACAGAGGCATCATGGCTTCAAACATGTTTGTTTTCATGCTTAGACTGTGTTAGAGCCTGCTCATCAGCACCCCAGCAGAAAGGGTTGAACTCTGGGAACTGGTAATGGTTGTACTGCAACGTCCAGCAATGGTCAGTTTTTAGGTTCTGTTTGACCATTCAACATCTGGTCAAAAAGGAGACACGAGACTGCATGTGCCCCCTTTAAATCAGCCTGCCTCCATCCCACCAGCTGGAGCTCAGAGCCTGCAGCTCTGAACACAGATAACGAAATGTCAACAATAATATTCTCTCCTCAAGGTCCAATCTTTCATGATTCTTCATGCCTCCATATTAGGAACACTCGCAGCCTGGATTAGTTGCTAATTCAAGGAATAATTACCTAAATCAGATTTGAACTTCTACAACTTATAAGCTAGTTAATCACTAAATAAATGATTGTTTATTGCTACTTATAATAATTATAATATAACAAAATGCTTCATTAATCTGTGCTCAATGACTGAAGTCTGAAATGAATGTTATGTTACGATTACAGTGATTGAAATATGTTTCGGCATGTTTACGTGACAAGGTCATCACCATTTGCGCTCACACAAGGACAAAGTAAAGTTAAGTTAAACCCATGACACATAAATAGCCCTTTACCCAGATCAGAGCATCCGGTATCAAAGAAGGCTGTGCTTCTGAGATTCTTGGTAATATTCCTCAAACTTGTCAACCTCTGGTTGGCTACACAATCATAACATGAGAACATTAAAACCAAATTACTCTGGTGATTCCTCAGTTCTAAAGAAAGCTTCAGACCGGCCACCTGAAGAAAAATCCTCTTTAACCATCAAAGCTTTTGACACGTCGTCAAAACCTTTTTGCACCTGCGAAGCTGATACCGCAAACAGTTCCTGCAGAACAAGCTGATATTGTTTAGACTCCTTCAGAGTCCCAGACGCACGGTTCCATCCATCTGTCGTGACCCGAGACATCTCTGGACTGAAGAGTCGGTGCCACTGTATTCTATAGCCCTTCGGTGCCAGAGGTCAGCCGACCTCTCTGACCTTCGGATCCACCAAGAGGGTCTCCGAAAACGGGTGACGTAGACACACAGATAGCGTCTGATGTGCTTTTGATAATAATCAACTTCATAGCTTAAAGCAAACCAAATTCTTTTACATCCAGAATTCAGCTCTCCTAGATATGGAAGTTCTGATCTGCGTAAACACACCCAATATCAATCAGCAGGTGATTAACAGGCTTCTGCAGAGCCTGATTAGCTGCTGCACAGGTGATTCAACCACTCAATCTAGTGTGTTGGACCAGAGAAACCACTAAAACATGCTGGATACCGGCCCTCAAGGCACATAATTGAATAGCCCTGCTCTAGTGGAACATGACGCTGCGCTGCCAACATCTCCTTGGCCCAGATCCAGGTTCTTTCCTCGATGTTGACATTTAAGCTTTTTACCTCTCGGCTGTAGCTTCCCATGTGACAAGAGCAGAAATATGATTTCAATTTCCTGGGACCCGAGGCAAAAGGAATAATCTTTTTTTTTATCCTCAGGCTGAAGGACATTAACCACCACCTGCACCAAGGCCAAAGGCAGGTACCGGAGAAGAGAAGCCTCAGAAACACGTTTTAAAAAGACTCGTGTGGGTTTTAACTGAACGTATAAATAATCCTGCAGCACAAAAATATAAAATATTTAAAAGCCAAAAATGCATTCATCTAAACTAAAACTGTGTTGAACTTCCAGAGAAGAGAAAATATGCAGCAACACTTCATCTGAAAGACGATCATTTCCAGTAAAACTTAGTTTACTATTTTAGTTTCATAATAAAGTCTGGGTGATTGCTTTAGGAATCTGTAACATTAAACTGATGTTCAGGGTTTTGTGATACACCTTAATGTGCTACTTTACAGAGCAGAGGTCAGAGGTCAGGCCCCGTCTGGAGAAGCACTGCCCCTCTTACATGTGGCTGATAAACTGTTGTTACCTGTGAACTGGCAGTCGTCGTTGGAGCCTGCGGAGTCCTCCTGGTTTGGGCTGAGAGGAGGGCTGGCAGGAGGGCTGGTGCTGAAGCTGGCGTAGCCCAGAGATGAGCTCACCTCACTGGGCTCACAGCTGTGGTTAACTGGCCTCTGGACATCCAGAGATGAAGACAGAGAGGTGCGCTGCTTCGGCTTGAAAACAAATACAAGAGAAAAGATCAGTGAGAAGTCACAGCAATCGAACCTGTTTCCCAGAGGTCACACTTCCCCCGTAACATCCACAGAATCAAGCTATTGAGCACTAAAAGATGTTGTTTGTCAAATAAATCCAAAAGGAAGTTTTATGCAGAGCGTTGCTGCTACTGGTGCTGCAACAGTACGCACAGATCTATTTAAGGAAACAGTCCGATAAAATAGACAGATTTAACTTTCCAGCCACACAACAGGAAGCACGTTCTCAGTCCTGCTTTGTGAAATCTTCAATAGTTCAGATAAATAAAGCTAAATTGATAAACAGACCAAGTTATCTCATTAGAGGTGAGCTTTTTCAAAACCTGTGATCTAACAGAGCCTGATAAACATCATCCTTTATGTCGAAACTCTAAAAGGAGAACTCAGCAGAACTTGCATAACAACACGAATCAACACCACACTGGAGCACGTGGAGGGAGACTAGGGGTCTTCTCACACCTCTGTTCTCAGTTCGCTGCCCAAGGCTGGAGGCCTCCAGGGTCCAGGAATGGTTGCACCCTCTGTGCAGCGGTGCCTAGACCAGAGTGTGTATGCTGAGTGTGAGTGGGTGTATGGTGTGCATTATTGTGTGTTTAGGTGTGAGCATGAGGGTGGGAGTGCGTGACTGTGTCTGTCAGGTACGGTCTTGGACTCCTCCCCTCTTCTAGGACATCTTGTGACAGCAGCAGCTCAGGAGGTAGAGTGGTTCGTCTGGAAATCAGAAGGTTGCAGGTTCGATCCCGGCTCTGACCAGAGAATGCTGCTGTTGTGTCCTTGGGCAAGACACTTAACCCATCTTGCCTGCTGGTGGTGATCGGAGGGACCGGTGGTGCCTGTGTACGGCAGACCCGCCTCTGTCAATGTGCCCCAGGGCAGCTGTGGCTACAATGTAGCTCATTACCACCAGGGTGTGAATGTGTGCGAGAATGGGTGAACAACTGTGTTGTGAAGCACCTTGGGGGGTTGTAGAACCCTAAGAAGACGCTATACAAATACAGGCCGTTTACCATTTTTGTGGCAGTACAACATCCCTGGCCCATCCTCCCCTGCCATGTTTCCTGCTAGTGGGTGGTGCCTCCGGGGCTGGGTGTTGTGGCATCTGCCGGTTCAGTCCTGGTGGCTGCCTGGTGGGGCCTGGGCCCATGGGCGCCGTTGGGTCTTCATCAGGGTCTGGGTGCCCTTAGGTCTCGAGCCACAGAGGCCTGAGCTCGGCCTGCCCTGGAGTGAGTGGCTGTGAGTGGGGCATGGGGCTTGCCATTATGGCTATTAGGGCTTAGATCTCCAATATCCTCCATCTTCGTGGGTCTTGGGTGGCAGGTTTGTGGACCCTCACACTCACTACTGGACTCCTCTGTAGAAAAACCTTACATACACAACCGCGTACGCACACAGGTGCTCACATGGTGCTCTCACAAGTATGGACTTGGGCGTTTTTGAACATTAATTTCAGAAACAGCTCGTGCATCTGAAACCTCGCTGGCTTCTGGATCTGTGTAACAGATCAGAAATGTCAAAAAAAAAAAAAAAAAAAGAAGGAAATGCTCAGACAGAAGCACACAGGGACAACCGTCACAGGGCCTTCTGTGTGACTCAAACACAGAAGCTGAGAGAGAAAAAGGGATGTAGAGAGATAAAAGCAATGGAAAACACAAGGAAGACGAGGACAGGAGGGTCTTTCCTGAGAGTGAATTGGGCATTGAAACAGTCGTAGTATTTAAACTAACCGGCCACTTTATTGGGTACACCTGTCCAACTGCTCGTTAACACAAATAGCTTATCAGCCAATCACATGGTGGCAATTCGACGCATTTAGGCCAGTTGACATGGTCGAGATGATCTGCTGCGGTTCAAACCGAGCTTCAGAACGGGGAAGAAAGGTCATTTAAGTGACGTTGAACGTGGTATGGTTGTTGGTGCCAAACAAGCTGGTCTCTTATGAGCAGAACAGACTTGGGGACCCGTGAAGTCACCAGACACAGTAAGACACTTTAACAGATATATTTATATGAGTCGGGGCTTGGTTGTATTACCCAGACTGTGGGAAGCAGGCAGAGGCTCGGTCGGGATGAGGTGAGGGTCAGAGCTGGGGAGATCTGTAGCGCAGACAGGCAAACCAGAGGCAGACTCCATGAAGCAGATCTGAGGTCAAGAGTCCAGGTAGAAAGAAGCAGAGAAATAATCCAGGCAGGAAGCAGGCACGTGGGCAGGTCGAGGTTCGGAAACAAGGTCAGGATCTATGTTTCAGGCAGAGGTTAGGAGGGCTGGAGAATTACTGGCAAGGAATAGGTGGCTGGCTGGTGAACAGCTGCTCTTGATGAACATAACATCTATGATAGCTTCCAGTCAGGTTTTCATAGAGTTCATTCTACTGAAACAGCTCTTCTTAGGGTCTCTAATGACCTTCTGACTCACAGTGATGCAAGGGACTGTTCTGTTCTGGTCCTGCTGGACCTGACTGCAGCCTTTGACACTGTTGACCATCACCTGCTACTGGAGAGGCGGAGAAACTGGGTAGGCCTATCAGGAACTGCTCTGGAGTGGTTCTCCTCTTATCTCTCTGAGCGCTCCTTTTCTGTGGCCGTCTCCAAGTTTAGGTCCTCCACCACCTCTCTTACCCATGGAGTCCCACAAGGGTCTGTGCTGGGGCCTCTGGTCTTCCTCCTCAATCTGCTCCCTCTTCAGCACATCCTGAGCTCCTTCAAAGGAATCTCCTACCATCTTTATGCAGATGACATCCAACTGTACATCTCCTTTAAGCCCCACGAGATGTCTAAGCTGCAGCTGTTACACACCTGCTTAGACTCTATCAAAACCTGGATGGCTGGGAGCTTTCTTCAGCTGAATGAAGATAAGACTGAGATCCTCATCTGTGCCCCAGACAAGCTGGTTCCCAAAGTCAGAGACTCTCTTGGTCAGCTTGCTTCTCACACCAAACCTTCTGTCAGGAATATTGGTGTGACCTTTGACCCAGCTCTCACCCTGGATTCTCATGTCAGTTCTCTTGTTCGCTCTTCCTTCTTCCATCTCAGGAACATTGCTAAGCTGAGTCCCATTCTGTCCCGCTCTTAACTTGAGACAGTTCCCCACACCTTCATCTCCTCACACTTAGACTACTGTAACTCTCTTTTCACGTGTCTGAGCAGAACCTCCCTAAACCGTCTACAGGTGGTTCAGAACGTCTGTGCTCGGCTTCTGACCAAGTCCTCCAAACACACCCACATCACCCCGCTTCTCCTCTAGCTTCATTGGCTGCCAGTCAACTTCAGGGTTCATTTCAAGATCCTGGTTCTGGTCTTTAGGGCCTTACATGGACAAGCACCATCTTACATTGGTGTTCTTCTTAGTCCCTACAACCCCAGCAGGTCCCTGAGGTCCTGTGATCAAAGCCTACTGGTTGTGCAGCACCAGGCTAAAGACCAAAGGTGACAGATCATTTGCTGCTGTGGCCCCCAGACTCTGGAACTCTCTCCCCCTGAGCCTGAGATCAGTGGACTCAGTGAACTCCTTTAAAAAGCAGCTGAAGACTCACTTGTTCAAGCTGGCTTTTGTATGACCTTCTTCACCACTCTCTCTTTATTCTGCTCTCCCCACCTATTCCACCTTCCTCAGGATCCATTGATTTCCCTCTTTCCTGTTCACTCTCTCTCTTTCTTAACATTTTGTAATCACAATTGTCTATTTTTTGCTTATTTTAAATATATTTTTAAGCATTTTCTAAATTATTTTTGATATTTTTACATTTTTTGTTTTTGTGAAGCGCCTCGTGATTTTTATATTGAGAGGCGCTATAGAAAAAATATTTTCTTTTTCTTCTATATAGGGAGTGGTGCAGGTGAGTCTGATGAGGTGATTGCGTGGAGCAGGTGGAGAGTTAAGGTGATGGCGGCTTGGCTGAGGGAGTGGAATTGGAGGCTGGCAGGGGGATTATGACATGATCTGAGTATTTCAGAAGCTGCTGATCTGATGGGATTGCCATCTCTAGGGTTTACAGAGAATGGTCTGAAAAAGGGAAAATGTACAGTGAGCGGCAGTTCTGTGGGTGAAAATGTCTTGATGATGGCTTAAATAACCACTCGTTACAACCGAGGTGTGCAGAAGAGCATCTCTGAATGCACAACACATCAAACCTTGAGGCAGATGGGCTGCAGCAGCAGAAGACCACACCGGGTGCCACTCCTGTCAGGAAACTGAGGCTATAATCACACAGGCTCACCAAAATTGGACAATAGAAGATTGAAAAAATGTTGCCTGGTCTGATGAGTCGATTTCTGCTGCGACATTCAGATGGTAGAGTCAGAATTTGGTGTCAACAACATGAAGCATGGATCCATCCTGCCTTGTATCAATGGTTCAGGCTGGTGGTGGTGGTGTAATGGTGCGGGGGACATTTTCTTGGCATAATTTGAGCCCTTTAGTACTGATCGATCATCGTTGCATCGCCACAGCCTACCTGAGTATTGTTGCTGACCATGTCATCCCTTTATGACCACAGTATACCTATCTTCTGATGGCTACTTCCAGCAGGATAATGCACCATGTCACAAAGCTCTAGTCATCTCAGACTGGTTTCTTGAACATGACAATGAGTTCTCTGTACTCAAATGGCCTCCACAGTCACCAGATCTTTATCCAACAGAGCATCATGGATGTGCAGCCGACAAATCTACAGCCATCATGTCAATATGGACCAAACTCTCTGAGGGATGTTTCCAGTACCTTGTTGAATCTACGTCACGAAGGATTAAGGTAGTTCTGAAGGCAAAAGGGGGTCCAACCCAGTACTAGCAAGGTGTGCCCAATAAAGTGGCCAGTGAGTGTATGTAAAAACAAGGACAAGAGGAAAAATGATGAAAAATGAAGAAACGATGAAACATTTTTTTCTGTTTAATTGGTGTCTCGTCGTGAAAAAGACGCATATTTACTTCCTCTGATAAAAAATTGTCTCATCTTTTCTGCTGCTGCTTCCCACAATCCCTGCTGTGTGCAAAGCAAGGTTCCATCCAACACTAGGAGAAAATAATAAAATCACTTCCAACATTCTCATTTACTTTATATTTCCGCTGAAATCTCCACTCTTTATGTTCATCTTGATTCCGTTACAGCTGCTGATTTGCTCTGGGAACTGATTTCTGCTTTCAGAGGCTATTTTACAGCTAAGAGTGGCATCAATTTCTCATTTGGAGTCTCAGCATGAATCAAATTAAACCTTTTATTATGCTCTGTGTGCAGGAACAAAGCACAGGCAAAACACTGCAGCAGAGGCCGTGCACGTCTAAAGGTCTGCTGCATCAACGGGACGAGATCACAACAGTGCAGAGAGGCACGAGGGAATAAAGACAAAGATACACGAGTCCTGCAGGGAATCGCTCTGAATGGGCAGAGAGAAGGTTACACCGGCCGGCTGTCAAAAACAAACATGTTTCTCATTTATCTTCTACACAGGACAAACAAATAAGCATCTATTTCTAATAAAAAACAAAGAACATCAGGGATAAAAAACCTTTGATATTAGTGTAAATATTCTGGTATTGATCCGCCTAGTCGCGCGTCTACAGATAACGGACCCTGAGGTATTTACTTTGCTGCAGGATGAAAAACAAAAGACACAATGGAACCGTTTTAAACCTTGAGTGACCGAAGGTGTTGATGTGCTGCTTAAAAGTGATACTCCTTTAATTACTCCTACATCTTTTTGTTACAGCACTTATCTGTCTCGTCTGTGTAGGCCTCCATGTCTTTACTCTGGATTTGTGCTTATTAAGCCTGATGCAAGCAAACACACACACACACACACACACACACACACACACTGACACACAGGTGCTGAAGCCATGGCTTAGGCATGGCATTAACAATGCAAACGGGCAGTGAGCTAATGAACATGTCATGGCCAATTGGAAGGGGATTAATGAGCTTAGACACACACGCACACACGCACACACGCACGCACACACGCACACACACACACACACACACACACACACACACACACACACACACACACACACACACACACACACACACACACACACACACACACACACACACACACACACACACACACACACACACACACACACACACACACACACACACACACAGCAGGTCCTCCATGCCTGACTGAACTTTATCAGGAACCATTTTCCTCAGTTGCAGCAGCATCCCTGAGGGAAAACATGCTGTTAAATGTGTTTGGATGCTAATAAGTGACACATCCATGAAAAAATAAATAAAAAAGAGTCCTTTACACCTTTCTCTAGGTGTGATGTGACTGAAAACCTAAAATAAATAAATAAATACGACAAAGCAACTGTGAGCTAATGCACAGTAATAATTATATAATGATGGTGATTACTGAGCTACATGTTAGGAAGCTGTTTCATTGCCGAGGAATTGAATCCCAGCAGAAATAATATTCATCACGTTTCTTTTCCCTGAAATATTGGTGTTTCATTTGATGTCATCAGTGAAAACTCAAGCAGGAGTCTGAAAGGTAATTATTTTAATGGTTATGGATTAAACTGATACTTTCAGATGACGGAGCTGCCGCTCTGATTGCATTAATGGAGCTGAACATGGAGCGTTGCTCACATCTGATGTTGACGGAGATGTTTTTCTATTCTCGTCTCTGGTTTTTATTAATTCCTGCTCCCAGACGATAAAACGATGCAAACATTATTAAAAGAGTTAAAACGGAAAAATAATCACTCACATTTTCCTATATTTAATGAGCTTCATTTGTAAAATTTGCCTCATTTTTCCTCCGTTTTGCCTCATACGTAAACATTTTTATTTATTTTCATGCTGTTGAGCTTCCAGATGTTTAAACTTTAACAGTCAGAGCAGCGGTCCTCCAAACAGCATGCAAACCCTCCCTGCAGACAGCCTCTCTGCACAGTCAGTCAAGAGTAATGGCTCGATGCTCTCTTACAGCTGATTCTGAACAGATGCAGATGTGAGAAAGCTGGTGTTGGTCTGCAGGTCACAGTAAAACCCATGCCTGTTGAAATTAAAGACAGAAGGACTTTTTCATGATTCCCTAATTAATCCCTAACTCAAAACTCGGTTCTGACAATAGATAAAAACTTGCAGGCAAGAAAATCCTTCTTGTATAGCATGACCACTTGAGAGCTGCGGTGTCCAATCCTGGTCCTCCAGGGCCACCGTCCTGCAGCTTTCTCCAGTTTAACACACCAGATTTAGTTAGTGGGTTATTAACAGGATTCTGCAGAGCTGAACAGGTACATCTACCTTTAAATCAGGCATGTTAGCAGGAAAAGAGCTAAAACGTGGAACTGTCGTTTAGAGTGAAACTGGTCAGGCTTAGAAAGCTCAAGAAGACTAAACTCTGACTCTTCTCTGCGGTCATTAAAAAGTGAAGCCGAATCATTCCTCCTGCACCGGGATGCAGGTCAGATTCTCCTAATCTACTATAGAACATAAAAACTGCATGAGAACCTTTTAGAAAGCACATCGCTGGGAACGGTAACGGCTACCAAATCTCTGGGCTACAACGTAATGATGAGCATGATTTATTAAATCAGCTAAATGCTACATGAAAATCCTTTAAAACAAGTGGGAAATGCCAGGAAATCGCCACAAGTTGAACCCCACAGCAGAAGTTTCAGCTTTAACTTGAATCAAGTTAGGACGGTGAAACCAGGTCTGTCCCCGGGGGCAAAAATCTGATCATCGAAACAAAAACACACAGAGACATTCACAAAGTTCCTAATTATTCAACAAAAACGTAAAACCACCAGTTCAGTTGAAGGGACTAAACCCGATCATTCTGTTTAGTGGCCAGTCCCTTTTAATGGTGTGCAGGTGTTTTCTGTCAGACACCTGTAGTGTTAGGGTCCATGAATCTACTCTACAAAAATACAAATATCTGTTATCTTCCTGCCTTGGGATCAGACTCCAGCTGGCCGCATTATCTGCACTCTGCTCCAATTTGAACCCCACTGCAGTCAAGCATCAGGAAACTTATCTGCTCAATCACACACTCGCTGTGTGTTCCTACGTGCAAACCGCTTCACACCCATAAAAAATTCAAGCACACTTTTCTACAGCTAGTGCACACACACCTCCTGCACACATTTCTCATTTTGATTTCTAGAATTACTGTAATGTTTATGTTTATTTACTTGGCAGACGCTTTTATCCAAAGCGACTTACAATTTATAACCTATAGGGCATGTTGTGATCTGTGGGGGAAACTGGAGTACCCGGAGGAAACCCACGCATGCATGGGGAGAACACGCAACTCCACGCAGAAAGGCCTCAGCAGAGTTTCGAACCTGCAACCTTCCTGCTGCGAGGCAACCATGCTAACCACTGCGCCACTATGCAGCCCATGATACTGGTCAATGTACATTTAAATATTAAGTGACCCTTTCAATTCATAAATATGTAAATGTCCTGCATAAAGTCACTAAATGTGGTTAAAAGCAAACAATTTGTTAAAAAAATATTAAATGTAATTGTTTTTGTTAAATATTGTGTTGAAGAAAAGGGCTGTAGCCATTTTGAACTGTTTGTGTAAAAGCCATGAATCTGTCTGCTTGGTGGCCTAGTGGTAAAGTGTCCGCCCTGCGACTGGGAGATCGGTGTTCAAATCCTGGTCAGGTCAAACCAAAGGCTGCAAAAACTGGACCTAATGCCTTCCTGCTTGACACTCAGTATTAAGGGGTGGGATTGTGGGGTTAAACCACCAAATGGTTCCCGAGCGTGGCCGTGTCTGCAGCTCACCGCTCCCCAAAGGAATGGATCAAATGTGAAGAAAAAATGTCACACACACCGGTGTGTGACAACTAATGGGACTTTAACTTTAAAAAAAAGACAGATAAGCTAACAGATAAGCTGCATAAAGCTATAACCAATGTGCAGCTCTTGTGTTCAAGTCCCCGGCTTGTCCAAAACGCTGCAGCTAGAGTTCTGATGAGAATTAAAAAGAGAGATCATATCTCTCCTGTCTTAGCTTCCCTACACTGGCTGCCTGTTAAATTCAGAATAGATTTTAGGATCCTCCTCCTCACATATAAAGCTCTTAACTCATTCACTGCCATTGACGACTAAAGTCATCATTTTAAATCCGACCGTTCACTGCCAGTGATGACTATAATCATCATTTGCATTTTTTTACTGTTTGGGCATCAGAACGAGACCCACACCATGAGAACAAACATCTCAGCTCTAAAGCCGTTCTTCATCCGCATACAGCACATGTCACGTGATCAGGACGCAGAAAATCCATGTGTTAGAAGATCATTTTGGGCCGCTGCTGTAAAAAAAAGTGAGGCGCGAACCGGAAAAGCTTCTGCTGATTACAATTGAACAACAGATTACGAAAGAACGGATAAAGCTCGAAACGTACGGATTCTTCCTGATGGCAGAGGTGAGTCTCCGCTTTGTTTTGGCGTCGACATCATCCTAGCGCGCAACGTTTTGTGACTCTTAAAAAAACAGTAAAAACAGTGAGAAACGCTGGCAACGAATGGCATTACCAATCAGGAAACGGCTGGCAGCAAATGAGTTAATGAGCAAGCTCCATCATACATCAGTGACCTGATTGTTCCATATGTTCCTACCCGAGCACTTCGCTCTCAGACTGCAGGTTTACTGGTGGTTCCCAGAATATCTAAAAATAGGATGGGAGGCAGATCTTTTAGTTATCAGGCTCCTCTCCTGTGGAACCAACTCCCAGCTTTAGTCCGTGAGGCAGACACCTTGTCTACTTTTAAGACTAGGCTTAAACATTTTTATTTGATAGGGCCTATGATTAATATCGGATGTTAGCCTAAATCTAGACAAGTGGGGGAGTACAGGGAGGTGGAGTGTACAGTCGGTAAAGACGGCTCTCCCTTGCCCTGCCTCCAACATGCCTCCATCTAAAAAGGTTAGGTTATCCAGAGTTATCTCTGTAGTTATGCTGCTATAGGCTTAAGACTGCTGGAGGACACACTGACCACTTTCCACACTCGACTACTTTCTTCTACAATCTGCTCGTTAACTGTATTATTTTCTGCTATTTCAGCTGTTAACTTTATTTTTTCTCTAAGTGTTTTTCTCCCCAGAAGAAGCTACAATGATGTTCTGCAGAGCTGTGGTGGCCTCTATCTTATCCATTTTCTCTCTCCCTTTCCTTACATTTTTTCTCCTTTGAGACACATTTTTAATAATTTTAGAAATCATTTTATACTTTAATTTTTTTGTTTTGTTTTTGTGAAGTGCCTTGTGATTTTTAACTTGAGAGGCGCTATATAAAAGTTTGTTTTCTTTTTTTCATGGAGGGGGCCATCGTCTAGCACACTACTGCAATGCTAACCACTTTCCTCCCTCTCCTGATAATAACATGCTACTTTCTTTGACATTGAATGTGCTACTACTAGTTTACCTGTTGAAATAATTATAGATTCACTAAGATAAAGACAATAAAGTTTATCTCTTACTAAATAGAATGTTTACTAAGAAATCACAATGTAGCCATAGAAACACTACTTGGTATATATGTTGTATGTCTGGGATTGAACCTACAACCTTCCAATTACTGGCCAACCCGCTCCACCTCCTGAGCTACTGCTGTCCCAGTGAGGACTTTAGAGCTGTATTAATGTTTATAAATAATTTCTAATAGATTTCTGTCAAATTTGTTCAATTTGAGCCATGTTTAACTAGCACCTGGACAATAAAAACACATCCAAATTAATTTATATTCAATAAAACTGGAAATTGGTTAAGAAAGAAATGGTAGTGTACATTTAACTACTTTGCATCTTATCAGAATAATCTCATAGTTATGAATGAAACTGGATTATTGTTGGCTCTATGCACGAACCATGAGTTCTCCATAAAACTTGAGGTGTAAATGAAACCCATAATGAGTCCTTCCTCTCTCGCTGCATCCTCCAAACATTCAGGGCATCAATTTGTTAAATAGTTCACAGAAATCCAACACGTCCTTCTGACAGTTTGGACAGGAAGCAAAGGAACGAAGATGTAAAAGTAATCCAAACATGAGTCGCCCTGACTCCCCTCAGCATAATTCCTGTGATAAGAAGTTTGTTTTGGACTCATCTGCTGGCTCCTGTTCAGCATCAGTCTACAAGTGAACTCATCTGTGTTTGGAGCAAAGAGGAAATCACTCTTACAACATTTATTGAATGCAGCTTCATTTAATGAGTCTGGTGGCTGAGGGAGAGGTGTGATAATTCATGTGATCATTCTTCAAAAGGCTCTAATCTCAGTTGTTTTTGCTGAACCTGATTTTAGAGAATTACAGAATGTTCCAGCTGATTGTGAGATACATCAATACACCGTACGAGGTCACGTTATTTACAAGCTGCAGAGAAGGTATGGAGGGTCCTGAGATGATGTGAGTGGCTGCTGCCGCCAGCGGGAGCACTAAAATGAAATGAAATGACTGTTCAGGATTAATTATGAGCTATAAAACTGAACTCTGGAGCTCGTTGATTATGCTTGAAGCTGAACAGAGGCCCGCTGGGTGCGGCATGTGAGCCCTCTACACACTTTAGTTAACATGCCAAAGATAGCTCTGCGATAAAGCAGGGAGAGGGACAAAGGACACGCATAACAGAAAGTGAAGACATTAGAGAGAACTTTTAAGGAAATTGGTCAGAAGGAGGAAATTTAGCAGAAGCTGCCTCATTAATAACCCAAAACTCGGAGGATTAATTTAGTATAAAATCTTCACAGAAGAACGTTTGAGTTCCGATGCTCAGCTGGATTTTTTTACTCTAATGTCACATCATGCTGTCGGTGAGAAAACAACTGCCTTTAATTATCAACATCAACACTGCTCTTGTGGATCAGAGCTACTCAGAGAGTAGTGGGAGGAATACATTTACTTCAGGTCACTGATAAGGCCGACTTGTTGCATTTAAATTGCCGATTCCAAAACATTCATGATCAGTAAGGTTTTATTAATCTATTCTGATGTTGCACATGGCCGTTAATCAAGTCAAACCTGAAGCTGTATGGTTCAGAATGCAAGAATCGCTGCTTTTAGAAATATTTAATGAATATGTCTCTGTTATGCTACACTTCCCAAAAATAATTACAATTCCACAGATTTGTGATTCTATATCAGTAAAAATGATAAAATCATTCAACACTTTATTTGATAGATCACGTTAGATATTTGTTGGCCATGTTATGCTTTTATTTTGAAACTTCCACTAAACTAAGCACCAGGAGTTAATGTTATATGAATAAATCAAATCAGAAACAATCACTGTGGATGCTTATAACCGTAGAGCAGTGCACAATGCAAAATAAATCTTAACACTGTGTTACAACATAAAATGCTTTTAACAGCTTATGTGAATAAATGATAAGCTGGCAGCATATTTGTGTTTCATTTTTGCACATTCAGATGTGGGATGATGCGTTAATATTTTGGCGAGGTGTAAAAATTATTTGATTTATTAAGGCAAGGATGATTAAACTTGATATTCAAACATCTGCATCTGAAGTTCTAGGTAAGGTCAAACATGCAAAACAACAATAAATGTATAAAATGTATTTAATGAACCAGACCCATTTGCTCAAGTGTGTTCGAACCCAAACCGCTGTAAGTTACGTCACCAATTCTTTGGTTTTGTTGCATATTTTAATCACTTTCAATAGTCCAATAAGATCAGAATAAACAAAATACCATCAATCTTCTCATATTGGCCTGTATGCCATTACCGGCCGGGTCTCCTACATTAGCCGGTCTCGCTGCCAGCGGGGGTAAATAAAGGCCGGTCTCTAATATTGGCAGGCATCAACATTACTGGTGTGGCCACGTGGAGGGGGGTGGGGGTGGGAAGGATCAAGTCGGTTTCAGACGACGTTGCATCCACAACTGCAGAGCTGGGTCAGGAAGTAACCTTATTTACATTGTTGACTGGGTGTAAAACTGCCCAAAATTTGTGTGATCAGGATGTCCAGGAGGGGGAAGACCCAACCTTACCTGGATGTCCTATGTCATATATTCTGGAAGTTGTGCAAATGCAGGGATGGGAGTAGATATTCTGTTGGGGTGGGGCTGGGTTGGTGCCCTCGGACTCTGTGAGGCTCTGTGATGCTGCTGCTTTGGGCCCTGGCAAGATGGGCTGGGGTCTCCATGCCCTGGGTGGCATTTTGACAACAGAGGTGCCTATTGGGGCCAGTGGGGGAGCTGGCTCCCTGGAGGGCTAAGCCCAACCAGCCATTCCTCCCCATCCCCATACATTTTTCTCCACCTGCTCCCTCACATCATTACACAATCATGCACATAGGACCTTGGGGGGTGGACAAGTCAGGGGGTGCGGGTATGGACCCCATTTCCGCATTCCTGTGGCAACCTGCCCCCCCAATTTTATTTGCACCTTAAACACTTCCACCAACGACATTCCACGCAAACACACACTTAGGGCCTTGGGAGTGAGCACATTCAACGGCATTTGGCAGGGGGATTGTTCAGCCTCATCCCGAGTGCCGGTGCCCACTTCCAATTTTAAACTGCACTTAGACACTGAGGGCTGTGGGTGCAAGTGGGGTGGTGTGGTGGCATAAGCTGGCGTAGGCCAGACGATGCCCACACTGCCCGCTCACCACAGCCATGGAATACACCTCATCAACACGCACTAACACAATATTGGAGCAGGCGGAGGGAGACTAGGGGTCTTAGCACACCTCTATTATCACTTGGCTTCCCGGGGCTGGAGGCTAGGAGGGAGATCTGGCCGTCTGGTTGGAGTCTGGGGTGGTGGGTTGCTTTGTTCAGTGTTGGGCGGGGGAGCCTGCTCATCAGCACCCCAGCGCAAAGGGTCGAACTCTGGTAACCGGTAATGGTTGTACCCCATGTGCAGCAGTACCAGGACCAGAGTGAATAGGGTGTGCATGGGGAGCATGAGTGGGTGTCGGGCGTGCATTTTTGTAAGTCTTTGGTTGTATGTGTATGTGAGAGCATGAGGGAGGGAGTGTGTGACTGTGTTTGTGTATGACTTTATATGTCAGGTGAGGCCTTTGACTCCTCCCTTCTCCTGGGACTTCTTTTGATTATATAGATTTTTGTCTCCCCTCTCCCTGCCACACCTGGTGTGGAGTGTGGTGCCTTGGTCTGCCTGGGTCATGGCTCCCGGGTCAGGGGGTTTAAGATTTTTGGCATCTGCCTGATCATTCCCGATGGCTGCCTGGTGGGATCTGGGTCCCTGGGCTCTGCTGGGTCCCCGGCAGGGGTGATCGCCCCTGGGTCCCAGGTTGCTGGGTCCCGGGCTCAGCCGGCTTGGGGGTGGGGGGCTGCGGGCGGGCCTGAGGGCTTGCCGCTGATATATCTCGGGACTCTGCCGGCTGCTGGTTGTGGCCCCCCGAGGCGATCCTCTGCGCCTCTCGAGGGGGGCAGGGGCTTTTCTGGTCGCGGTCTCCTTGGGGTGTCTGTGCTCTGGGGCAGCTCCTGGATCTCTGGGCTTTGGAGCTCCCTCCATCTCCTACGCATCTTTGGGGGCAGACCTGTGGCCCCTCACACTCTCTATTGGACGCTCCTATAGAGAAACCTTATACAAGCGCGTGTACACACACAGGTGCTCACATGGTGCTCTCATAAGTATGGACTAGGACACGTTCAACACATGTCTTAAGGCTATGGTTGACACTTAATGCACTGATTTATTATCGTGTGATTGTTCAGTTAAACAATGTTGATTTTACATTTTTTCATCAAGTTGACGCAGTGATAGCTTGCTCCTGTTGTAATGTTGTGTGTCCCTTTTCTGCAGGTCTAGAAGCAGACTCTTGTTCATCATTGATTGTTTATTTCCGTGGCTTTTGGTTTGCAGTGTAATATGAGACATAAGATAGTTTGTTATGTCGATTGCTTCAGCATTGGGTAAATTCTCCAGCGAAATAACAGTGTTTGTTGTAAATGTTCTATATGCATACATACATACAATGTTAACTGTACATTTTCATTAAACAAACCTTGTTTTTTATAGGTTCAATGAGACACAAAATCTAGTTTTTATTCATTCCACTGGTACCTCTAATGATATGATAAATGACCCGCACTTGTATAGCGCCTCTCAGAGTAAGGACTCCAAAGCGCTTTACACTACAGTGTATCATTCATCCATTCACACACACACTGATGGTGATGAGCTACGATGTAGCCACAGCTGCCCTGGGGCGCACTGACAGAGGCGAGGCTGCCGTGCACAGGCGCCACCGGTCCCTCCGACCACCACCAGCAGGCAAGGTGGGTTAAGTGTCTTGCCCAAGGACACAACAGCAGAATTCTATGTCTGGAGCCGGGATCAAACCTGCAACCTTTTGATTACTGGACAACCTGCTCAACCTGTTGAGCTACTGCTGCCCTCTAATTCTGGCCTCCTTCCAATAAAGGCCCAAACCAGGATGTGCTTGGGTAAATAAAGGCCCAGGCCTGTATTAGAGGATTTAAGGTAAACTGAGTTTAAAGTTCAACAAAACACTGAAACATACAAATGAAGGTAAAAGCTAAAACATAACGAGTGTTAGAGAGGATTAGAGCGGCTTAAACGTTGCAGATGTGGGCCTTGGACAAGCCAACTGGGATATTGTTGTTTAAAGTAACCATCTTTTGAGTCAGGTTTCATAACTCCAACTTTCTTTGACCAAATAGAAAATATGTCCTCATCCACTTGATTTTTGGAAATGCATCATCTTTGTGGAGGACAGAGGAAGCTGGACAGCTCGCTGGCAGGACCAAATGCCTTCAAACATTTTTTGCAACTGGTTTTCAAAGTGTCTTCATTGCTGAAGGATGCAGTAACTGTCCTAAATCCTGCTTAAAGTGGACCTGAATGTCGCTGTCCAGTACAGAACCACATAAGGGTCGCAGAGAAGTCATACCCTCTCACAGGCAAACTCTTCCACTTGCACAAGTTGTTCTGCACGCTTGTACCACTAGCTATAGTCATCTGGGGATTTGGGGACCAATTAAACAAGACAGATTTCCACCCTAAATAGACGCCACATGAAAAACCATGACTGCAGAAACCTACCTTCAGAAAGAAAATCGCCAAACCTTAAAGTGAAAGGCCTTTTCTGGGTTTTCATCAACAGAATGTAATGTTTACGTACACATGTGACACAACACTACACGAGTGCTAGGAACAGAAACAATTAGGAGGAGAAAAACAGACAGATGTTTATAATTGTGTGTGTGTGTGTGTGTGTGTGTGTGTGTGTGTGTGTGTGTGTGTGTGTGTGTGTGTGTGTGTGTGTCTGTGTGTGTGTGTGTGCCTGTGGGTGGATGGTGCCATGTTCAATAACGCATCAGGTGCCCAACAACACATTAACAAGTGTGCACATTCACCTGTGGGCGGATGACTCTCTCTATGTTCTTCAGGGCCGTGTCAGGGGAGGGGGGTGAGCAGTCTGGTGTGGGGTCTGTTGAGCAGTTGTCATGGTTACCATGCTCCTCCTCGCTCACCAGTACATGGGACAAGTGACCTTGAAGGGAACGAAAGAGTCAGAGGCAGAAAGAGATGATTTGCGAGTCTCCCTTGGTGTTTTGTAACCACCGCTGCAGCTTCAGGTGTTTATGTTCATCTGGATGCTGCTGCTCAGAATCTCACAGCAGCACATCCTGTTTTTAGATTCAACCTTGATTAGAACAAAGCACATGCTAATGACGGGGTCTCAGTTGTACATTTAGCATATTTATTTGTATATTTTAAATACAATGTGCTATTATTACTCTGGATACATTAAGTATGATTAGTGAAACTTGGTCATAAATGTTTTTTGCAGAAACATTTTTCTTGTATTTCTGTGAATAAAACTATTTTTTTCCTGCAAAATACTTTTGCTGACATTTTTCTGAAGCAGATTCACCCCATAAGCATGCAGGTGGTTACTGCATTCAACAGGTTCTAACTTTTATGCAGTTTAGATGTTTTGCGTTTAATTCTGTTGTTTCATGTTCAATGTTTTAATTTATTTTATCGTGATTGTATTTTGTTCTTCAGCACCTTGGCTTCCCGTAATGGGCGTGGAAGGCGCTTTATAAATAAAGCCTTGATTGACTGATTAAGTGTCTCTTTAAAAACATGAAAGGGTTAATGGTTTCTTTTTATCAATCAAAAAGCAGCGACTGAACCAAAGAGAAATCTAAATCAAAACAAAGCTTTGTGTGACCACGCTCTGCCTTCATAACAGCATCAGTTCTTCTAGCTACAGTTGTTATAGGAACTGGGCTGGTAGGTTGGAGACCTGACTTCAGATCATCTGTGGATGTAGTTTTCCTCACATCCTTCTGTCTCTTCATGCAATCCCAGACACGCTCCATGATGTTGAGATCGGGGCTCTGTGGGGGCCAGACCATCACTAGAAGATAGTTCTTCGTGAATGTGGCTGTATGTTTGGGGTCACTCACGTAGTTTATTTTTTGTCATTTTGTAAAATTCAATCATTATTTACATTTTTGAAAGCATTCATTGTTTGCAGCTAGGGCTGCACAATATATCGCAAATATATTGTTATCGCGATATCAGCATGAGCCATATGCATATCGCAAAGAACAAATAAATATCGCAATGAATGGTCAGCTCAAATGTTTGCAAAACATAATGCAGTCTGTCAATCAAACGGAAGCATCATGTTTTATTAACAAATCAAATAGAGACCGTCACCCATTTGGCCAAATGGGTGATTTCTGTAGGTTAGATGGACGGCACCTAATTTTGACGGTTTGCAAACACCTGAGTTGGCTTTGTTCTGCTCTTTCTGCTGATTCTACTTTTCCCGGGATCCACTGATAACATTTTCTTTTTGCCTTTCCTCACATCTCTTTTTTATGATCTGTTTTGTCAGTTTTTAATTTCTTTGTTTTTGATTATTTTTGTTCCTGAGTTAAGTTCTTTTATCGCAAGTAATATCGCCATCGCAGTATTAATCACTGTTATCGCATATCGCAGGTTTTCCTAATATCGTGCAGCCCTATTTGTAGCATTTATTTCACACCAGCCTAAAACTTTTGCACAGTCCTGTGTAATCAAAGAAAGAGCTATTTTGTGTGGCTCGATGTTTTGTTGCACTCTTATGTAGCGTGCACATTAAAGCTGTGTGCAGTCCCTTTAACAATTTGAACGTGGCTATAAAGCTGCACCAGTCACGTTGGCATGGAAATGCTCTGTTGTGCCTTTTGAGTCGGAGTGGGAAATGAAAGAGTTCAGCTCAGCACCTCGTGAGTCGCATATTTCCACCCACCACTGCATCGGCAATCACAGATGTGTTAGCATAAGGCTGTTGTGAGGAGAGAGTATTACTGTCACTTTACAAGCCTTAGCAACAACCACAGCAGAGTTATGTTACTGTTGTCCAGAGCCCTCTGATGTCTTCTCACGTGTACGACACTCACAGGCAGTCTGGGTGGTAAAATGAGAGCGGGGCTAATTTCCCCTGAGAGGAGGGAGCTTTAAAGAGAGATGGGGCTCAATTCAGTTTAAAAGGGAGAAAGCACCAGTCTTAATTAACTGTAACGAGACTAAAAACAGACCAACACACACACACACACACACACACAAACCTCAAACAATACTACTGACAGAGGTTCTGACGTACCAACACACACTAGCATGACACCTGTTGTCATGAATCCCATCATCCATTAACATTGTGAGACTCAGCTATGACTATTAACACACACACACACACACACACACACACACACACACACACACACACACACACACACACACACACACACACACACACACACACACACACACACACACACACACACACACACACACACACACACACACACACACACACACACGATCTGTGAAAACAGACTCAGGTTTGCAGCTAAAACGTTAACATGTATGTGATCGGTTTAGGCCGTTGCAACAATCCTTGGATGATGTTGATGGTGAGATTTTTCACAACTCCCACAAATCCTCTATTCACAGAGAACAAATGAATCTGAGGGACGGGTTGTAACTCATTTAGTGACATTTTGTTATAGAGATGTTATGTTTTATTGTTATCATTATGTTTTTCATTACCCAGATGTATTACTTTTGCTCATCTTGTAACTTCCTTGCAACTCAAGACACTGACCTCTTCCTTATCTCACACACACACACACACACACACACACACACACACACACACACACACACACACACACACACACACACACACACACACACACACACACACACACACACACACACACACACACACACACACACACACACACACACACACACGTTGCTGTCTTATCTCTCGGTTCTTGTATAAATAAAGCTCTCAGGGCCGCATCTCCTTGCAGTTTCGTGAGTCTCACTCTGTGAGCAGATCTGCCCGGACTGCAGTACAGTAAATGTGTGGTTAATTGTCTCTTTTCTCTTCGACTGCAGGCATTAGGTGATTGATAAAATCCCTAACAGATTTTTAGGGCAAAATGAGCAAATAGTTGACAAACGACTAACCCCGGGTTTCCACAGGAGCCGTCAGCAGCACGTTACTGCAGCAGCACGTCTTGCTCGCGTAAGCTGCTGCTTGGCCCTTCCCACGAGACGCGAAGCAGCAGGGAGCAGCTGTCACCGACAGAGCACGAAGTCACACGAGTGACTTCGTCAGTAAACACAACAACAAGCAGGAGAACACTACAACATGGTTTGTGTTTTATGTTCTGTCCGTATTATAATCGCCAATATGGACCTGAAAAACAAAGGAGACCGCTAGCTAGGTGATAACTTCCCACGGGGCAGCACAGTTAGTAACTTTTTTTTTAAAGTAAAGCAAACGGAAAGCAGTACGTTCTTTATTCTGAAAATCTCGGTAGCTTCTCTCCATTTCCGCGTTCGATTTCCTGTCTTTCCTTCCCCAAAAATGTCGAACTTGACCCGTTTCAGAGGCGTCGCGCGTAGAAAATAGAACCGGCGCGTAAAGGCCGCGACATGCTGCTCCTGAGACGCGGCCGACTCGCGCTGCTGACGGCTCCGGTGGAAAAGGTTCTGTTGACCACAGCGGTTCCTATCAGCAGCTGTGACGTGCTGCTGCAGTAACGTGCTGCTGACGGCTCCTGTGGAAAGCCGGGGTAAGAGAGCAAACATCAACTTCAAAAGTGATGACAGTGAAAATATAAAAAATATCAGTTTACATGACCAGCACAGCATCAGTCATGTTATCATGATGTCTTTTTTCTACTATTTAATTTTATAAACCTTTGAAAAAAAAAGTTGCTTAATCCTTTTTAAAGGGCTATAACTTAAAATGTTCAACATTATGTAGTTCTGTGTGGCGTACCCGCAGGTATTTACCTTCCTTTTTATTCACAAGGATGCAGAGAAACATCGGAGTTGTTTTTATCACAGTAAAATGGGAAAATATAAAGAAAACAGAAGCATCGACTACAGAGACAGTCAACCAGTATGTGTAATTCCTCTCAGCTTCCTGCCTGGTGGCTCCAACCTCAGCATCCTTCTGTAATCACTGTCCCTCCTCTGGACATTTCCACACCAGCTCAGTCTGATCATCTAACATGAGCTGCTCCTCTGATGGACTCATTCCTGGTCCTGTCCATCCTCCGTCTTCTCCTCAAGGACAATGTCTCTAAATCAGACAACATGGCTGGTCTATACTGTCCTGTACACCTTTTCATCACACCCAAACCCATTCCTATCTGCTTCTTTCTGAGAAGACTGACAAGGGCCCAGCTTCCACCACTAATCCTGACTACCTTCTATAGAGGAACTATTGAGAGCATCCTGAACAGCTGTATCACTGCCTGGTTTGGTAACTGTGCAATCTCTGACCGCAAGACACTACAGCGGATGGTGGGAACAGCAGAGAAGATCATCGGCGTCTCTCTCCCCTCAATTAAGGACATCTACACTACATGCTGCATCCGCAAAGCCACCAGCATTGTGGCTGATTGGTCACACCCCTTTCACACACTCTTCAACCTCCTGCCATCTGGAAGAAGGTACCGAAGCATTCGGGCACACACATCCAGACTGTGCAACAGCTTCTTTCCACAAGCCATTCATCTCCTCAACATAAAGGGACTGGACTGATAAACACGCGCATGCACACATGCTCACGCACGCACGCACACACACACACACACTCATGTTTTTCTTTGCATGTTTTTTTTAATGATTCTTTACCTACATACTACGTATGTTTACGGTTTTTCTTTTTTCCTTTGTACTACCTACTTAGAGAGGACATGTCATGTTAGGTCAGTCTGTTCTGTCCTTAGTTAGATAGTTTAGTGATTTCCCTGTTATTTTATGTTGTAAGTTTATGTTGCATGTAGCGCCTTGGTCGTGGAGGAACGTTGTTTCGCCTCACTGTGTACAAACCGTATATGGCTGAAGTGACAATAAAGTCTAATTGATTGATTGACTCACTTCTATTTTCCACTCTCAGTAGCTTTGGACCATTCCACTTCCTGTAACATCACAGTTCCACTGTGTCCCTCTTTTTTCCCCTACAATGAATTCTTGGTGTGACTAACCTTCTGGTCTATATCTCCACCTCTCTAGCTTTTCCACTGCCTGCACCCTGCTCTCTCTGCAGACCTGCAAACATCATAGTCTAAACATTACTTTAAACATTATTCAATAAGCAGAGTGAGTCAAGAGCAAAACACTTCCCTAACACTCATTTTATTGTATTTAAAAATGTTTTTATTCACATTCAAGCTTTCTTTTCTTTTTTTATTATTATTATTGTTTTTTTTTGCAAAAGCACAAGAAAGCATATAAATAATAATAAAAAAAACATTCAGCTCCAGCCACAATCTTCTGTTTATTTAGGTATTTGTAACGATGTGCTATAAATCTCATCTGTCCTGCAGGGACAGCTTCCCACCGTGCTCCCTCATCACTAAAGTACTCCTAAACAAATGCATTTGCATACATGTCTGCACAACACAGGCTGTGATTTTTACTTTAAAAAGATACAAAGCTGCAGACACATGAAATCATCAAGCAACGGCCTGCAGCTGATTTAGTGATTGACGTGGGTTTAAAGTAATACAATCAAATAAAAACTGGGAAGATGTCGGAGACAAAAGGAAGGATGTAACAGAGGGATAAATATAGATTGTGAAGCTTCATGCTAAGCAGCCTGACAGCACCGAGGCTTTGAAGACGGATGTAGGATGAGTCTGTGAGCATCTTCAGATCTGCCATGGGGATTCCTCCTCACCAAAGGAAATGTGTTTACACATAAACAGCTGCAGCTCTGCAGTTAACGTTAAGAACTTCAATCAATTTGTCCTTTGTCTGACACCTAAATGGGTCGGGACCAAAGAGAAAGAGCAGAGATCTTCGAACACCTCTCTCCACATCCCTTAGCTTCTCTGGACCGGACATGGAGCCATTGTTCTGTCCAATCGCCATACATCGTCAAACTGGCATACATGTATTACAGCACGCCCATCTGACAGCACAAATCGGTCATACGGTCATACAATGTCAGATCATCAATTTTTAAGCTGTATAACACTTTGATGAGCCAATTAACCCATCAGATCATCATACACTATGTTTTAGCAACTGTATGACACCCTGACGTGTAATTTTGATATATTTTAAGGCTTTATTTTTGCAAAGTGTTTTAGAATTAGAAGGTGGTCAAATAAAAATTTGTGATACATATTTATCAGTTCATATTTGTAGATAGTAAAGCACGATAAATACAATGGACAAACGTTTTCTTCATACTTTGCCAGCTGAACTGATTGCTCTGAACGTGGTGGAGGTTTAGATGAACGTGCACGCACGTGCATGTGCATAAACTGCGTGTATGCTGCTCTGATATGTATGCTGCTCTGTCAGAACACCATCTAGAAGATTTAACCCCTCAAAAGAGTCTAGGCTGTTCTGAAACACCTCCAGGAGACGTCTAGAGGCATTCTGATGCGTTACACGTGCTATAAGCCAGACACGGGGGTATTAATGTTTGTTTATATTAAGTCCTAATTGGTGGCATACCAGTTTCCTGTTTGGTCCATATTTCCACCACCGCTCTTCAGATTAAGGGTTAAGTTTGGTAACACCCTCCAGTATCCAGTGAAAGGCTCTGTAGCATTGTTCCAGGACTAGAACTGTCTGGTCTCTTGTAAACTTGTGATCTGACCACCAGTTTGACTCGTTTCAATAACAGCCTGACACAAACTTTCACAGGAAGACTGAGAACCCCTCTGTAGTCCGAACGCACCCGGAGAAAACTTCCACAGCATTAGAAACACATTTGCATGCTCATAGAAATCATTATGGAGTAGCTATCCTACAGAACGAGGCATGCAGCAGAGGTGTGTCTTCACGTTGGCACCAGTTCAATCAGATCTCCTCTTCCTTCTCGCCTAACAAGACAGAAACTGCCAAAACGTGTTTTTCTGGCCATCAGTTTAGCCTCTGTACCACTCTGACGTTTATAGTGTGTGTGTGTGTGTGTGTGTGTGTGTGTGTGTGTGTGTGTGTGTGTGTGTGTGTGTGTGTGTGTGTGTGTGTGTGTGTGTGTGTGTGTGTGTGTGTGTGTGTGTGTGTGTTTACACATGCCGCTTCCCTCTCTGCCAATTCATTGTAACGTGTTTTTCAAAGCAAATGTCTAATTCTAACAGAATCTCTTAAAATATTAAAATATACCTGAGTGTGATGATGATAAACAGAGATTATACCTCTGGCTCCCAGAAACACTTCATTGCTTTTGTTTCAAAAAACTAATGGGTCTTAACCCCTTTAATGTCAAAGCCCTGCAGCCACTACAGGCTGCCATTAGCTCTGTTTAGCCTCCAGTTAAAAAAATAAGCAGGATAAACGGAGCATGACGTGGCAGCATCCCAGTATTATCCACCCGGCAGAGGTGAACGGGAAACGTGGATAGGGGACAGTGATAAATAGAAATAATAACTTTATCAATTTTATCAGAAAATAAAAATGGTACAACGTACACTTATTGTTGTGTCAAGTTGTGCATTTACTGAACTTCCCTGCAACAGCTGCAGCATCTGTATTCAGGCCAGGGCTACATTTGCAGAACTGGGTTCTGGATTTTTTTCTACAAGCTCATAAAACAAAATGCAGTTCAAGGATGGGTTTTAAGCTCACTCAAAGGCTCATGACTAGTGAAACTCTCAATGAAACAGCACAATGGTGACCTGTAGAGGGCAATAAAAGGAGGCAAAGGGACTCAATTTCGAAAAGAAGAGCTCAGTTAAACTACCCTAACACGAATGCAAGGCATCGTCAGACAGCTGTAATACTATTATTATTATTATTATTATTATTATTTTTTTTTTTATTATTATTGGAGCCATACTAGCATTTATTGGCTGAAAAACAACACAGGCTACAGATTTTCATGAAACAATTTTAACATGTTAAATGGGTCCTTTCACTGATTGAATTGGTCCCTGTGAGTTTTTCATGCAGGTTGAACATTAAAATAGTCTCCTACACCTATCTCCTGCATTCGTTTCTGATAGAAAATAGATCTGTGTGACTTTTCTAATCCTAGAGATTTATAGTCTATTTTCGATCAGAAACTAATGTAGGAGACTATTTTCATGTTCAGCCTGCATGAAAAACCAAGTGGTGCTCGCTGCAGAACCACAAAGGCGGAGCTGCACCAGAAGGTGGAGCTGCACCAGAGTCAGCCCCGCCCATCCCATCAGAGTCAGTCCAATTCCTTCCAGTTGTCAGACTTAATAGCATTCTGGAACCAAAGAGGGTGTTATAGCTAAAAAATGCAAGATTGAGGACGAAGTTGAGAAGTTAATTGAACCGTTTTTGTAAAGATTCCACATAATTAAAAATCTATCTTTTGGAACTTTTTATCATGTTATATTGTCATTTCCTCATAAGAAACACGCCAAAGCCATTTTTGGCCTCATTCACACATTTTCCTCCTATCTCAGCTTCAGTTTGGTCCTCTCCTCCAAAGTAGGTCTGGTCTTGGTTCTCAAATCTGTATATTCTGTGAATTTTCTGACAAATTACCTCTGAAATGACTTCTACTGAGACACCGCTGAAAAATCATACATCCCATCTACAAAAACACACTAGATCGCACAATTACATGTGACATCACTACCTTGCTATCAGATGTAGTGGTGAAGTGGTTGTGTAGTTAGCTTGGCATGTAATTTTGCGCAGGTTCGCCTCCCGGTAACGGCGCAAACTTTTTTCTTCTTTTCTAGCTACACTTGCCAGTACTATGTTTTTAACCATTTATTGGTATACCGTTTACAATGTAATGACTAATGTGTTTGTTTTTCTATTTATTTGTTTATTTAGCCAGTGTGAGTCCATTTGTGAGCAGAGTTTCAACTAAAATGCTGTTTAGAAACGACCAAATTCAAAGAACTTTTAGAGGCATAAATAATTTGCAGAAAATAAACATTACAACTAAAATATAAACAAATTAAATGTTTCAGCTGGCTGAATAGATTGCTGCTGAGCCCACCAAGAGTTGAACCAACATCAGCTGAGGGGAAAGCAAAATTTAAATGGTAAATGGTAAATGGCCTGTATTTGATATAGCGCCTTCTAGAGTCCTGGAACCCCCCAAGGCGCTTTACAACACAATCAGTCATTCACCCATTCACACACACATTCACACACTGGTGGTGATGAGCTACGATGTAGCCACAGCTGCCCTGGAGCGCACTGACAGAGGCGAGGCTGCCGAGCACTGGCGCCACCGGTCCCTCCGACCACCACCAGCAGGCAATGTGGGTTAAGTGTCTTGCCCAAGGACACAACGACAGCGACAGACTGAGCGGGTCTCGAACCTGCGACCTTCCGATTGCGAGGCGAGCACTTAACTCCTGTGCCACCGTCGCCCCACAGACAATGTTGCCACTAGACTACCAGAGCCAACTATAAGTATTGTTCTTAAATGCTTTTCTAGGCTGGTTCTGTTGGAACAGCTATGGACATATTCGCTAAAAGAAACCTTTTCATTTCGGGATATATTCAGTCTTTGTCATGTAGCAAGTTATATTTATCTTGCTTAATTGGAGCATAGAACATAGCATTAACATTTGTAAACTAGTAACAGCCGTCATTCATGTGGGTCAGGTTAGTTTGCGATAAAATAAAAAAAAATAAATAAAAAAATAAAATAACCAGAAGAAGTCAGTGGGCTAGGCTGTTTGCGTGAGTGGGCGGGGCTGACTCTGGTGCAGCTCCACCTTTGTGGTTCTGCAGCGAGCACCCTCTCTGAAAAACTCACACTGACTCATAATCAGAAATAAGATTGAAAAAATGCTTTTTCAGTTTTACACATCTGTGGAAAATATATTTCAATTCAAGTTCAGCAATGGAAAAAAAACACCATAATTTTTTTTTCCATTAGCAACTAAATTAAATTCTCCCCGAGACAATCCCAACAACGCCCACTAGGGTTGTCACGGTAACCGGTGTAGCGGTAAACCCCGGTAAAAAAGTTGACAATAATAATAACCGTCTTGTTTTTAATAAAACTATATTATCTCGGTGGATTACAGTGGCTGCGGCGTAGGCGCGGTGACCCTTACCAGCCACCGTATCATCTGCTGAAGTTGCCGGCGGCACATGCGCACTTTGTTGTTTACAACCAAAACTTTCTTGAAGCTAAAGCTGAAATAATGGCCAAAGGAGGAGACGGCAGCGCTCAGGACATTTATTATCCCTCAAAGAAGACAAAGTCAGAAGTGTGGGCATCTTTTGGATATTTAAAGAATGCCGAGGGACAGCTGATAGAAGACGGCTATCCTGTTTGCAGCACGAGCAGAAAAAGTGTCTGTGAAAGGCAGCAACGCTTCAAATCTCATGACACATCTGCGTGACCATCACCCACAATTCTACAGTCAACGCAAGGCAAGCTAACGTTAGCGTTTTAGCTAAAATGCGTGATCCGAGGATTTGGGTTGAGGGAGAATGCAACGAGTCGCTATATAAAGCAGCCGCAGCGCTGCTACCTGCATATAAACCGTGTCACGGACACCCCCATATTGAAATGACGCTATGCATTACGGGGCTCCCAGGGGCAGATAAGAGTTGGTCTCTCTCCGAGAATAATTATGAATTCAACAATGATTACTGCCTGATGACATTTCCCCACATCTGCAAAGCTCACTGGAAGGACACAAACCGAGGACAATATTTTCCTGATATAGGGATTATTACTCAAGTAAGGGTAAAAAAAAAGTATCTGACTAGAAGGCTACTTGAGTACTGAGTATCATCTGATCGAATATTTTTAAAATGATGACATCAAACAGACAAGAAATAAGAAGTTACAGGCAAATATTGGCATTTTAAAGATTAAAGGGAAAAAATGTAAACAAATAAACAACATAATTACAAAATAACACATTTTAGGCAAAATTTAGACACAAACTGACGACAATATTTTCCTAACATACAGGGTTTATTTAACTGTGTGAAAATGTAGCATGTTTAAAAAAAATACTGCGATAATACCGAAAACCGTGGTAATTTTGGACACAATAACCGTGAGGTTACATTTTCACACCGTGACAACCCTACCGTCCACTACAGGACAAATTTCTACTTCTCGAAAAAAAAACTCAGATTTGTCATGTTTAGACATTTTGGGTAAAGGAGAAAGCTGAAGAGTCTGACGTACAATATGTGCACGGTAAGTAAAAGTTGTGTCATTGAAAGAGTAAAAACCCACACAGATCATTTTAATGTTACATGTCTGTGGATATTAGGGAACATGCCTACAACTTAGTGTGTTGTGCTGTCTGAGCCATCTTTACACCAAACACCCTACTTGCATAGCAAACAGCACATGTGGGACAACGAAAGTGATTCTGACTAATTTACACAAAACCCATCTGCAGGCAAGTGGTTCAGCAAAAATAGATTCCCTCATTTGAAACAAATCCATCCCATACAGCAAGTATAATCCCGATCTAATTTACAAAATGACTGCCTCACAACTCATTCAGTTGCAGGATTAGGCTCCTAATTCCGCTCTCCGCGTGGATCCTGCTACAAAGACTAAATTCCTCTTGTTTACAGTCAGGGAAGACAATTGTCATGCTGGAGGAGACGCGCTGCAGTGGGACCCAACATTCCCATGAACACTGCAGAATCAAAAGGAAGACTGTGTGTAAGGGCGAGGTGAACAGCAGCTGACGGAGTGGAAATAAGGTCCAGTAATAATAAAGGAATGAGGGTTGTTAGACATTAAGCAGTCAGACATTAAATACAGGAAATAGTTTTCCAGCAGGTCTCTGGTGTTTCTGCAGCAGCTGGACTGACAGCCAGCAGATGCTGTTTGATAAAGCTGCTCTGATGATTTGAGGCTGAAGAAAGCATTAGAAATAGTAAAGTGTTAAGGATGGAGCAGATAGCTGCAGAATCCCTGCATCAGCACCCAGCAGGATGAGGAGGACTCCCCATGAAATCATCATCTAATGTTTCTGTTTACAGGACGGTGGAGCAGTCAGGGACTTTCATTTAAATACACCGTCCATCACTAAACAGTACAATTACACGTGTCAACCGCTTATTTCTACAATCTCTTGATACTTTTGAAATAGAATTTGCTAACTGAGGTTTCATAAAGAAAAACCAAGGAGGTGATGTAAAAAACAAGCTGGATCTGTGTTTTATTCTTGGTGTTTTATAACCCGCCTCTTGATCCTCACATCCTTCTCAGAGGTGGATAAAGACAGACAGACTCACACCCATGTCCAATTAGTCGACGTGTGGCTGAACTCCGAGCAGGAATCCAGGATTTTCCCTGCTGCTGCGTCACAGATTCCCATTGTGTGTCTGCATCAGCCTGAGGTGAGCCGAGCCTTCTGCTTCAGCAGCCGAATATCTAATCTGCTCCAACACCATCTCAGACTCTGTCTTTACTTACAGCCTCTCTTTCTGAAACATAATGTCTGCAAGGGTTTATGGAGCATTTGCAAACATTTTCACCAAAACACTGAAATGTAAGATGTGCAGCTTCACTTTTTATTTGGTCAGGTAGCAGTGCTCATAGCTGAGAACAAGCAGCACCCACACAGCTCACCTACGTCACCAGAGCAGTTTCCCACCAACAGACAGTTTAACTGACATAAAGCACAAAAACCAGACTGCACACTGGGGTTAGAATAGAAGAGAATATGTTTCTAGCGAGACAGTTCCTATGACAACATACAGGTGACTCACCAGCCAGTGATGCAGTTGCCCTGACAACCTGCAGAGTGTAGCTTTGCTATGGGAGACAAGCGATTGAACGGAGCACGCTGTGGGTGATTAGTTGTTGTGGGTGTCGGAGAGAATTAAGAGAGCTGGAGGAAAAGCTCAAACTAAAGCCCAACAATAAAAAAACAGGCACACCATCATTCAGGGAATGCCATCGATGGCATTCCCTGAAGGAATGCAGACCAGCTGCCACCGTTTGTGTCAGAGTTCAACATCATTCATGGTGAGAAACAGAAGCAGAAATATGGGGGGTTGTAGAACCCTAGAAGGAGCCATAGAAACACAGGCCATTTACCAGTGTATATGTATATGTGTGTACATGGAAAGAGTTTTGTACAAAAGAAACTCATTTGACCAGGAAGTATGTAAGTAATCAGTGAGACAAATTCATTGGTATTACTCTTAAAGATCGGTGAAGGGCTCAGACTTTCATTGATGGCTGATTAATTTGTCCCATCGCTCAAACATGGCGCACGGAGACAAAAACATCACTGCCCATCCGAGCTTTAAGCTAGTTAGAAAAAAAAAGACTTTTCTATCCCAACTTTCCCTGAAGAGAAGTTATTATACACCTGTATTCACTACCTAAACCTCTGTTACTGCACCCCAGGGCAGCTGTGGCTACATCATAGCTCATCCCCACCATCGTGTGAATGTGGGTGTGAATGAGTGAATGACTAATTGTGTTGTAAAGTGCCTTGGGGAGTTCCAGGCAATATATATACTACAGGCTGTTTACCATTTAAACCAATAATTTCATTCATCCAATAACTTTTTATGATCAATTTACAAAAGTTGGTCGATTCAACTTGAATCTAATTAAAGGTGTGGTTCACTACATTAATCAATACGTTTGCAGTGGTTTCTAGTAAGAATAAATGTCTTGTAAGTCATACTCAGGGGGGAAGAATCCTCTGGTGCGCCAGTTTCAGGAACTAGAAGTGAGACACATCACAGCTGAGCATCAGACGGCAGGATTTGGACTTATTTCCTGACATTTGGACATCTCACCTTGGACTGGCTAACAGCAATATGACTATCACTGACTGCTTGCTCTGCAACGTGGACGTTTTATCTCCACAAATAACACAAGCCGTGTGGTGGAGTTGTTAATGCTAACAGTTAGCTTCTACTAGCCGAGACGTTCTCTGCTGTTTCCTGGACGCTAAACCAACAACAGCCTTCCCCGTCATGAGTCAAGATGGGTGAGTCCATGAATGTAAAGTGACAGTGTGACGTAGATAGTTCTAATCCGAGAGTTTCACCGTCTATTTCTATCAGAATCTAATCCAGGAGATAGGTGTAGGAGACTATTTTCATGTTCAGCCTGCATTAAAAACTCAGACTAGCAGATTATAATCTGAAATTATCATTAAAATTTTTTTTTTTTTTTTGGTGAATCACATCTTCAAAGTTATTCTGGTAAGAATCTAATAAATACAAACCTAACAGCCAAGCACGTGTTTAATTCACCAACCTTCAGTGATCGATCAGTCAGAGCGTATGATACAAAAAATAAGACAAAGAAACGAACCCTCTTAAGAATTAAAGCTGGAGTCATTCGCTGTAAAAACAAAAACTCTTAAGTGTTTGTATCCAAATGAAAACTACTCTCACCCACAGTTTCCACACCTGCTCACTGCCTAAACACTTTATTACACAATCTGTTTAGTTTATAGTCGGTTCATTTGTTCAACTAACATTTCTCCAATTCTGAAATCTCTCCACTGGTTGCCCGTGCAGTTCAGGATAAACTTCAAAATTATGCTTCTGACTTACAAATCCTTGAACCATCAAGCTCCTCCATATCTGTGTGAACTTGTCCATTACTACAACCCGCCGCGTGCTCTCAGGTCTGAAGATAAGCTCCTCCTAGCTGTTCCGAATGCTCGTTTAAAAAGCCGTGGAGAGAGGGCTTTCTCTGTCTGTGCACCCAAGCTGTGGAACGCATTACCACTGCTAGTGAGGCAAGCACCAACAGCTAGCATTTTAAAATCACGCCTGAAAACTCACTACTTCAACCTAGCGTATACCACATAATTATGAACCTCACTTACATCTACACTGTTTAAAAATGGACTTCACAATTATCAACTTCCGTATTATTGAGGTTCTTTTTTTAAATGTTTTTCTAATTTTTTATTCACCCTGTGTCTTATTGATTTTTAGCTGTTATTTTTGGGACTTTTGTTGTATTTCCTTTTTATATTTTATCTGTGTTCGACATGTTTGTATAACGCCTGTTTAATTAACTAACATTTTTAGTGTACAGCGCCTTGTTTGGTTGTAATGCCTTGTGAATGCGCTTTATAAATAAAATTGGATTGGATTGGAGCTAAAGTCGTGAAAGTTGTACATCAGGAGTTTTAGATGAATAGCTGCTTTTAAACTGAAAAACACCCGATAAGAGTGCACCCCTTCATTTGTTTCCTGTGAAAACAGACTCAGGCGGATAACAGCAAAGATCCTGGAGAGCTGTGGAGCCCTGAGCTCTCCTTATTATAGGAGTTCAAGGCAAGGCGGCACATTTCATACACAGAGGCAAATCAATGCACTTTCCAGGAGCAAAAACAACAAAATCAACATAACAGCAAAATTAAAATACACATATTAATTTAGATTAAGTTTTATAAACCCATTCAATTCTGATTTAAGAATTAGATAAAAGGCAAAGTTTAAGGGGGGGTTATTACAGTGCAGAAGATGCGCCATTAGAAACAATCATCCATAGGCTGATGAATGCATGAAGGTTTTCCATTTTGATTTAAAAGTTACTAGAGTTGGGGCACAGTAGAGGTTAAATGAAACTTTTATGTTGATCAACACCAAGATCCAGTTTCACTTACCATTACGAGAGCAGGCGTTGAGCTTGTGGTTGATGTCGAGGGAGCTGGGTTTGCGTGTGACAGCGGTGGTCACAGACTCGTACGGGTTGTCCTCGTCCTCCGGCAGGAACACATCCAGCGATGGAGAGGTGACGATCTCTGTTGAACGCTTGGGCTCCTGAGGTGGGACAGAATGGAAAACAGGAAAACTTTGGGTTACAAAAACAAAAACAAGTTACTTTTCTCTCTCAAACCAGTTCTTTACGGAGGGGTTAAACAAAAGATTATTTGTACTCCCGAGGCTTTCCTCGTCACGTTGTGATGGATTCAGGTTGCCATCTTATCACATGGTGCGAATGGGTGTGAGAAAGAAAAACAGCAAAATAACCTCTGGGAACAAGAGTGTTGTTTTTATTTTACTTAAGGGCAAGAAAGCATCACAATGGAATGAGAAAAGAACGCAAACAGAATCCGCTCTGTGTTCTAAAATAAGACGAAATGTGTTCATAACATCCAAACACTGGCATCCATTATCACTATCAAACCAGTCAGAATAAGCCAGATGGTGATGAAATTGGACTAAAACAGTTTAAATAAATTGGTTAATAGTTAGTTGAAATTTGTTTAAAGGGGCCACATCATGGAAAATCCACTTTTTGGAGCTTTTACCATGTGATATCGTTATTTCCTCATGAAACAAACCCTTTATAGGCTTCATTCAGGCATTTTACTGCCTCAGCTGCAAATTTAGAATTTTATTTTGATAACTCTGCAAAATCCTCAATGGAAGTGCATCACCAAGCATTGCTCCTCCCCTTGAAGCTATTCTCAGATCAAAAACCCACTTCCCCTGGAAGTAGGTCACTAACGACCACCTTCTCCGAGTTGCAGGAATAGAGCGGTTGATTTCATGCCACAGTTAAGAATGTGACCTTCATGTCACAGATGACTGCTTTAAACCTCCACCAGTACCAAAGTGAATACTCTTGACAAATTACTTCTGCACTGGGGACAAAATGCTGATGTACAAACGTGTCCTGTCCACAGATGTACATAATGGCCAGCACAGGATATGTGTGTGTGTTACATTTGTAACAGACTTGGTGGTCTAGTGGTTAGGGTAACTGAATGGTGTGTTGTTTTTCACTGGTTTGACTCCCAGGAGTAACTTTTATTAGCTACACTTGCCAGTATCATGTTTTCAACTCTTTATCGGTGACAGTTTAAAATATAAGGACTAATCTGTTTTTGTTTACTTTCTTTGTTTATTTAGCCAGTGTGAGTCCATGTGAGGGGAGCAGAGTTGCTGCTTGGAAACAACCAAATTCAAAGACCTTTAGAGACACAAAATATTTTGCAAAAATGAATCAATAAAACAAAAATAAATAAAGGAGTCTGTTTCAGCTGGCTAAATAAAATACTGCTGACACTGGGAGTCGAACCAGCATTAGGGCATGCTAAAATAAGATTAAAGGTGGTCGCTTTAACCACAAAACTACCACAAAAATACCAAGGCCAGTACAACAACTGACTTGACGAAGATGCTGTTGTAGACGCGTTTTGTCAGCGCATGTGTGAGCTTCACTGAAACAAACCATATCCAGGTACAAATTCAGGCTGATGAAAATAACTCATCTTTAAGATAAAATGACATATCAACAGTGCCAAAAGTAATATTTTATCATATATTGTGCCTACCTTTGCTCTCAAAGATTTAACATAGCATGAACTGGCTCCTTTATTGCCAGATTTAACCAAAAACATTTTATTAATTTAAATTTGCTCAGTGGGGGAAAAAGAGTTTCCCACAGAAAAGAAACTAACATTATATAATTAATAACTTGTGATCATTTAAAGCTAAAACTATCATTTTAAGATGATCTAAACACAGAACACGAATAAAAAGCTAATTTCTCGGCCATTCTTTGGGACCTTTTCCTTCCTGAATGCGCAGCAGGAGATTTTTCACATTTTGCAGTTTTAGTGAAAAGGTTGAGCCCCAACGGGATCAGAGAGAGTAAGCCGAAGCCCAGAGGCCTCTTATCAAGAAGCAGATGTGTCCCGAGAAAGAATGAAAAACAAGAGCGACCGATGTGAAACAGGGAAAAAGGTTGCAGGGGCGGGAATACTTCCAACCACAGAGACACAACATTTTTTCACCCACCACACATCCTGTAGACGTCGGCCTCTTTCCCACAACACAACGCTCATCACTTCTGGAGTGTCTCCTGGCAATCTGCCCTGGTTGTAACCTTCCTAACTGGATCAGTGGTAAACACGTCGCCATAGTAACAAGTTATGTCATCTCGGTGCTGCTTAAATATATTTACAAAGATGTGACTCCATCATTGCCTTCCTTTTTTGACATCCATTACTCTTCTTGTCATTATCTGTTACTACATTACCCACACTGCACCAGGCTATCAATCACACCGTGTGAGCGTTCAGAATGAATAAATCACTTTGGCTGATGGAGCAATCAGCCCTTTGATGATTTCTCTCACTCAGTCTGAGATTTATTTCACCCTTCACTTAATGAAAAGCCAACAAACTCAAAAAGTCATCCTTCTCTTTTTCCATTCACCTCTCCGTCTCCATCAGCACCCAATTAGATTTCCATTACTAGCTAATGGCAATTCAGTCAGTCGCTCCATGGGTGGTCTGGAATCAGCCAGCGCTGATTCGACTTGACAGCCTAGTTTAGCCACAGATTTCACACATC